>NC_141903.1:6666666-6969696 GCF_057802395.1 Ceratotherium simum simum
GGGTTTTTTCCCCTCATGGGACCCAGGGGCGGATCGTTCAGTCCTCTCAGTTCGATTCTCCGCAGGGGGGAAAAGAGGAAAACAAGGAAAAGCCCACTCGTGTACTTACTCTAAAGGAGAAGAGCCTACCCCCTGTGCGCGCTCTCTCTTTTTTCCCCCAGATTTTTTAAAAACTATGATTTAGAAGGCTTTTGTCTCTCCTCACGGTTGCTGGGCCGCTGCCGCCGCCGCCGCCGCCGCCGCTTTAGCCCGGTCCCGCAGTCCCCGCGGTCGTGGCGGCGGACTCCGCCCGGCTCTTCTTCTTCTCTCCTTCTTCCTCTTCGTCCTCCTCTGCTGTCGCCGCTGCCGCCGCCGCCGCCACCGCCTCCCGGTGCCCGGGTCCTGCAGCCGCGGCTGAGTCCCTCTCCTCAGGACCGAGCCGAGTGAAATGACAACCAGCTGGAAAGACCAAGAGACACTTCCGGTTCGAGGAGGGAGGGGTGGGGCGCCGCCGACGCCCCGCCCACCTGCCGGAAGGCCATTCCGCAGTTAGAATTTAGAGGAGGCCACGCCCCACGGCTCGGGGCCCCGCCCAGGAAGGTCGGAAAGTTACCTCGAGAGACTGCCTTTCCGTCTGCACCGGGCCTCCCTCCCGACTGAGCGCCGCGGGTCGCCATCTTTAGTATGGGCAAAGGCCTGGTGCGCTGTTTATCTTCTCTAACCACGCTTTGCAGGAGGAGCATATAGAGATACGCGGAAGAGAACAGATACCTCGAGCACCACGGAGAAGAGTCCAGCTGTTGGGGATCGGAGTGGCGACTCGTGAAACCGCGGATGAACGGGAGGACTGCCCATAGTAAAGGTGGGTCCCCAGGCGTCACGTGCTTCGCCCGAGCTCCGCCCCAGAGGGATCTGGAAGGGGAGGTGCGTCGTCCCAGCAGATGTGCCGTGCCAGAACTGCGTATGTCCTTGTCCCGAATGTAGCCTTAACGCGGGCCTCTACCTTCAGCTTTCATTCCCCCACCTCTATCCGGCCGACTGGGCCTAGGCTGCCGTCTGGTGCAGTCTCTCAGGCACAAAGATACGTCTGCCTTAGGCGTCCGTGGCTGAGCTCTCGTCTCCGTCCGCTGTGCCAGATGGACATTTCCAAAACGAAAATTCTATCGTGGTCTTCACCTGCTCAGATCTCTTCTGTGGGTGCCCTTACCCTGATGAAAAAAAGCCAAACTCTTTTGGTCTGGTATTCAAGGACTTTCCACTCTCTGAGCACCGTATCTTCACACCTCATGTCCTTACAAACGCCTCCCACCAAGCTGCTCCAGTCACTCCCAGTGCATTTTTACCATCCCTTTCCTCTCTTCTCCACTTGGTAAACTAGTTTTAGGAATCAGTTCAAAAGCTACCAACCCTGTCTTATGACTTCTCTCTTAGGAGCGTCCGTGGTCCTATGTACATCTCATGCTTGTTTATCACACTCTGTTGTAGTGGTCGCTTATGTCTCCCGGACCTGTGCTCAACTGTGGGCTCTTTGGAGGAGAGGACTTTGTAGATAGGAGGCATCAGTGAATGAATGCTGAAGAAACAAATGAACAAACCAACTACAATGAAGTCTTTTCCTGAATGACAGTCACCTTTCCAAATCTGAATTATTTCATTCCTTATGCCCTTTGGCTTGGAGCTCACACCTCTCAAACTTTCATCATTTAGGTTATTCGTTTGCTGCTCCAGGGCTCCATGTCTTGTTCATCTTTGTACGTTCCCACCACTGTGACCACTATCAAGGCCTAGGGCAACGCCTTGCTCTCAGCACAAGCTCTAAAGATGTTGAATAAGTGAATGTTTTCCTTTAGTAGGGAATGAAAAATGAAAAGAAATCAGAGTAGAGCCAGAAGTGACTCTGGCAAGAGTAGGAAAAAAAGAGAGATCAAAGACTTTTAAGAAGAATCTTATGAACAAAAGTAGCTTCCATTTCATTTCTATAGCCTTTGCCCAATGGCCCCAACTTCTGCTGCTTCACTTCCTCAGTCCTCCAACATTTCCACGTAGAACACCTGTTTGGGGCCTTAATCAGTGATTTTATTCTCTTGCGTTGTATCACGAGCATGAGTCTTGTCTCTGCAACTCTCCTTGGAGTTCCTTGAGGGTAGGGATTGGGTCTTGCTCTGTTGTTTATTCCCCACCCTGGACATACCTTGAGACTTAGCTGGTTCACTTAGGTGTCATTTCCTCCAGAATGGTTTCCCTGACTGCCCCTCTCTCTAGCACATTGTAGATTCCTCTCTTTTAATTACTGCTGGTTGTCAGAAGGTTAGTTCCTTGAGGGCAGAGGTTGTGTCTCATTTATCTTTGTGTCCCCAGTGGCCAGCAGAGAGTCTGGCACAGAGCAGAATCAGGACATATTTATGGAATGGATGAATGAGTGTTCAGTGCCCAGTAGATGGTTGAGAGTCTCTTGCAACTACCAATTCTCAGTGGCTAAAATGGCAGCCATGACTTGGAGGAAAGAACTTCCACTATCTTTGGAACCAAGCAGTGTACTTTGAATCTCACCTCTGCTACTTCTTAGTTGTGCAGCCCTGGGCGTCACCTCTACAAGCCCCTGGCTCCTCATAGATAAAATGTGAATGATGTTTCCTCCCTTGCTAGGTTGGTAAATTACATGAGATACATGTGAAGTGCTCTGCTCATGGGAGGTTTTCAAAAATGTCAGTTCCTTATTAACACGGTAAGTGCGGAGAGCTACTTCACAAGTGTCTTTTGCTTAGAAGCAGCTGCGTGCATGAGTGAATTCAGGAACCTCTGTTGGTTTGTAGAGGGAGGAGGCACGCCCGAGCCAAAGTTAGGGGCTGCTAAGTCAGCCTGATTTTTTAAGGCTAAATCAAGTGTGGGCAGTAGGTTTGGGCTGGCCTGCAGCTCAGATGATCACTGTAGACATCAGGCTTCTGGTTAGGGACTAGGAGCATGGGAGAAGGAAGGGGGAAGCAATTGTCTTGAATCAGTTGCCTACTCAGAAACCCAGGATACCCAGCTCAGGGCGGCCCTCGAAAACATTCTGGCCTCAGAATCTGTCCCAGGTAACCATGACAACAATTCAGCAGCTCCATTTAGGATCTCCAAAGGGATCTACAGTTGCAGATGAGTACTGGCTTGAACACTCTGCTGGCATCAGAGAGCCCCTCCCAGGAAGCATGCTCACCAGGAAGCTTTCAGGTTGCAGAGAAAGCAAGCTCTGCCCAAACATTAAGGTGCTACCAGATTAAACAAACAAACAAACAAACAAACAAATTCCCCCCTGTCCACTGAAGGCTGACACACCTTCAGAGAAGTTGTAGGCTAGTGAATGCTTGTACCCTGCTGGCTACTGCCCAGCCCCCTCTGGGGTTTGAGGTCAACCACACCCCAAACCCGGAGCCTCCCAGGAAGCAGGGCCCTAATATCTCCTTCACCCACCTCTTTTAAAGCTTGGCAGGCAATATAAATCTCACCCCCTAATCACACAGAGTGAACTCTGCCCCACTCCAGCTCTAATGTCCTCCACCACTGCCCTTGAAGCATACATTGTCAGCCTTCTCGAAACAGTACACACTCAAGCTCCCCAGGGGCCTGTTTGATGACTTGAGCAATCAGGGCCACCACCCAAGGCCGCCCAGGTTGTGCACTATGCAACTCCATAAGGCACCACAGACTGTTCTGTGAATGCCACCTCTTGGAGTGGTACAGTGTAGCCACCCTGCTTTTGTTCATTTCCATAAGACACAGAGGCACATTATGGAAATATGACACCCATACAAAAAAGCCACCAGATACGACCATAAATTACATGAGCACATGCTCATTGCATGTGGAATATTTAAAGCAGCTGATCCTTTTAGGGTTGGTGGCCCAAGAGCTTTCTGTAATGAAATTGAAGGACACAGTGTCCTTGGCATTGTTTTGGGTAGTAAGCTGTAGTGAGAAGACAAGTCCAGGCAGGTATATGGTCCAGTCCCCTAAGAGATTAATACCCAGCAATTACTTTGCCTAGCAGCATTAATAAGCATTCTAATGTAGTGGTAGAATACATATTTTACTGAAACTAAAAAATATAATAATAATATTCAAAGGCAGGTCCTGTGAAGGCAGGGGAAGAGAGAAGAGTGGAATTACTTGCGGAATATCCTCTTTTCCAAGAGTCTCTGGAAGCTCACTACCAGAAGATGAGCTGGACAGAAGCAAAACCAAGCCCCCAAGCAGGTTTTGTTAAACCCCGCCTCTGATCTTCACCCGGTTTCAATATTGGAAAGTGTGTGTGTTTACTTAGAAAGCATCATTGTTTTTTTTTTACAGTTAATTGCTGGGTTACATTTTCTCCTCTTGTTTGTTGTTTCATAACCTGTGCAAGCCCTCTGCATTTTAAACACTGTTTCCCTCCTGCTTTCTCATTTAAGGTATTATCATTAACAGAGTCCATAGTTAACAGGCCGTTTTGGTGGGGAGTGCTGAAGGCAGTTCCTCCAATGCATTGTTACTGAATAAATGGTTTGGAAAGGTCCAGGACACAGACATGCTTCACTTGAAATTGCTGTATCCTGGCAGAGATTTAGGTGAGCTGGAACAGGGGGTTGACCTTCCAGACTGTGACGTGCATCACATGGGATGACTTGGATTCTTTTGTGGCTCCAGCCACCTATGTGGACAGGCTGCTGACCTAGATTACCCCTTGCTATTTAGATTGGACACACTTCACTTCCCAGTATGAAAGCCGTGGCCATGCTGCCGAACAGCTGCCATCTCACACCCTGTGGCTAGGCTGGAGGATTTCACCTGCAATGCTGGAAAAAGAATAGCTTTTCAGAGCTTGCAGGGAACTGCAGGGCCCAGAGGTCAGCGAGCTGGGAGTCAGACAGCAAAATTCTAACCCCAACGTAGCAACAAACTCACAGGCACTGGTCCAGTTTGTCTGATGATTTCCTTTCAGCCAGAATTTGTACTACCGAGAGTTTCACTTCAGAACCCTCAAGCAATAAAGGTTCAAAGAAAGTCATTTATATGAAAAAAAAAGATGGTTCTTTCCTTTTATGTCCAAATTTCTTGCTCCCCTAGTCTTAGAATGTATATATGTTACTAAAGAACAATTATTGGAGTTGATTTGTAAGCATCCAACCTCAGACTTTAGTGTGCATCAGTCCCCATGGAACCCCTCAAATGCAGATTCCAAGGCCCTGCCCCCGAGATATTCTGATTAAGTTTTCTCACGGTATCTTCTCACAAAGTTAGAAGGTACAAGAGATTTTTTCATAATAAAGTAAGAGCACAGAAAAACCAAAATAAGAATAGCTAAAACAAAAAAGTTCTTTTCTCACATAAAAGAAGTTTGGGAGAGTAAGTACGGGGCTGGTGGAATGGTTCCAGGAAGTTATCAGAAACCAGTTTCCTTCTCTCATTGTTCTTCCCTCCTCAGGATGTAACTTCTGCCTTTTGATCCAAGATAGCTGATCAAGCTCCAACCATCATGTCTGTATTCCAGACCAAAGGAAGGAGGGAAAGATGAAGGAGGACATAACCCTTCTCTTTGAGGAAACTTTTCAGAAGGCATACACATCATTTCCATTCTTCTCCCATTGGGCAGAGCTTGGCCATATGGCCACACCTAATGGCAAAAGAGGTTGGGAAGTATGGTCTTTACTTCACACTCATGTACTTAATTAAAAATTGACATTCTATTACCAAGAAACAAAGGAAGGTAGATTTTGGGAGGAGGGGCACTTAGACCCAGAGATGTGTAGTGACTTACCTGAGGTCTTGTAGCCAACTCAGTGCCCTCGTTTTGCAGTTGAGGAAACTGAGGTCCAGGGAAGGGCCTTGTCTAAAATAACTCAGTTATTTTGCCCAGGTATGTTGAATCAGAACTCTTTCCTCTATCCAGTGGCCCTCAAATTTTAGTACACATCAAAATCACCTGGAGAACTAGTTAAACCAGAATTTCTGATTGAATAGGTGGGGTAGAGCCAAGAATTTGCATTTCTAACAAGTTTTCAGGTGACGATGATGCTGCTGGTTTGTCGAATACACTTTGAGAATCATTGGTCCACAGTACACCCCATCTGGGTTTAACAAGGACCTTCAATTCATTATGGCAAGTGAACCCATCATCTCCCTCCCAGCCTTAGTCCTCCTCCCAGTTTCTCTAACTCACTCAGTGGTCCATGATTCATTTTCTTGGTTGCCTAAGCCAAACTTAGGAGTCTTCCTAACTCCTCCTTTCCCTTCTCCACCCTCTTATAATCAGTCCCCAGGTTTTCTTCATTTTCTCTCTTCAGCATCTCCTCTTTCTCTCCATCTTCTGCTTTGGTTCAAGCCTGATCATTTCTCACCTGGACTTTTTGCAAAAGCTGTCTTCAGGCTCAATACCCGGCCTTGCTCACTGACTCTTTCTAAGTGGGGAGTCTGCATTCCTCCATTGCTCCAGCACTGTCAGTGGCTTCCTGATGTAGCAACTGTAGTTTTCAAACTTCAGTGATTTCATTCCAGCATACAATTTTTGCCATATTGGTGTAACTCCTGCACTATCACTTCTTTAATATTTTTCTATAAGCTGGCTTACCTTTTTAAAAAACTTAAATGAATATATGTTCAAGGCAACTTGATTTGCTACCCAAAATGAAAAACTAGTATCACTTGTTATAACCAAAAGGTAATTAACACATTTAAAACAATAAAAACAAAATAATGGTATTGAATTATCCTAGATCCTGTATACATATCAAAGCCGCTAAGTCTGAGGCCTTCCTTCCCTTTGTTAAAAATGAAGATTAATAAGGTTAGAGAGGTGCTGTAGACTTACTAGCCCAATCTTGAAAGGTTTCTTTACGTAATTAGAAAGACTGAAAGAGACTGGAAGAGGAACTAAATTTCTCATGGTGTGATTCAAGACTACATACTGTCTTGACTGTCTGCCACCTGCAGTCACCTCATGTACCCCACTGGGAAAGGACCCAGTGTCTGCAAAGCACTGCCAGACTCCTTAACATGGCATCCCATGCACTGGACGACCTGACACCTGCATGACATTTGAGCATCATCTCTTCCAACTCTCTGAGAGCATTGTTCCCGGAAACTTTGAGGTTCCACAAACTTATGAAGTCATGAATACCATTTGCTGCAAGGAACAGAATGCATGAGTAAGAGGGACTTAAACAATAAGAGGTGATTTTTCTCACACGTCAAGAAGTCTAGAGGCGGGTGGTGGGTGGTTGCTGGTGCTGGCTGCTCAGTGATGTCAGGGCTCTGGGTTGGAATCTCTGGGTGTTCTTGGCCTTCCCTTCGGGGTCTTAAGATGTCTGCCACAGCCCCATTTATTACATCATGGCATTCAGAAGCAAGAAACAGAGGGCTTCAAAGAGTTGCGAGTTCTCGGTCATGAGCTTTCCTCCGATCAGGGAGGAGTCGTCTTTCCCAAGGGCCCTCCAGCACACTTCCTGTTATCTTTTTGGTCAGAACTGGGTCACATGCCTTGATATAGACCAGACCCACCTTCCCTGCAACCAAAGTACCCCAGCATGAAGCATGAAACATAAAACTATCAGGATTCTGCTAGCAAAGGAGAAGGGCAGGTCTTTGGAGGAATCAACAAGTGTCTCCTATGTTCACCACACGACTTCCTTAGGCCTTTACTTGTGTCTGTTTGCCAAGAACACCTACTTTGTTTGCCAAGAGAGCTCCTACTCAAACACCCTCACTGGCCTTCCCCTACTCCCCAGCAGAGGTGGGTGTCTTCTCCTAGGCTGGCACAGACACTTGGCCACATAATTGGCTATTGTGTAATTGACTTTTTAGATCCCACTCACTAGAGTTGCTCCTCCAGGTCAGGCACTCTTTTCTTTTCTCTTCTGTATCCCCTGAGCCCAGCATTATGCCCAGCACATAGTAGGCCTTTCATGAGTGTGTTTGTTGAATTAAAGTTAAATTAATCAGTTTTTTTTCTTTCTTGTATACAAATCACAAGTAAGTCCAAAGTAATAAATGTTAGGTTGAATTTAACAACAAGCATACTTTGGAAAATCTTACAAATAGTACTCTAGATTTTATTTTTGTTGTTTTGGGGAAAATACAGCAATCTCCCAATAGCGTACATCAAGTTACTATTGGCACAAAACTTCTACCACACTGCTGATCTTCTGGCAAATCAGTCATTGTAAATCCTGGAGAGTGGTTTTATAAACTTAGTAAACCATTTCAATCTTGTGTAAAACATTAGACAGGGTAATAGCTTCATTTGGCCGAGTCATCTTAGGTCTAGTTCCATGACTGCATTAAGCTAGTCTTTATTGATACACCCTCAATGTTAAACAGCTTCTTAATGACGTGAATTGCCTTGAAGCCACTGGATAGTGCACTCACACACATACACACAAAGTTATCACCACCCAAAAACAACTGCAGAGACAGTAATTATATAATATTAATGAGCAGTATCACATACAATTGGATGTGCCAGTTTCTAGTGTAGCTGAGCTGATTCTCAGTAATGCGCTTCTTGAAATGACCTGGCCCCCGCAGAAGTACCTTCAGGTTCAACAGCCCATGTAAAATATAATAAATGCATAAATAATTTAGCAAGGGAAATAGGTAGCATTATGGCCACACTTCTGTGCTGCTGTTATTTAAAAGCCTGGCAGCTTAGTAGTTAGAAACCACTATGTCCAGGGGTGTTGTAATTCACCATTTGCTCAGAGTCCAAATGAGGCAGAGGAGAACTCCAGGCCCCTAGCTCATTTTTTATTTAGAGGCAATTTTTTTAAATCCATTCAGCCATTTAAGTTCCAAAAATAGAAAGAGGAAAAAGAAATAAACACGCTTCAAATTTAGAAGTTTAAAGGCTCGTTGGAGTCCTCGTTAGGCAAGGTCTGGGGTGGATTTCTTAAACAACCTTCTACCAACTTGGAAGCACATAGTGAGAGTGTAAAAATTAGTTTCATTTTGTGAGTGTATTTCTTTTGTATCCATACGTGGTGGTTTATAAGGCAATGTTTTTCAAATCTTAGTCCTTTTTATATACTCAGGCATATAATTTTTGCTAATGTAAATAGAAGAATCAATATGTCATGCCATAAACAGATGCTGTCATTTATTTTTTCCTAACACACACTGAAATAAATACATATTAAGTCAAACCAATGGCTAGTAATTAAAATAAGAGTTCCTCTGTGTACTGTCTGAAAGGACTCCAGGACTGTCAGCGGCACTTTGAGGGAAGCACTGGCTTACTGGGTAAGAACACAGACCTTTCCAATCAGGCAAGATTGGTTCAAGTCCCGCCTCTGCTGTTTGCCAGCTGAATGACTCATGAGCCTCAGTTCCTGCATCTGGAAATTGGGGATGAAAATTGTTGAGCAGTTAGTTGAGAGGATGGTATGAGGTAATACATATAAGGCTCTTAGCACAGCACCTAACCTATAGCCAATGTCTAAGAAATGTTGGCTTTGATAAGTATTAATTTGTGGTTGGGGAGTTGTGGGTCATCACAGAGAACCAACCACCAATGATTTCAGTTCAGAACACACAAAATGGACTAGGTGTCTACCATGGGACAGGCTCTGTGCTAGGCCCTGGGGACATGGAGATAATCTTGAAGTGACAGACATGTAAAGAGCTAATGACAACAGCAGTCTATGGGAAGTGCAGTGAGAATGTGCCCAGGTTATTATGCAGGCCAAAGGAGAACATGATGGAAGTCAGCATCAGGGAAGAAAAATGCACAGATCCATACATCAGGCCTTTTGCAATGGCTTATGGGGACATACATCAGTACTGGAAGGTACCAAGTAAATTGGATTTCTGGTGGAAAATAGAAGATGCATGAAATTCAAACATATATACAGCAATGGAGATATATCGTCATTTACTTATGGGCTTAAGTGACGTTTATAAATTGGTGAATATCATTTTTAAAACCAAATAGTGGTCAAGCAACATGTAAATGGAATTTTAATTTTCTTTCCTTCCATAGAGATCACAGGCAGGTGGTTCACAGATATTTCAGGTTTGGCCTGCAGAGTAATTTACATTTTTTTACAAGTATTACTTGCTAACATGTACAAATCATGCAGTTTCATAAGAAAACCCAGATTTGTGTCTTCTCTTTAAAAAGTGGAAGATGTGGCCATCTGGATTCTCACGTATGGCAATTTGGGGCTGGAGTTGAGTGGCCGCTGCTGTCTGTCGTAAGATGGAGCATCCGCTCTCCAGTTCACCATAGTCCCTACCTGCTCAGATGATAGTGCTGCCCTAAGACCCAGGCAAGTGGGGCCCCTGCCTTTGGCCCCAGGTTTAGAGGCCCCGCTCTGGCCCCTCCATAAATGTGCCCTTCCCCATACAGCTAGGAGTCCATGGAGCCAAGGGATGCCTGTACTGCCTATTCCAGACCATGCTGCTGGTGCCCAGGACCCTGGAATTCCCTGCCCATGTGACCCGAGCCTGCTTCCAGAGCCTGCAGAGACCTCTTTCTTGGTCAGTTCTCGCAAGGGCAAATAGCACAGCTAGGGTGCATACTCCGTGCCCGAGGGGTGGCCAAGAAAAAGCTGGGAAGAGAGAATGGGAGGGAAGGGAATGAAGCTGGAGTGTGCAGCCGGGGTGTCCATCCACCTGCACAAAGCCCCTTGGTGTGTGAGATGGAGTCAGGCATGGGAGGAGAAGAAGAGCAGATGGTGTGTTGGTGGGGGGACCTTGGGCTGGGGTCCAGTTCTCCCCATGTCATCATCTTCAGGTGAGGAAATTTGAGGAGTCTGAGAATTATAAATTTGAATTCGGCCTTCCAGGTCATTATACAGGTATATTTGTTAAGGTAGGAGACCAGAAGTTACTTCAGTTTGTTAACTCGATTTATAACGTAAATATTTAGACATGTGGTAAGTGGACTTCCATTTATACCCTTTCCCTGGGCCTGCAAATGTTAGCAGATATTAGGTGTGGGCCCACTGGTGTTTTCACTCCTTTCTCCTTGCTGCCTGGCCCTCATGAGTCTTGAGTTTGTGGCTCCCGCTGGACTGTGATCTTCATGAGGGTGGGAAGTGCACTTGACGTTCACCACCATACCCTCTGCCCCAGTCCAGTCCTTGGCATCTCCCAGGGTGCCCAACTAATACTGAATGAGTGACTATAATCCAGAGTTAATATTAGTCCTCGTGGAATTATTTTCTCCTGTCATAGATATACACACATTACAGATTATTTAAAATTTTCCTTAATTGCTAGAAATTTTTTTTTGGTTATTTCTATTTTTCTGATTTAAAATGAATTTAAATACATGGTAAAATAACCTCAAAGGTTTAAAAAAGTAAAAAGAAGAAGAAAAAAAGTCACACATCACCCTAACTCCGCTGGTGCAACCATTATTAACATTTTGATATATTTATTTCCAGTCTTTTTTCATATGTTTCTTTTCATAGTTGAGGTCCTACCCAGAGATTTATGACGATAAGCTGCCATACTCCAACGATTTGAGCAGCTTTCTTGCTACTGTTTGTCATTCCCTGTGATGCCTTTTAAAAGATAAATTGCACAAGAAACTTCTAGATTTCATGGAGAAATATTGAAGTGAGGAGTGTTATACACACTTTCCAGAGAGGTGAATGATGTGGTTCTAAATTTTTGTGGGTGAGTTTGTGATTTTCCCTACTTACCAGTTGTTCATCATTTTTATCAACATCATGATCACCATCCAGCGTCAATTATTAGCCATCTAATTTTTTACCATCTCTTTCTGTTAAGCTCTTTATGAAGAATGCTGCATACACGTGGCCCCTTCCCTCTCGGAGCTGACAGACTGCCATGCATACATGCCTGCGGTGCGGTCAGCAGCCCACAAACATGGATCAGGTGATGCCCAGATGTTGGGCACCATTGAGATCCTCAGACTATCAGTGTAATGGGGGGAGATGACTAAATTCTAAATTGCAATAAGCATGACAATCCAATAAGTAAGGGTGCTGTGGGGACACAGAAGAGAGGCTGCCTTACTCAGCCTGGGCTCCCGGGAGGGCTTCCAAGAAGAAGGGACATTCAAGTGCTGTCTGGGAAGCTGAGCTGGGGGTTGGCAGGTGCAGAAAGGAATCGAGTATTGGGTTGAGGCCCCTCGAGGGTGTGGCTGGTGAAGAGGAGAGCACCTAACCCACATTCATTGACAGTGCACTATGTATCAGGGGCCATGCAGGGTTCTCAGAAGGCAGAGATGGATGGGCTAGTGAATGAATATGTGGACAGAACTTTGGGTGACATCCTAGCTAACAGAACACTCCAGAACAACATCTTCATAATTAAGCCTAAATCTAAGGCATTCTAGAATATCTCTAATAAAAGTAATTTAAAACATCCTCTACAATTTGTAGTATCTATTAAAATTAAAAATGTGTATATCCCATGACCCAGAAAGCCCATTTCTTGATTTCTACTATAGAGAAAAAACTTGTTCACATCACTTGCTTGTGTAAAAGGGTGTACATTGCAGCACTATTTGTAAAAATGAAAAAAAATTGGGATCAACCCAAATATTTATGCAGAGATGTGAAAGGCTGTCAGAACTAGGCTATATCTATCCCATGGAAATTAGTGTGGGGAAAGTTAGTGTGGTAGATTTATATATACACATTAAAGGCTCCAAGACAGACAGCTGAAGGGAAAAAACAAGTCACATAATACACATACAATATGATATCACTCATGTAAAAAAATCTACGCACAAAAATACCATGTTTTCTATAGTTACAGAGAAATGCAAGTTTTTATCAGTTGACAGATATACATTTTCTGTAAGCACACAGATAACTAATTAAATGCATTGATAGAAGACTTTTGATGAACTGAAAACCATGGCTACCTCTGAGGGGCTCAGAGATTGGAGCAGGTTGTTAAAAGAGATCTAGGCCTTACCTTTTAAAATCAAGGACCATATATTCTGTGAATTACTTCTGCCACTAAAGATTATTTAAAACAATGAAGATGTTCTAACTTTCAGGGTAAATCGGCACCACCTATTTAGAAACAAATTGAGCAATATGAAACCAGACACTAAAGTGTTCCTACCCTGTGACCCAGTTATTTTCCTTTTAGGAATCCATCCAAAGGAAATAACCCCAGAGAGTCGCAGAGATTTTCATATAAAGATGTTCAATGCAGTATTATTTATCGTAGTGAAGAAAAACAGGAATCATCTGAAATGTTCAATAATGGGTGAAAGCTTAAATGGTGTTTGCATAATGGAATACTAGGTAGCTATCAAAACCTTGTTGCAGAAGAATTTTTATAGACTTGTAAAAATGTTAATAGTAAGTCAGAATATAAAAATGTGAAGGTAGTATGATTTCAAATATGCTATAAGCACAAATACACATACACAAGACCCAGCGAGGTCAGGTGGGGGACCCAGGAGAGCGATTTGACTGGGCCTCATGTTCACCTCAGGTCTCAGATTTAGACTTTTGACATGATTGCTAAGTGAAGTTATATAAAGAATCACAGGGATGCTCTGAATAGTTACACATAGTCACAGATATCTCTTGCCCTTTATCATGTGACTCTGACTGTTGCATGCAAACATTTAAAATACAACACAAATTTTTTCCATCCTGCTTTAGTATTGCTTCACAAATGGAGGAAGCCCAGCCTGCTGTCACTCGCTGAGAGGACCTGCTCTGTCACAGGCACAAAGGGTCAGAATGAAACACCCGAAATGGGAGTGTGCCTGCTGGTTGTCTCTTGGTAGTGGGATTGTAGACTTTTTTTTTAATGGATAGTTTTCTGCTTTTTCTAAATTTTCTAATGAGCATGTATATTTCTTTCATAATTTAAAAATAGCTCCTAGAGTAAAAATTAAAAAAAAAACAAAAAACCCAGAAGAGGAAATGTTCTCCTTTAAAACACAAAAGCAGCGCCTGGCTCTAGAATGTGCCACATCAGGATGTCCCCGGGCGGAGACCTCGGCAGGCTGGCACCAGGGCTGGACAGAAAGAATGCAGCTGGCCCCTGCTCCAGTGTGTCACGGAAAGGCCAGTGTGACTCCTGCCCCCACCCCGCCCCACGCTGCACTTCCAGGTGAGGCTGGTGCACTTCCACAGGCCAGAGGAGCAGGGTGAGTCCAGTTCAAAGCCGTGGGACCTGATGGTTGGAGGGAGTGGGGAGATAATCCAGGCTCCTGATAAACTGGGGGAACCTGTGGCCCTGGTTCCATGGCTCTAAATCAGGGAGCACGAGAGCAAGGAGGAGCTACTCATTTGCAGGAACAAATGAGATACTCAGGTCGAGCTGATAAATAAATCCCTTTATCAGGGGACTTCAGAACAGAGGATTTATTTGCATGGATGGCAGACAGGCTGCACGTGGGATGGCGGGCACAATAGGGTGAGAGAAGACAAGAGCCACTAGATTGCGATGGAATCTCTTATTAATAGATTTGGACTCTGGTCTTGACAGGTTCAGGGTGTGTGTGTGTGTACGCGTGTGTGTGTGTTAGCCAACAAAAGTGAACACTCAGTCCAACTACCCTCCACCCCCAGCCTCCGGGCTTCTTCTGCCCACCAACAAAGCGAGTGTAACTGGTTCTATCAGCAGAACAAACACAAGGCGTTCCTCTTGTGAGGAACTCGCTCCTGCGTCCTCACTGGAGGAACACATGCACCAATAGGTCAGGGAGCAAGCCGAGTGTCTGGTGGCGAACAGCTGGGGCCGGGAGCCAGCACCCTCATTAGAGGAAGCTGCTACTATTTCCAGCCTGCCTCTATTCAGCGAAAGCAGGTCATTACAAACACAGCGTGTTTTTGCATATTAACCAAATTAAAATAATAATATGTTCCCTCCTTTCATGTGCTATACTGATAAATCCCAATTTATGAATGAAACATGCTGATTAGTTAGTTAAAAAATAATTAGTCCCAGAATGTGTTTCTGAGTTGGAGACTTAATGAATGCACACAAATACATTTCCCGAGTCCTCAGCATATTAGTCTTTTAAGCAAAAGATTCATGAGAGACAAAAGACAAAGTCACCTGATTTTATTTTTCTTTCTTGCTTGCTGTGTGGGTTAAAATTTCGATGTTATTTGGTGCCTGTCAGTCTGGGTCACTTTAGAAATATGGATCCAAGCAATGGCTGTTTCACTAGATTTGACGCTCAGATTGTCAAGAGAAAAGGTCTCAGCTCAGAATCTCTTTCCTGTCCTGGAGAGGACCTTCCAACTCTGTCATGGCGCCTTCATATCTGGGGTGCAAAGACTAGTTACAGAAAGACTGGGGCAGGGGAGAACCAGGGGCTAGCATCCACAAGACAAGAATGGGGTCTATTAGATTTTCATCGTGTTCCCAAAGCTGGGAAAACCAATATTGGGTTTTGGACAAAATCTACGTGCTTTGGCCACTGAGAATCAGAAGGTTCCAGATACTCCAAGGACAAAGGGGCACAGGGATGACCGCCAAGCCAAGGGCCTTTAACCGGAAGACTTGCTGCCCATTGCTAACCTGGGAGGCTGTACATGGCACAATTGCACCTTACTGGGGCATTAAATTCTACAGCTTGTACTGCATTGTATATTGTAAAACCACCATTGAAAATGCCTTAACTTGCCTATTAGATGTGTGTGGTTCAGTAAGATTGTTTAGCTTCAATTGTTGGACCAGATCACTGTTTCTTTGATTGAGCCCCAAATGAAGTATAGGCTCGCATTTAGAAAGCTTGTTGTCTGGAAATCACACGTGACACCCTGAGAGGCTCTGGCCACGAGAGGCCACAGGAACAGAGATGCATGAGGGGAACTGCAGGTTCAGGCCCCGCCCCCACAGTTACTCCAGGGCACAGAACCTGGAGAATGATGGTGAGAGAAATGGCCCAGGTTCTTAAAGTTTTGTTTTATTTTCCAAGTGTGTCTAGTGGAATTCACATAAGTTAAACAGTCCTACTCCCCTGTAGAGGATGGGCTAAGAGAATGGGATTTGGTGTCAGACAGACCTAGCTATCCAAACTGTTATCTTATTTCTCTGAGTTTCAATGTGTATATCTGTAACTTTGGGATAATAATAACTAACACCTATATAACACTTCCTGTGTGCTAGGGACTGTTCTAAGTGTTTTAAATATATCTTTGCTCCTCCGATCTTGGCAATTTATTTACCCCAGGAAGGATGGAATAATACAGTCTGTATAAAGGCCTAGCATACAGTCAACTGCAATAAATGGTGGCTATATTCTTGCCTTATTGCTGCCCTTCAGTCTCATCCTCTATGACTCCCCATCACACAGCCTCCACGTCATTCATTCACTCATCATTCTTTCATTAACTCAACAAATGTCTCCTGACCTCTCTGGGCCTCTAAAGGGTCAGAGACAAAGAGGTCCCAATAGTTCCCCTAATGGACTGTCTCTCCCACCCCTCTGCCTTTACTGCTCCTTTGGCCTGGAGTCTGCCCCCCTCAAGTCTGTGCCTGAGGAACACACCCTCACGCCTCAGCTCAGGCATCCCCTCCTCTGTGAAGCTCTCTCTCGGTCCCCCACAAGCGGATACTCGCCCAATTCTGTGTGAAGGCTGGAATCCGTTCTGATGGGGTAGGCAGGCATTGTGCCTGATCCATCAGTACCAGTCGTAAAATAGCTTGAAAATCCTCTCTGATCCCTCCCGCCCCTCCCCCACGCTGTGGTCCCACCGCACTCTGCCTGTATCTCCATCTTTATTATCCTGTATGTTCATTGTTGGTTTTACCTCGCCTGTCTCCCCTACCTGACTGTGACCCCCTGGAGGGAAGGTTTGACTATCACTCATCTTTGTCGCTAGCCCAGGGCTGGACACTAGAAGGTGTCAATAAAGGAGAGAGAGGGGGAAAGAGAGAGGAAGATGGGTAGAAGATGAGAAATGTGGGGGAAAGGGAGCTGGTGTATTTTTGGCCCATGTGCGGAATCACCAAGAGGAAGTGGCCACAGCTTATAAAGCTGTCTTTGTAGACACCTCCCCCAGCCATCTGCCCTAAAACTCTGGCTCAAGAAATCTCTGCCTTTCCTATCAAAGTTTTAGCTCAGATGCAAATTGTATATAAGTGTTGAGTATTATCTGGGTTTTGCATTTGGAAAGACAAAAAAAAAAACCTCTCTTGCTCCTGCCTGTGTCTGTTTCATTGTCTGGCCCTTTGAGGTTCTGGTCTGTGAGTGTCTGTGCCAGTGTATATGGCTGAGAATGGACGCTTTATGTGCAAAGGAAGCAAGGCTTTTCTTTGGTGGTTCTCTGAACCCAGATGCCAGTCACAGGGCTGGCTGCCCCGATTCACTTCAAGGAAGTCTCCTGCCTGTGTGGTAGCTCTGGATTGAGGCTGCTGCCCTTCCAGGCAGGCCTCTAGGACGTCCCTTGAATCAGGAGTGCCTGGGGGCCATGGAAGGCCCACCTGCAAGTGCGAGGCAGCCCAGATCAAGGGCACAGAGCCCTCATATGCATTCCTCCTCCGGAGCTGTGCGCTGCAGTGGAAAAGAGTCAGGCACACAATGCAATTCTGGCTCTAAGTCTCCAGCTCTGTGATCTTAGACAAGCTTTTTGACCTCTCTGTGCCTCAGTTTCCTCATCAGAAAAATGGGGAGAGCAGGGGCCTGCCCAGTGGCGTAGCAGTTGAGTTCACATGCTCTGCTTCGGCGGCCCGAGGTTTGCAGGTTCGGATCCTGGGCACGGACCTACATACTGCTCATCAAGCCATGCTGAGGCGGCATCCCATATACAGCAACTAGAAGGATGTACAACTATGACATACAACTATCTACTGGGGCTTTGTGGAGAAAAAAAGGAAAAAGGAGGAAGATTGGCAACAGATGTTAACTCAGGGCCAATCTTCCTCAAAAAGAAAAAAAAAGCTACTTTTCAAGCATCAGGTTCGGGTCACCTATTAAAAAAAATGGGGAGAGCAGAATCACCACCTCAATAGAATTGCTGTGAGGAACAGGTAAGATAATGCGCCTGATCACATTTTGTGAACGGAAAGGTTAAATGTACATTAACCTTTATAATGTACATTATTGTACAATAATGTACCTAATAATGTACATTATTAACGTGACAGGTAGTTAAAATTGAAGTGTTAGCCGAGGCACCAAGGTCTGGCAAGTGCTGCCTTCCCCAGGAGGGGCAAGGCCAGCCAAGTGCAGAATTTATAAAAGGAAAACTCAGAAATCAGTCACACACTTCTCAAAGTTCTTCACCACTTTGGAGGGTAGAAAAGGGTAGGGTTGTTGAAATTTAGGGAAGATTTTGTGAAGACTTCTTTGGAAGAGGAGTTCTCACCCTCAGCCCTCATCCATCGGGACTCCCAGAGGGCTTGTTTTGTGTGCTCTGCAGCTGGGGGTGTGGTGGGCCTGGATCTGACTCACGCTCACGATCACGCTCACGCTCACGGAGGCTACAGTGGCTGGTGGCAGCAGAGGAGGGAAAGTAGGGACATGACCTTAGGCAGTTCAGAAGTAGGTGACATGGGGGGAAGGGCTGTTACCTTCAGAACAGCAGTAGGAATGCCAGCCTGGGGTCATTGTGAGAGGAATCCTGTCTGGAATGAAGTACCTGAAGGGAGAGGCAAGAGTAGGAATGGAGATCCATTACCCACATGAAAAGCCTGCCGCCATGAAGGGAGTTGTAATCATAGGTGGACTAGCAGGGGCGGCTCCAGAAAACCTGGTGCAAAACTCTCAACTTAATACATCTGTCAGATTCAGAGAGGGTAAAGCCAGCCTTTGACAGCACCAAACAGTTGAGAACTTTCTAATCCCCCTTACCTTCCCTCTCTACCCCCACATGATCCTTGGAGGGACCAGAAAAGAGATTAATTAGCAAGCTAGTGGAGGAGCAGATACACCAAACCCACAGGATCCTGGCAGCAGGCCCGAGTGGGAAGAGAGGAGAAGATGTAAGTAATGAACTGAGGCAGTGTCCCTGACTTAAAGTGACCACGGGACCTTTTATTACCTAACAGTGATTAGAAAACTCATGGGTTTGCCCATATTCTCATTCTGGAGCAAGGAACAGATTGCATGCAATGAATAGGTTTAAAGGGAAACGGGAGACAAAATAAAGTTGCTTTTAGAAGAATCCTGCTTGTTCAACGTATTGGGTACATTATTATTACTTATCTAGCACAAACCATGTGCCAAGCACTGTGCAGAGCACTGTATATTTTCCAAATAACCCACAGAGGTAGGTGCTATTATAATGTCCATTTTGCAAAGGAAGAAATTGAGGTTCAGAAAAGTTAGACAACCTGTCACAGGTTGCAGGATGGGTGGGGACAAGCCAGGATTGGGAGCAAGGCAGTCAGGCCCCGTAGTTGCCATATCACCTTCTCACCTCGGTGGCTCAGCAGGCAGATCAGACAAGGTATTTGGGGAAGGACTAAAGTTGTCCCTCATGCCTCCAAGTGCACTTAGCTAAAAATACTTCAAGAGTTCACAGGAATTTTTACCAATCTCTTTGGGAAGGACTTAAGGGGGCCATGCTGTTTTGGTTACAATGACTTGGTTTTAAATATCAAGACCCACTCAAGCTAGCTTAAGGAGAAAGGAGGGGAACGTTATCATAAGGATACAGGGAGGTGTTCTGGAGACCTGTCCGGACTCTCTCTGCCTCCATCCTCTCGTTTCTGCTTCTTGTTCCTCCTCTTTTTCTCCCTGCACATTCCTCAAACCATTTTCAGAACGTGGCTGCCTCAGCCCCCGGGTTAGGGGCAGCTTAGTGCCAGCCCTGCAGAGACCAGTTGGCTGAATCCTGATTTGAAGTGCAGAGAGTGAGTCAGTTAAATATATACTGAGTACCTACTACGTGCCAGGCATTCTCTTAGGATATAGCAGCGCACAAAATAGGAAAACAAGAAACAAAACAAACCCTACGCTTGTGCAGCGTCCCTTCCCGTGAGATTCTGATTGGTGTCTCTCTGTCAGCTGACCTCTTCCCCTTGCCCAATCAAACGTGCTCGGGGGTGGAGTCACAGAGTACAGCTGCAGTGGCTGAAAGAGTGAGCCAGGTGTGGAATCCACGGCTTCCTGAAGCCGTACGGACCAAAAGCTCTCAAGCCACAGTCGAGCTGGTTCTAGCAAGGCGTCAGCCCTCCAGGGTGGCAGCTGCCTGCTGCTAGGTCCTTTTGGCTTTCTCGCTCAGGAGAGCACCCCTACTTCCTCAGCCTTGCCCCAGTCTGTTTCATGCTGGGTTTGACACACGTTATCCTTTATCCCACCCTCTTTTGTGTTGGGTGAAGCTAGATCTATTTTCAGATTGCTTTTTGTTTGTCTCTTCCTCCCCATGTGAATGCTTTTCAGGGGGAAATGGGGCAGTCTCCCCCTGCCCCGGCGCAGGCAGCGAGTGGAGGCAGAACAGGGCGATGACAGCACACACAGAGGACGGACTATATACTGGGGCTCTTGTCGCCCCAGATGGCCTCCTCTGAGGCAGTGACACTGCTTTGTACAGCTGGGGCTGGCTGTGGGAGCCCGGCTGAACCAGGCCTTGTCAAAGTGCCTTCATCCTTTATTGTCCTACAGGCGGGGATGGTGATGACCAGGACAGTTCGGGTCCTCCCCTGCTTCCTGTTTGATGGCCTCGGTGATCAGCTTCGGTAACCCAGCTACTGCTTTTCAGTTGCCCGAGTTCTGGATCTCCTGCCTTCCTATCATTTCCATGGCCTTTCTTTTTCCTTTCTTTCCTTTTTTTTTTTTTAATGTGAGCTCCTGGGCATTCAGTAATGGAATAGATTACATCAGATGCTGCATTTGCCAGCCTCAGCGCTAAGCTATGCTCCTCACCACTGCAGCAGAGCATGCCAACCTGGTTTATATTGGGATGGAGCTCACAGTGCAGAATCCCCTGGACAGGTTTCTGTGGGATCCCCAAGTTTTGTCAGTTGAGAAGTGGGGTACTCTGTCTTTTCCTGGTGGTTAAGAACATGAATTTCTAAGTCAGGGGAGACCAGAATTCAATCCTGCCAGAGCCACTTAATATGCATGACCCTACGCGTGTAACTTAACCCTTGGTGCCCTAGTTTTCTCATGTAAAATTGATAATGGTTTCCTCGTTGCATCATTGTAAGTTGAATTCGGGATAATGTATGTAAGGTGCTAGCCCTGGCACATGGTAAGGACCCAACATGTGGTAGCCATTGTTAATATATTTGTTACGCCCCTTCTCGAACTCCTCCCAACATAATTTCCATGGCCCTAGAGACAGTGTGCTGGACCCAGGCTTTGGAGTCAGACAGACCTGCAAAATTGTGGCAGTCACATATACCTCTAGGATTGTTATGAGGATTAAGTGAGATAATGTGTGTAATCCTAATAAACATGTGTAAGTGCCTTCCGCATCTTACTCATTTACTCCACACAGCAACTCTAAGAAGTAGGGACACTTGTTGTATGTGTCTCACACAAGGGGAGACTGAGGCGTTAACAGGGCCTTAAGTGACTGGTTCAAGATCACAAGCTAGTAAATGGATAAGGCAGGAAGTGGGTAGAGTAAGCACATTATGCGCTGTGTCAGTCCCACTCTCTACCATGTGTCTGAAGTGCCTGGCACCTAGTAGGAGCTCAAAAAAATGTGAATTACATTTCTACACATTGCTGATGTAGAAATGACAAGGCAACAGAGCAGAATGGATGTTTAGGACAATATCTGTATGAATCGTTAGGGAATCAAGTCAAGCCAGTGGTATGACCAAGTCAGATTCAGAGTCCCTTCTGCATGCCGGGTGTTCTCCCGAGGGGTTGGCATGTGTAATTGCAAATTAATCCTGAGAACCACCACGTGTGGTAGATGAATAGGCCCTGGTGGTTCATGTGAGTTCTGTCCACATGTAGATCTGAGGTTCCTGATCTCAGGTTAGGCCTGAAAACCACTTTTCCTTAGAACTAGGAGGAAAAGTGACTCTGTGGCTGGCCTAAACCAAATAGCAAACAGGGTGTACAAAGATTTGGAAGGACAACCTTGTTGTGGCCAAATTTCCAGCCTTATTTTCCACTGGTCCAGAAAAATATATGCACAGAGCAAAGCAGTCTCCAGGCTGAGAACCTGGAGGTGTCATTCGGGGGCTGGCAGGAAACAGATGGCACACTCAAATTAGGTGATTTGAAGAGAGTTTAATAAAGGAGCTATTTACAAAGGTGTGGGGGGACCACAGGGATAGTGCAGTCCCTTGGGGCTGGTAATAGCAGAGTGCTATCCCCTCCCCTAGGCCTGAAAGGAGACTAGATGTAGAGGTGACCTGAACCCTGAAGCAGAGTACTATGTGGAGAGGTCCACCTGGCAGGAGCTGTGGCCTTTGGTAGAGGGACCCAGCCAACCTACAGTGGCCCAGCAAGGTGGAGGCAGGGGAATAAATACCCCGACCTCACTCTCCTCCCTCCTTCCCATCTCCTTCTCAGGCTCCAGCCACAAACCAGAGGGCAAGGGGGCTCCATTGATTCAGTCCACCAAGATCAGCAGCCCTGGGGCACAGAGCAGGGTGCAAGAGGGTGAAGTGTGGGACTGGACGGGCAAAGGGAAGATTTCTGGAACATTGGCCCTTGACTGGACCCACAGAGAGGCCATTGCCCCCCTGGGATTGGAGTTTTGAAGGCAAAAAGAAGTCTGGGATCTAAGTGATGGTGGCCTGTTTCTGGGATTGTGAAGTGGGATGGCTGGTGCCCGACTAGACTTGTGCTGGCCAAGCTGAGTCTGACATCACCTTCTGCCCCTCTACACTTTGATTGGGGTCTCTCAACCAATTCGAATTGAATCTCCTTTTTCTCTATGGCTGTGCTCCTCAAAGCCAGAAGTAGCTAAAGAGGAAAGTGCAAGCTCGGGAGTGTCTCTGACTGCAAACTCACTCATGTCCTTCAAAGCTGGCATAAATTTCACTTCTTCTGTGATGTCTTTCCTGACATTTGTGTATGTCTGTCCCTCTGTCTGAAATGTGGGCCCCACAATGGCGTGTTTTACTCATCTCCATATGCCCAGAACCTGACACGGGGCTGACATACTGTAGGATCCCAATAAATATACGTTCAATCTTTATGTCCCTGTAGTCATCAGCGGATTCCAATTTAACCAGCATTTATTAAGCCCCTACTACTTTCCAAGCACTGTGTCAGTTCATTTTCATATCAATTCTTTAATGTAATATTCCCAACAGCCTTGGTTATTATCCTCATTTTCACTAATGAGGAAACTGAGGCTCAGAGAGATGAAGAGGCAGAACCTGGATTTGCACAGAGTTCTGCTTCCCTGGTCTAATGCTCTTTCCTTTCCTGCTCAGAAAGTGTCCCTTGACTGGTCATTGAACAGTTACTTCATGCATATGCATGAGCTGACTGCATGAATGAGCCCAGCGGAGCCTCTGTGTGTCTGTGCGCTTTGTGAAGCCCTGAACATCATTGACAGCGCCGGCCTGCTCACCGTGCTTGTCCCAGTTTGATGGCTGCTGCCAGCTAAAGCGCTCCTGGATATCCTCCCCATGAAGGCCACCTTAAACGCCCCCTACAATATGAGCACGAGGTCCGGTTGGACTGATGCTGCCCCTGAGCTCCGCTCTAAAGTGGATGCAGGAGCCTGGCTCTTTCATACTTGTTTTGCTCCCATCAATTCAAAACGTACATTTCTGACAGTTTCCTCTGTTGAATAGTGAAAACATAAAATTGTCACATGCCTACCCTTTGGTTGTCCTACAATGAAGCTGCCAAAATTCTAATCAGCCAGTAAGATCCACCTGTCTCAGAAGAGCCTCAAACCCCCACTTAGCAGAAAGAGAACAAAAGTTAAAAGCTGGTCCTTATTATGCACATTCCATATGCCCTGAACTTGCATATAGTTCTCTCAGTCTTCATAACGTCCCTGAAGATAGGAACTGTTGTTAGCTGTATTTTATAGGGGATGGGCCTGAGGCTTTGGGGTGGTGGGGCACTTGCACAAAGCCACACACCTAGGAAGTGGCAGAGCTGGGACTCAGGGCAGACCTGACTTCTGGCTCTCACCCATGGGTGGGTCCAGCCCGAGGGAGCTTTCTGCTGCTTCTAAGCCCGCTGTCCTCAATCACATAGTGTCACCTCGATTCCTTCTCATTACCTTCTGCCCTATTTTACTGAGGATTCAGGGCAGATTTGGATCTGGCCTAGAAAAACATCTTCCTGACCCCTCAGAGGGAGAGAGAGACAGGAATGTGTTTCTAGGCTGTTCTGTAGAACCTAAGGCACTTCCTTGACCAAGCTTTCTCCCTCCGGCCAGTCCTCAGGACACTTTATCTGCCCCTTCCTGTCACAGTCTGCCTTGTTTATTTCTGCTCTATCTCCCCTTCTAGGCAGGGAGCTCTGCGTCTTATCCTTTGGTCTTCTCTCACGCCCAAAGTCTCAGTGTCTGTCAACATTTACCAAGCACCGATTGCTCGCCAAGTTTTATATCAGACACATTCACAGCTATGACTGTGTTTCTTCTTCATGGCAACCCATGTGGTGTACATTGTAGGATTAGCCCATTTACAGATGAGGATACTGAGGCTGGGGGAGGTGAAAGAGTCAAGGCCACAGAGCTAGTAAAGGGCAGCGCTGGGATTGAGCGCAGCCTGTTTTGCCCCACTATCGATTTTCTTTCTGCAACATCACAGCTAGCGGCTGAGCAAGTGCTCAGTCGACACTGGTTGAATGACAACGGAAGGAAGCAAGGGAGGAGGAGAAGGAGAAATACTGAGAAAAGTTCCAAAACAGAAAAATAAAAGAAACTATAGAATATTTCAAAGCAGTAAATTGGTGGAAGGTGAGAGAAATGGGTCTAGGGTATAACTTTCTTCTAAGGTCACAAAAATAAAGGCACACACCCAAGAGCAGAGAAAGACACACAGAAGCAGCCTCCGTTTTGGCTTCAGAGTGGATCTTTCTCTGGGCTTTCTGTGGGGATGGACACACTCAGATGTGGTCCCAACATCAAGCATCGGATGCACTGCAGAGCATAGACCTGTGTGCTCTGTGTTGAAACAGTAATGTTCTTTTCAATGAACTTGAGCAATTCATGTGTATAGTATACATATGTATATCTGTGCAGTGCAGTTAGAGAAGTCTCTGCCCTTGGAGTTAAATGACCAAAGTTCTCATTCCAGATCTGTCCTTTCCTAGCTTCCCAGTCTTAGGTAAAACGTCTCCTCTCTCTTAACCTCAGTTTTCTCATCTGTAGAATAGGCAGGACAAGGTTTCTCATGTCACAGGAGATTAGTCCATCAAATTAGGCAAAGCAGTAACTGTAAGCCCCTAACATGGGCTTAGTTAAATGTTTCCCAAGTTGTTCTATCTAATTCCTTCATTCTAATGAAGACAGGCACAGCAGCCCCTCTGCCGCCAGGTCCAGCTCTACCCCGGGTTAGCACAGGAGACAGTCCTGAGTTGTGAGGGTTTCCAGGGGCTCTGGAGCTGTTGGGGTTGAAACCTGGCTTTGCCATTTCCGAGCTGGGTGACCTGGGGCAACTTGCCTAACCTCCTTATGCCTCCATTTTCTCACCTGTAAAGTGGGAATAATTATAGGGCATCCTTCTTTGAGTTCTGAAGAAGAATTTAGAGGAAGATAATAGTCTGGATGGGATCTTCCCATTCATTTTCTAAAAAAAATAAGCCTGGAACCTTGGAACCCTGCCTGGCACATAGCAAGTGTTCAGAGAGTGTTAGTTATTTCAGTATTGTCTTTATTGTTTTTATGTGCTGAGTGTTTTCTTATGGCTGCGTTTCCACTGTTGCACTGTCCCCTCCCCCAGATCCCCCATATTCCAACTGCTGAGCTGGAGGACCCAGATCTGCAGGACAGAGAGGCATTACTTAAGTGAGGAGAGAGCCTCGTCATCTTTCAGTGATGTCAGGAGGGCTGCTTATCAATAATTGAACAGTTTTTCCAGGAACCCAATCTAGAGAGTGCAGTGCCCTGGCTGCAGCAGGGCCTGGCCGGCTGGGGCTCCCGGAAGGCTCTGGGTGCGCTGGGGATTGTTATCTGCCTGCTCTGTGGGCGGAGGGGTCTGGTTGCCGCTGGAAGGGCCCCTGCTGCAGGGTGGGACTCAAGACCCGAGCCTGCCGATGGGCTCTCCATCTTCCCTCAGGTCCTGCCCTCACAGCCCTGTTCAACCGCCCCAAGTAGACGCCCTATTCCTCACATGGTGTGCTTGAGCCCAGAGCCTGGAAGCTGTCCTGACACCTTCCCCCCCTCACTGCTCACCTTTAAGCCCCCCACAAGTCCCGATGATTTTGTTTTTAAGCATGACCCCAGTCTGCCCCTTTTGTCCATTCTCATTACCACCACCCTAGTGCAGGCGTGCTGGGCCCCCACAGCAGCATCTCACTGGCTTCCCTGGTCCCCTCCTGTACCCCCCCCCAATACACACACACTCACACACACACACACACACACACACACACACACGGCAGCTAAGAGTAATCTTTCTAATGCAAATCTGGCCATGTCACCTCCATGCCTAAACCCTTCGGGGCCTCTGTGTGGCTCTTAGGGAAATATTCAGGCCCCCTGTACGTCCTCAAGGCCTGTGGCTAATGTCACCAAGTGTCCAGCTTCACGCAAGCCCTTCTTGTCTTCATTCATGGCCTTCCGGCCACACCCTTGTATCAGGCCCTGTCACCGGGACTTCGCACTCCAGGCCCTCGCCCTGCTTGTCCTCTGTTCTCAGATACGCCACCTCCTCAGAGAAGCCTTCCTGACCCTCCTGTCTAAAGCAGCGACCCCACCCCCTCAGCCCTTCTTCTCTGCACAGCCCCTGCGTATTTCCACCACGAGACTCGTGCCAACCAGAATGATTTTGTCATCCCATCAGCTTCCTCATTTATAGTTGGTCTCCCCCACTAGAAGGTCAGCCCCTGGGGACACAGAGCCTGTCTGTCTGGCTCACAGCTGTATCCTGAGGGCCTCCAATAGCTCCTGGCGCCCAGAAGGTGGGTGGCTAGAAGCCGGGGGGTGGGGTGGGGTGGTGGAGTCTGGTAAGTGCTGGACTCGGAGGCTAGAGTCCTGGGTTTGAGTCCCGGCGCTGTGACCTGCTCTCGTGTGCAGTCAAGCCCGTGTTGTGCCTCTCTGAAGGTTTGAGTCAGAGACCTGGGGTCCAGCCCAGGCTCTGCCACCTGCGGGCCGTGTGAGCATGGGCAGCTCACCTTATCCCTTCAAGCCTCCTCTTCCACATCTGTCAAAGGGAGAGGACTGTCTGCCTCACAGGAGTGTTGTCGGGATTCCGTGAAATGGAGTATGGAGTCCACGCCTGTAGACAGAGCCTGGCACATTCTGGGGGTGATGGGAGGGGAGCCCAGGGCCTGCCCAATCCTGTGGGCGTTCTGTACTGAGTGGGGCAGGCACAACCCGTGTTCACTCCACAGGAGCCAAAGGGGTGAAAAGCAACCATCCAGCCCGAAGCCTGTTAGATGTGCCCCCTTCAAAGGAACGAAGCCATAGCAACAACGCCCAAAGTGTGCGCTTCCTCCCTTCAGGGAGGGAGAGCTCCCTCCAGAATTCACTGAGTTTCCCCTTGGGAAGGGGCTGCCAGGGAGCTCAGAGAGACCTTGGACCCTCAACCACAGGCTTTTCTCCTGCAGTGTGAGTGTCCATTATGCAAACTGGATATAACCCAATGGATTGTTTATGGTATACAGTTGGCCTTACGGGTCCCCTGAGGGAACCACAAGGACAATAGAGGAAAGGCTTTGAAGTTGTAAGTTTGCTTTGACTTTATCATAACACTGGCTGGAAAGGACAATAAAGAGGATAAAAAAATACGTGATGTGCCTTGCACCAAGGTCAGAGCTGGTGGCCATAAGTGGGGGATGGCACGGACTTTTAGGTTTTATGGCTACAAATCCCAACTACAGAAACACCCTTACTGCTGGGACTCCTGTAGGAAAAATTATTTTTGTTATTGTGACTCTAAAGCTCTCTAGTCCAAATGCTTTTTTATTTGCTCCCATTGAAACAATTTGTGTTATACTCGTGACCCAGAACTCGGAGTTGTGCCACGTTAAAGCCAGGCAGGGCCATTGATGCTTAGGGGATATGCTTCCCCCACTTGCCAGGCTGTTGCGTTTTTTTTTTTTTATCTTTGAAAAAACATTAATGTAGGCAAGGCACTTAACTCAGTGCCTGATATATAGTAAGCACTCTGCAAACATTAGCTGTCACTGTTCCTACTCCTGTTTTATTAACAGTAGTGTATATAGACGCACTTTGTAGTAAACAGCCTCAGATCCTTTTTTTGGAATGAGGTGAGAGGTAAAGAAATTCTAGGAGTCTGGAGTATGTTCTAATTGCCTGGATGGAGTGAATTTGGTTCCAGTGCCAGGTGACCTTGAACACGCCACCCTGTATCCATCAGGTGATGCCTGGCTGTCTCTCACTCCTCCAGCTGATCCAGATAAGAAGCCCCCAGTTGGATGGAAGGGAGACTCGCATAAGGTAAGCGCCTACAGATACCTCCAAATACCTTATTGCATTTAAGCCTCATGGCAGCCTGGGGAGGAGGGCTTGTTTTCCCCAACTTACAGATACAGAAACTGAGTCTCAGTGCAGTTCAGTAACTCACCAGAGGAACATAGCTAGAAAGTGCCCAGGCTGCATTTGAACCCAGATCTTATGACTCTAAAGCCTGCAATCCTCCACTGTCTGGAATTGATTCTCAGGTTTCGGCTACTTTTTTAGGAGCCTGCAGCAAGTTTGAGCTCACATAGTTTGCATTTGTTTGAAAAGTGATGTCTTAAGTTATGATTTATTTTTTAGTGTTCATTCCCCATTTTGCGGGCAGCTCTGCACCAGACCTCTGACTTCTCTGCCTTAGCTGGTCAGGCCTCTCATTTGTAACCCAACCCATGATCCTGGCAGAATCCAGTCAGAGTAAGTTATCTGCTGTCAGGGCTGTATAAATATTTCATGGTGACCTGGATGGTGGCAGAGGACAGATCACTCTGCTCTGGGGGCAGGAGAGGCAGCTAATGGATCAGCCGCAGGCACCAGATGTCCAGGGCTTGGGGATAGATGGCCCATCTGACAAGGCAAGCAGGCGAGGGATGCTTCAGGTTAAGCATCTTGCTAAGGACAGGGCTGCATGTTTATAAGAGGTCAAATTTTTAATGCCTGATTTAGGTGGACCCTCGAACCTGGACTAAGCAGAGAGCCACTTTAGTGTTTTCATAGCCCTTATATCAGCCTTTGAGTGATCTTCTAAGAAACACACGGGCACACACACACCGGGAGGGGGCTGGCTGAGCACCCCAATCTGTAGATGGGTAAATTGAGGCTCACAGAATTTAACTGGTGTGCTCTGGGTTACCCTGGAGGTAGTGGAAATTCTGAGATCTGATCCCAGTTTTCTCTCTCTGCATCTAAGAGAAGTAACAGGTTGTTGAAAGGATCTTGGAATGTGGAAAGAGAGGAAACCCAGCTTCTCTTCCCGGGTCTTCCACTTGCTGCCTGTAACTGGATTGCTCTCCCTGTCTGAGCTGCCATTTCCAGCTTCTGAGGAATTCTTGGAACCCATGATGCCATCTCCGATATGACTTTTTTCCCCAGCAGCACATTAGGTAGGGGCTACTGGCAGAGAAGGTAGGGAAGTGGACCAGAGGGGTGATAAAGCCCTTCCAATTCTGTGCCCAGGATCTCAGCCTAGAGAACATGGTCATCAGTCCCGGGCAGAGAAATGAACTTCAGACCAGGAAGCTGCTTATGTGTTGGCTGTCTGTTTTTTAAGCATTCAAGTGCAAAGAGAGAATGCTGATGGTTGGGGGGAAATGCCAGGGAGGTTAATTGACTGGAAGTTGCATCTATGAGCTATGGAGCCTGTGCTGCTGGAGAAACAAGGAGCCTGAATCTGAAAAGAGGGAGGAGAAGGGTTCCAAAAGGTGGTGTCTAGCAAGGTGGGAGAATGCCAGCTCTCCACTTCTCATTCACCCAGAAATGATTTATTGAGTGCTTACTATATGCCAGGCACTGAGCTAAATCCTGGGGACATGAGATGAATACAACAGACATGTCCCTGCCCTCTTGGGGCCTACATTCTAGTTGGGGGGATGAGGGGGGTGTTGTCCTTAAACAAGAGAAGTTTGATGAGTCCCAAGGGTTCTGCTGGAAACAGAATAGGATGTGATGTTGGGATTGGCAGGAGGCACGTCCAACAGGGAGGTGATGGGAAGTGACGTCAGAGCTAGACCTGAAGGATGAGGTGGAGCCAGCCAGGGGGAGAGGGTCAGGCAGAGGAAAAGGCTGTGTGCATAAATTAGGAGGCCTTCAGCTGAAAATAACAGAAGACCCAAACTCAAAGTGGCTTAAATGATAAAGAAATTTCTGAGCCCCCTGAGCTGGGAGTTCTCAAGTAGAAGGGTAGAAAGTTGGGGGACACAGCAGTACTCAACCATGTCCTCAGGGCCTGGGGTCCTTGCATGTGTCACGGCTCTGCCAGTCCCAGCATCCCTGGGCTGGATCCCCTCGTGGTCCTAGGATGGCTGCCTACAGTTCCAGGCACATTCAGACCTGTGTCTAGGGGAAGGAAGAAAACTTCTCTTGTGTCTTTTTCAAAAGAGAGGAAGCTTTTCCCAGGAGCCCCCAGCACACTTTTGCTTAGACCAGAACTGGCTCACAGGCCCAGCCCCAAACCAATCACATGCGAGAAGTGGCATTATCCATGATTGGATCAGACATCTAATTGCGATGGGGTAGGCTAACCCCACCCCCACCCCCAATGGGAGGACACATCTATCAAATCAGAGTTCTGTTAGCCAGAGGGAGAGGGGAGAGAGTGTGAACAGGGCAAGCAACAGTACCCAGTATAAATAGGAACAAGCTGGTGGTTAGAGGTGAGAAGAGAAGGCAAATGTAGTAAGAGGGAGGTGTCCTAGGAGGAGATGCAATCAGGGAGATGGGCAGGAGACCCCTGATTTGCTTAAGAACAGGCTGAGTTACTCATCCACAAGAAACGAAGACGGTAAGAATGTATTTCATAAATATAAGCCACCAACAATTATAAGGCACACCATTATTTTATGAACCACTAAGAAAGAATAACCACTGTCAAACCACGGCATGCTATCAATTGTCAATTATACTCTGACTTCTGAGATGTTAAAACGTGTGCACGCTGGAATCGTTGACATGCGGTGGTGCCGACCTCTGGTGCAGAGGTGGAACGGGGGTTGGCATCCAGGCTCCCACGCTGTTGCTTGGTTTCTGGGTTTCTTCAGTGTGATGATAAAGGTTCTGCGGGGTTGGTTATGACCAGACCTTATGACTAGGGCTGACACGTTTGACCCACGGTGGGGTGGAAAACATACATGGCAGAGAGTGAAAACAACCTCAATTTGCATTCCTCTTAGGCCTTGCACGAGACCCCTGCCCTCCCTGAGCATGTTTGCTCTTCTGCGTCTCCTGGGTGCTGTGAGGATTCACAGAAGCAATGAGCAGGAGCCTGCTAGCCCCTCACCCAACACCTTAATAGCTGCCTGGTCAGTCCCCCTCCTTTCTCCCTTGTAACTGGGGAAAGATTCGAATGTAGTTCCCTAGAGATAGAAAGAGGCTTTGGTCTCAACTCCCCTTCCAAACCCACTAGCCCCAGTGAAGCCCCATCTTGCATTTTGACTTTGAGTCAACTGTCCCTAGAAGTGGACATCGTATTGGACTACTCTGGACGGTGGCCGAATCATCTCTGGCCAACCTACCATGTGCCCCCAATGCACTTGCTATTTCAGTCACAGTCACTAAGTGCTTCCATCTAAACCTCTTGAGGCTACAAGGTACCAAATGTTTTGAATTAATTGGCTTCTATTTTCCTTCCTGTATGTGTGCCTCGGTGCCTTTTTAGGGCAAGATTGACTAGAGGAATCCTTCCTGAATTGTGGCAGCCCTGATTCAACTTGGAGTTAATTATCTCTAATATGCTGTACAATTCCCTCTGTGCCTTTTATCACATGGAGTGGAGGCATAATTTATCCAAGTGTATCATTTGAGACTTTTCTTTTTACAAAAAGAAAGTTATTGTGTGTGCCTTATAAAAATATTCATTCGGTCTGTCATTGTTTATTCATGAGATGTTTATTGAGGACACGCCTCTGTGCCAAGCATGGCACTAGTCTCTTATGATTTCTTACCAGGTCATCATCTCACAAGGCTATCAGGTCAGGAGTCTTATCCCCATTTGACAGAGGATAAAACTAGGTTCAGAGTGAAGAGAGAGGTTAAAGTCTTTCGTCCCCACCCGTACCTGCTTGGATGCCATGTGTCTACCAGGAGCTGTGTCCCTCCATGACGGCAATTCCTGATAGACTTCAATAACACGGTTTCCTCTCTGTGTTTCCTCGGCCCTAGGGCTGGTCCCAGCTTCCTTCTGTTGCCTCGCCAACCCTGGTTTCTCCCCTCACCCTCTCCGCACCTCTGTACGTGGTCCCTCCCTGCAGTTCTCTTCATCGGGACCACGTGCGGTGAATGGCTTTCCTCCAGGACCGTGATGGATCCACTTGTCCAAGAGCACGCAGCTGATAACAAAGTGGTGGCTCTGAGATTCCACATTCTCCATGTGTCCTCTGTCTCTGTCATTCTGCCCTCCCACCTCTGTTATCCTGAGAAGCTTATTTTTTTGAGGATAAGACAGAGAGAGCTGTGCTGTATCTTCAAATGTCTCTGCATTTCTGATAGGACAGTTAGAAGAAGGCAGGCCTTTTTAGAATCCAGTGAGAGTGCATGTGTTTCACTTCCAAAATTCTATTCAAATTGACCCAATGGAAATCAATCACTTGGTTCCTTTTGAAAGAATCTTGTCCAGCTGAAGATTCAAAGACCACTGTAGGGAGCTGTGTCACGTTTCCTAGGGATGCTGTAGCATAGTATACACACTGGGTGCTTAAAACAACAGAAATTTCTTCTCTCTCAGTTCTGGAGGCCACAAGTCCATTGTCATGGTGTCAGCAGGGCCATGCTCCCTCTGAGACTCTAGGTGGAATCCTTCCTGGCCTCTTCCTGGCTTCTGGTTGTTGCTGGAAATCCTTAGTGCTCCTTGGCTTGCAGCTGCAGCACTCCAACCTCTGCCTCCATCGTCCTGTGGCCCCCTCCCCTGTGCATCCATGTGTCTTCTCCTCTTCTTACAAGGCACCGGTCCTGTTGGATTTAGGGCCCACCCCACTCCAGTTTGACTTCATCTTTACTGATTACATCTTCAATAGCCCTATTTCCAAATAAAGTCACTTTCTAAGATACTGGGGGTCAGGACTTCAACATATCTTTTTGAGGGACACAATTTAACCGATAACAGAGCTATCACAGAAGACTGAGGATCAGCTTGGTGGGGTCTGACTGCCACTTGAAGACTGGTTTAGCAAAAAAGATTTAAGGAAAGAAAACGATTGGGAGCTGCGATAAACATTTAAGGCCTGCCTTTTCTTTTGTTTGAATGACTGTAGTCAATGTTGACACATGTCGGCTCCCATCAATTCATGTTCCCATTTGGAGTGACGAGGATAGCGGTGATGGAGACTTAGAGAAGCGGCAGTCGGACAGACTGTCATTTTCGTAGAACTAACAGGACGCGCCGATGCATTCACTGTGTACGTGTGTGTTAGTGACTGGGAGATGACGGTAGGCTTTTTTTTTTAAATCCTCTTTTTCTGTTTTTCAGAGCAACATTTATTGAACTGCACCCGTCTGCGTAACATGCAAGAGCAGGAGACTGCAAGGGTAGAGCAGATAAGGAAAGCTCCGGCAAGGGAAGGGGGTCTGGAGGGAGAGAGACTTTGGAGAGGCATTCTATGAAATGCAAGAATCAGCTCCTCCCCTCCCTCTCTTCCTTCCTCTCTCCCTCCCTCCTCCCTCCCCTCCATCTCTTCCTCTTCTAGGCTGCCTCTGCCCTCCTCAGTAGCTCCCAACATATCCCATATCGTGATCTTGCTAAAAAAAGATCAGGCGTTAGCCTGCCTGGAAGTGACAAAAAGGAAACAATTCAGCCGAGCAGAAGCAGGGGCCACCAAGGGGGTGTGGCGAGGAGGCTGTGAGCGTGTAGAGCGTCGTGTCCCGCAATGACAGGACATTGCCTGTCTCCAGTCTGAGCAGGCGTTTAACGAACAAATGCAAGAGCATTTATTCCAAGGGTCAAGGGTCCTGGAGGAAACTGAGGCAGGGTGGAGAGAGAAGGACCCTGGGACCCTGCCCGTGTGCTCTTCTCAAGTCTTCCTGTTACAGGAACAATGAGATTGACGCTTTTCTTTTTAGCTGTGAATTATTTTAATGACCAACTATGTACTCATCAAAGTAATCGTGACCACGAAGAAAATTGTTTCAACCACATGTGAATTTCTCACGTTTAAATTCTTGGGGTTTTTTTTTTTTTTTTTTTTTTTAGAGAAAAAGAATACAGGTATGTCAGAAAAATATTCAGATAGTACCAAAAAGTTAACAGTAAAGCTTAGATTTCCCCTCCATCTCTAATTCCTGGTCCCCTAGAGGCAGCCTCTATTACGAGTTTTCTTCAATGAACTATCTTTATAAAACAAAAAGTCAATATCGTCTTTGCTGATGGTGTTCTAATTGTTCCAAATGAAAGTCTAAAGTAACACAAGAGGTTGTTGTTGTTTTCACTCAAAATAAAACTTATTTCTCTGGGGTTTGACTAAGCTTTTCTTCTTCAGACCACCTGCAGGTTAACCAGGAAGGCCAGGACACATGACCAACTAAGCCTGGAAATACCTTGTTATGTGGTGGTGTTACTCTCATCTATAGGTTTAGTTATCCCCATTTTACTGATGAGCAAACTGAGTTCCAAAAAGACTAAGTGGCTTACCTAAGGTTGTAAGAGGGACCAGGTCTGACCACGGGTCTGGCTGGCTCTCTTCAGAATGGAGCTACCTTCTCCCTTGTTCCAAGAAGACCATTGATCTATTTTGTGGTCAGTGATTCCTAAAGAAATAAATAAGTAAATGATTGAGTAAATTGATAGATCAATCAATCCTCAACAAATATTTATTAAGCACCTATTATGTCTCCTACTCTGTACTAGATGATTTAGGAGAATATGCAAGTAAGGGATGGTGTATACAAAGACGGCTGCATATGTTTTGCCTCTTCTTCCATGAAGAGTCTATTTCAACTCTGGACTGGCCTGGGACTTGCTTTGACAAATGGGATTCAGCAGCAGCGATGCTGTGTCACTCCCGAGGCTGGGCCTTAGGAGATCTGCAGCTTCCGCTTTCACACCTTTGGAATCCTCCCTTTTGGAATCCAGCTGCCCATGCCACGTAGAGAGAGCGCAGAGAGAGCTGAGAAGCCCTGGTTGACAGCCCCAGGTGAGCTCCTGGCTGACAGCCAGGACCAATGACCTCCCATGAGAGCGAGCCATCTCAGCCGAGTTGAGCCTCTAGATGACAGCAGCCCCTGCCAACACCACATGGGGCAGAAGAACTGCCCAGCAGAGCCCAGTCAACCCACAGAGCCATGAGAGATAATCTATGGTTGTTGTTTTAAGCCACTAAGTTTGGGGATGTTTTGTTACATAGCGTCAGATACATAAGGCACATCCTTTGCCATACAGTAGCTTACACACAAACTTCTGGTGATTTCGTGTGCTGCTCTATACCCTTTTTATAAATTTGTTTTCTGTTTAAATAGGCTAGAGTTCTGATTGCAGTAGGAACCCTGACTGATGGGAGCCAATGAAGGGGTTTTTTGCTAAGGAGTATCAGGGTAAGTCTGCACTTTAGAAAGATCACTTTGGCTGTGACTTGAAGACAAGCTGGGAGAGGGAGAAACAGGAGGCAGGGAGGCCAGTTAGGAGGCCATTGGGGGTGATGATGATGTCAGCTTGGCAGTGGCAGGGGGACAATGAGCACACGGGGGAGATCCTGAGGATGTAGACTCGCTGTGTCTTAGTGATACAGAGGGTAAGAGAGAGGTGGGAGTTGAGAATATCTAAGTTTCTGACTTGATCAACTGGCTGGATGGAAGTGTCAATTTACAGAGATGGAGAACGCTGGAGACGGAGGGCAGATATTAGCTTCCTTCTTTCCTTAGTGAGCAATAGTACTGAGCAGCTGCTGGGTTCAAATCCACCCTCCAATCTATCCTCCACCCTTGGAAGATCTGAAGCGTGGGTGCTCATTCCAATAAGCACATCTGATCATGTCACATTTCTACTTAACACCCTTCATGGTGTCTCCTTCTTCCAGAGTGAATTCACAGTCCTCAGGGACTTGCTCCTTACTCCTCCAGCCTCCGCTCTCTCTTCCCTCCATAACCTTTCTCTGCGAGTTTCAGGAACATGCAGGTCCCACCATGCTCATGCATGCTCTTGCCAGTTTCCAGGCCTTTGCTCCCACAGCTCCTTTTGCAAAGATCACCCTTCTTATGTCAGGATTCAGTCATCACCTTTCCAGAAGCTTTCCTATCTCAGGGTAGGTGCCAGTCCTCCAAGATCTGAGAACACCTTCTGTTTACTTCCAGAGCCGCCCTGATCAGATTCCATTGTAATGGCCTGTTTATGTGTCTGGCTCTCCCATCGGACAGATGGTGAATTCCCTGAGTATTTGTGTCCTCAGAGCTGGCACAGAGCTGGGCCAGGGCTTTCCTCCTGCGTTACCTCATTTCTTAGCTATACTGTTACCATCGGCATTTTTACTATTGTTGCTTCTCCTTTTGTATCAGAGCCCTCCTGGGGCAACACTGTCCAAACAAATTCATAAATGTACTTAAGAAAAAACAAACACAAACAGTGTTTCAGAATTGAAAAACAAAATAAAGAAATAGGCCCAACGTTTATAGACAACTTCCTCTGGTAGTGATTTAAGCGAGAGGACAATTAGTCCCCAGGTAGTGTTTTACAACTAAAACAAGTGCCAGAGGACATGTGGAGACTCCGAGGAGGAGGCATTTGCGCAGGAAACTTGGGGAGCTGCAGCAGAAACCAGCTTCTGGGCGGTAAAGCAGCCAGCTTGTCCCTACCTCCTCAGTCTCAGACCTCTTGCCCAACTGCTTGCAGGCTCGGGGTCCACACCCACACCCTACACCCAGGGAGGTATGCCCCAGGCCTCCCTCTTGGGGCCGTGTTTCGGCTGCAGAGCAATGACTGCAGAAGTCCTAGGAAGTCTCAGTACTGTTGGCCCCGCGGGAAAACTCAGATCCCTCCAAAAGCTCCCACTGTCCCCTCCCTGCCCTTCCTCAAAGACTGTTGGCTGCAGATTTGGGGGGTTGGAGCAGGGAACAGATGCTACTGGATCCCACCATCAGCACTGCATGCATTGGACCCATGGGAACAGGGCTGGGTGGGGGAGGGTGCAAAATGCCAACTGGGACAAGGCCAGTGATACAAATAGGTGAACTGGGCCGGGGTAAGGCGGTAGAGATTGGTGGGGAGTGAGGAAAATTAGGATGCCCTGCTCCATCTGAATGGAGCAGCTACCACTCAGCTCCCACCGACGCTTGCCACGAGGGAATATCGGGCCAGGGTGGTCAGATCTTCTCACATTTCTTCAGATGGACCTAGAAATCAGAATTTTAATGTGAAATTTCCCAATACTAAATATCAAACATGAATTTATAAAATTTTAAAAATCTCTTTCCAAACAAAACAGGCCCACAGGTGTCCAGCTGGTGGCCTCTCTTCTACTGACATCATAAATCCAAATTATAAGCCAAATCTGAATGTTTGCTACTGCAGAAAGTCACAGAATAAACTTTTACACCTTACCAGTTCTGGGTCATTGATAAATCCAGGTGGAGAGAGGCAGCGGAGGATTTGGGGAGTCAGAAAAAAATGAGCTCAAATCTCAGCTCCACTACTTCCTAGGTATGTGGGCTTCGTTGAGCTTCACTTTTCACATCTGTAAAATGGGGACAATAATTGCCTGCAGGCAGCTGTCCCCTACTCCCACCCCCGGACTGGTTCTTGCTAATAGAAAATAATTTGGTTCAGGTGTCAGAGGAGTAGCGGTGAGCTCAAGGGATGAATTGTGCTCAGTTTAAGTCATTGTGGGGACCCTATTCTACTTTGCCAATGATTTGCTTAGGGACAGGCAGAGACCCAGGTTTGGGCAATGAATTGAGAAGGGAAGTCTGCTGAGGAGGTTCCTGAGATATGTTTTCCTCCCTGATAAAAGAGAAAGTGTTGAGGAAGAAGAGCCCCCTTTCTGCCATCACCCTGTGCTTCCTATTTGGGACTCTGCAAGGTGAGTATGTGATGCTTAAAGCTGTGGCAGCCATTTTGTAACCATGAGGGAAAAGTCAAGAGAGTCACAGAAATGCTAATCCACAGTCCTGGGAGTGTGGAGCCTGCTTCCAGACTTTTCATTGAGAAATAGTAAAGGTCCTTATGGTTTAAGCCATTCTTTGTCAAACTTAAGCATGTGTCAGAATCGCCTGGAGGGCTTATTAAAACACAGATTGCTGGCCCTACTCACTGAGTTTCTGATTCAGTAGGTCTAGAGTTGGCCCAAGAATGTGCCTTTCTGACAAGTTCCTGTGATGCTGATGATGCTGAACCACGTTTTTTTTTTTTTCCATATATTTACTTTTTATTGAATTTGTTAATGTTACAACGTTTTGAGAACCATTCTTTAAGCCACTGTTAGCTGGATATCCTATCACGCTGATGAATACCCCCTAACAGATATAATGACACTTACTTGAGAGAGGCATTGTGGCCATTCATGAAGATACCATATGTATCTCTCTCAAAGCTGTAGTGCACAGGTAGACCGTAGATTCATTCTGTCTTTCATTTTCATTTGAAGGTGCTGTTGTCTACCCAACCCAACCTGAGACAAGTCCATCTTGAACTAATAGTCTGAAATGTATCTGGAGTGCTTCTCTCAAAAAATATCCATTATCTTAATAGCAAAGACAATGAAATTTCCACTATAGATCTTCCAGCAGAACCTCTCACCTCCAGCATGTTTGAGAAACCTCCCTGAAAAGTGCATTATGGGGGCCGGCCCCGTGGTTTAGTGGTTAAGTGCGCACACTCCGCTACTGGTGGCCCGGGTTCGGATCCCAGGCGCGCACCGACACACCACTTGTCCGGCCATGCTGAGGCAGCGTCCCACATACAGCAACTAAAAGGATGTGCAGCTAGGACATACAACTATCTACTGGAGCTGTGGGGAGAAAAACGGAGAAAAACGGAGGAGGATTGGCGATAGATGTTAGCTCAGGGCCGGTCTTCCTCAGCAAAAAGAGGAGGATTAGCATGGATGTTAGCTCAGGGCTGATCCTCCTCACAAATAAAAATAAATTTAAAAAAAAAAGTGCATTATGGGACTGGCTTCTACCTTTAGTACAAAATGTCAATTCAAACTGCTGGCAAATTTAATCTATTGAGACCCAGCTCTGATCTTGCATCATAAGGGCTAGTGGGCAAGAATTTCCCTGGACAGCCTTTTTCAGAAGCCTCCCATGTGGTGACCTGGGACTTCTCTCATTTACTAGACACCTACCTAGTCCTGCCCAGAAACCAGTGCAAACTGTTTACCATTATCTCCCAGCGTAGTCAGAGTCTCCTCAAAGCTTCCCTCCCCAGACCTGCCTCACGGTCTTGGCCTGCTGTCCCCCAGTGACCATGCTCTTGCTCGTCTCTTTCCTTTTCACAGATGTCTCCACTTCTACTTCTTATGAATCCTTTTCCTATCCCCCAAGCCCTCCATGTTTTCATTTTTCAGGCTGTGCTGGTCTTTTCTGCCCAATTGGAAGGGCCTCAAAGGGAGGCAGTGTAGATCAGTAGGAATGATCTGGCCAAACCATTCCTAAGAGGCACACCTGCCCTGCTCCCGGTCCAGCTCTGGCTCTTTCTCAGAGGAGTCAGCAGGTCAAGGAGCCTCTGTGCAGCCAGCCTGTTAAACTTTAATGTTCATATCCATCACCTGGTGATCTTGCTAAATTGCTGCTTTTGCCAGGGGGAGGGGGCTGAGGTTCTGCAGGTGCTATAGATGCTGCTGGTCCACAGATCACATTGGGGTAGCAAAGTTCTAGACCTGAACTGCCAAAAATATCTGTTGAGCCCCTGAAATGTGGCTGGACCTGACTGAGAGGTGCTGGCAAAGCAGAAAACATACTGGATTTCAAAGACTTAGTACAAAAAAATATATAAAAATTTCTCAAGAATAATTTTTTATAATTGATTACATTAAAATGGTAGTATTTTGGATATATTTGATTAAATAAAATATATTGCTAAAATTAATTTCACCTGTTTCTTTTTACTTTTTTTTAGCATGAGCTAAGACTAAATTGTAAATTCCACATGTGGCTGGCATTTGTGGCTCACATTATATTTCTATTAGATACCAGTTCTAGATCATACTCCATGCACACATACTGGGAACCATGGATGCCTTGCCCAAATGGCTAAGAGCCCATTTCTGGAGCTTGCACAGACTCCTCCCCCAGGTCTGTCCTCCCAAAGGCTGAGCAAGCTTCCCTTGTGCAAGCTTCAAAGCCTAGTGGAGGCCAAAGGGCAGCTGTTGGTGGGGAGAGGGAGTGGACAATGGGGCTTACATGAGGCTGGGGTACCCTCAGTTGTTTGCCTACACAAGGCCCATCTCAGTACAGGACAGGGACCAAAGTGGGGGCAGCGGCCAGGTCTGGGGTTGGGGACCAGCTCTCCTATGTCACTAGACTTAGGCACAGAATTCTGAGGCATCCAAGATTTCTAAATTCTATCTTGGCCTTCCAAATCGTTAGGCAGCTATATTTGTCAAGGTATGCAGATAGAACATATTTTATTTAACAGTTTGTTAGCTTGATCTATAACTTTTAATATTTAGACATATGATATGTGGGCCTCTGACTGTGCTCTCACCCTGGGTAAGTAAGGCAATTACCATACAGCCTTGTAAGGGCTGCAATATGGGATGTACAAGGTACAGTGGGAGCCCAGAGGAGGGACACGATCTGCCTGCAGCACAGTGGTCTTTGAATAATATTGAAATCCAGAGGAAAGGGTCATAGCTGAGAGACCACTAGTACAGTGGGAAGAAGCTAAACCCATCTATTTTTCCATGGCAAGAGAGGCAGGAGGAGTGTCTGGGCATCTAGCTGCTGGGTTGGGGCTGGTGGTGAACAACACAGCCAGCCAACTTTGCCTCCCTCCACTGCCTCACACTTGCAACCAAGGAGCGTCTGGTTGCGACAGTATCCATCTGCTTCCTTAGGGTAAACAGAAAATTGATTAAATTCTGCGAGGGCCCCGTCTGGGCTCTAGTTCTTTCAAGCTTCCCAACAGCAGCAGCACACACAAGACGCAAGACTGCTTGAATTTGAATTCCAGGTCTCCCTCTCTGGATCTCAGTTTCCCCATCAGTAAAATGGGCTCAATAATAATAGTACCATACGAGGGTTCATAGGAAGATGAGTTGAGATACTGTTTATGAAGGACCTAAAACAATGCCTGGCTCCACATAAGTGCTATACTAACGCCAGTTCTCACTAACTCCATCTTACAGATGGGACACCAAGGTGTAGAGAGGTGAGGTAATCTTGCTAAAGGAGAACACCTGGTTTAGTGACAGAGCTGAGGTCGAACCCAGCTTTCCTTCTCTCTAAAGCCCATGGTCTTTCCTGCTGTCACATTGCCTCACACATGGGAGCATTTCTCAACCACAAAGTTTAATTTGTCTCCTCTTTCACGTGGGGTACATTTGCCGAGCTGGAGAGAGGAGGCTAAAAATACCACCCGGTGTAAATCTGATCCAGCGAGAAGGGGTGAGCCTTGCTGGGGTTGGGCACAGGAGGAAAGGCTCTGCTCCCCATCTCCTCGCTCTTTTGATCAACAGCCTTTGGTCTGAAAACACACCTGGGCCTGTGATGAGCCTCTGAACTCCGCATTGTGGTGACAGAGCGGGAGACCTTGCTGTGGCCCTGAGTCCTCCTCAGCCTCCTCTCCTGCCGCCTCCTCCGGCTCGCTCCAAGGAGTGGGTGCCATCTTCAGGACTTCATGCACACGCCCAATGACAAGAGATTCTCACACATTGAGGTATATGGGGTAACTATTTGGGTTCAAAACTGATTCGGCTTGAACTTAAAAGCCTGACTTAGGGCCTATCAAACATACATTGTACATCTGCTTAACCATTAAAGTAAAGAATGCACTCTCTTAAGATGACTGCACACTTCCCCTCCTACACCTATTGGTAATGCCCTATTGGGGACATCCGTATTAGTCCCTCTCCTGACATCATGGTCACGTTGACCTGCTAATTTGCGATTGAATATCTCTTTGAAATTTTGATAAAAATGTATCCTGAGTGTGTTTAATGTATGCTCTTTGTTCTAAAAAGATATAAGACTGTACTGAAAACCATGCTTCTCCACAACGCTTTCTAAGGCCTTCCCAGGTTATAATCCTCACTCTGGCTCAAGTAAACTGACCTTATTTCTCTTATCTATAGAATGGTTATTGGTTATTTTGCGTCCACACCAGACCCAGATCTTCCCAGGGCTGGCTGCTGGCTCAAATGTCCCAATCAAAGTAGCCCTCACCGGCCACCCTACCTCAAGTGGCCTCTGCCACCTCCCCAAGCCGATCCACTCACTCTCTAGCACGGTGCCCCTTTGTAGTCCGCAGAGCGCTTAGACCACTCTGCAATCACATTGTCCATTTCTGCGTTCATCTGTTTCTTGCACACTGTCCTTCTAGAACCCGAGGACCGCAGGCACTGTGTCAGTCTTGCCCACTGCTCTGTCTCTGGAGCCTGCATTATGCCTGACGCCTATTCATCCTCAAAAATGTTTTTTGAATAAATAAATGTATGCAACTAGGATTGAATGAACCAAGGAATCAAGCCTCAATTCTGGTCCCAACTGTGCCACTCACTTGCTGTGTGACCTCAGGAAAGTCCCTTTACATCTGTGGGTCTCAGTCTTCTCAATTATAAAATGAGGGGATTGTACTAGATTAGGATGTTTTAAGGTTTGCTTTGTGGATGACACTGAAGGGTTTAAGCGAGAGAGTCACATGCCCATATTTGCATTAAAAACAAAAAGAAAAGCACTCTGGGATCCAGCAGAAAGTGGATGGAAGGTGCCCATTCTCGAGACCAGGGAGCAGCTGGGAGGCTGTGACAGATGTACAGACCAGAAAGAGAAATGAGTCACCCAGGCTTATCAGGGAACAGCAGATAAAGCTCACAACACTCTCTGGTGACAAACTGTCACCAGGGACCCAAGCCCTCTGTAGAGTTATATATGCTGTGGTTGAAGCTTCTCTGTCTCTGTCTCTCTGTCTGTCTCTTACTCTCTCTCTCTCTTACACACATGCACAAACACACACACACGCACGCACACTGACACTCCCCACCCCACTTCACAATCACCTGGATTTACCAGATTATGTGATTATGGCAGGTTAAAAAAATTAATTTAGTATTTTGATAAATCACCTTCCCAGTGACTATATATAATTGACCCCTCTCTATGTGCAGCTTACAATAATACATACAATATTATGTATGTGCAATAATACAGTACAATAATACAATAAAGCAGAAAACTATAAATAGAGACCAAATCAAGGTTAGAGCAAAATAGCTTAATAGATAAGACCAGAAAAGAAGTTAGAACATAAATAAGCAAACAAAGTATTCTAGGCTTTTATCAAAGTTGAGTCACAAATTTGGCTTCGAGTTTCCTAGTGGCCAAAACAAAAAGGAAAATATGACCAGCTACATTATTTGCATCATATAAGGAAAAGTATACTAATATCTCAGGAGAAAAACTTTTCTTGGCATCAAAATTGGAAAGAAGTGCCTTACATGGCTTTTTATAGAGAGAGAACTAAGTAATGTCATGTGCATTTTTCCAATTAAAAATAGATATGAGTTGTGTTAGCAATCATTTTATGAGAGGAATACTTTTTGATTAAGAAAGGGAGACACAGGAGGAAGAAGGACTGGGCTGCTTATGTATCAGCAACATGTGTTTGGATTTGGGGGTATAAATTAATTAATCCAATAATGAGTTTTGAAATCAACTTTTCCTCTCAGTAGAGAAATGAATAAAAAGAGCTACGATTTATTGAGTCCTTATTACGTGCCAGGCATCGTGCTAAGGAGGTAACCTAAATGAGCTCGGTTCCCCACCAGACCTGGGAGGTGGGATTACCATCCCGTCGACTGATGGTTTGAGCTAGTCCTCGTCCTTTGCTGGAGATCAGACAGCGCTTAACGCTGGTCCTTCTGACCCCAGATCCCTGTCCCAGAGCACTAGACTCTTCCTCCCTCCGGGCAGTTTGCTAAATGTACCGAGGATGTAGGTGATGGTTGCAGAGCAGCTAGGGGTTGCAGGAAGCCCAGGGTGAGCGCGTAAGGAGCAGAGATTAGGAGACTACTGTGGATATCTAGGCAAGAGATGATGGTGGGACTATGGCACTGGAGTTGAGGAACAGGCATCGTGCTTCTGGCAAGCTGTGGGTGGTGAGGAACGAGTTCTCCCAGCTGTACCAGGAGCCCTGCTGCTTCTTATCCAAGTGGATAGGGAAGCAGAACATCAGGCGGCCAAAGGGGGGTAACCTATACCATGGGCTTTTGCAGAAGGCCGAATAACAGGCTATCTTTCCTATACCAGGTCAGGCCACCAAGTATTTCCCTTCTTGGTATCTTGGATTTCTAAGAAAATGCCCCCCATGGAGGGAGGGTGTACTGTTAAGCCAGAAGCAGGCTCAAGAGCACACTGCCGGTCGTGCTAACCACAGGTGACGGGCAGCCCTTTATGCGTGCTGGGCACTGTCTTCCCCGAGCCCCGACTACTCATCCTCGATTGCAAGCAGGTCCCTGGGTTTCAAAACAGGAAGTAGCCCAACTTGGGTTGCTGCTCTTTCTGGCAGCTTCCCTTCCCGGCAGCTCCTCCTTCAGACAAAGAGGCGATGCTGCTGTTCTGCGAAGAGTGAGACAACACCTGTCGTGGACCCCTGGGGCAGGAGACAGGACCTGCCGTGGCACTGGACAGGGGACCTGGGAAGGCACAGCATGGCAGAGCTTCAGCATGGCCCACAGCCTCCTTACAAGGCACACTTGGGATTGATAAAGCAAGAATCATACAAGAGAGGAAGGGACACGACAGACATCGAGAGCTCCGTGTACCGGGCACTCGGTCCGGTATTTTATCTTGGAGATGCCTCTTAGTGACCCCGAGAGGTGGGCATTGTGTCTCTTATTTGACAAGTTCAGAGTTAGTAAGTGGCACAGCCAGAACTCACATCTCTGTCAGACTGCAAAAGCCCATACTTGCTTAGTCAATCACCTGGTTGTTTTCACCTCCACAGTGACCCCATGACCCCAGCTGAGTTTTTTCTCCAACTCCAATGATTGGGACAAACCAGTAGGAGAGCAGAGACCACCAGCATCTACTGGCAGGCAATAAGAACAGCCTTGTAGTTGTGTGTACACATACACACATCTGCATGCACTTTGCATATTGTAGAGGGTAATGAAAATGTTAGGGCTTATCATTCTGAGCAGCTCGGTGTTTATCATACTGATTCCCCTCTTAAATTAGGACATGCTAATTTCCTTGAAGTCAGGAAGCACCTCTATCAGTTTCATCTTTTTCACCCAAAGAATGGTACCCCATCAGTATCTCACACATGGCAGGTGCTCCCTGTAAACTGCTTAACTGGAAATGAATTGAATTGTACGTTTTATCCATGCTTCACAGTTCTTTGGAATTTAAAAGGAGCTGGTACTCCACAAATTTTATGCCTGGTCAATGTTAAAGAGCTTTTCAAAAGGGAACATTTCCTTTAAACTCCAAGGGGGTCGGTAAGCATTAGTTTGAAGCCGTGTAAGGGCATGATATCTGGGCTCGTTTTTCAGAAGGGGTTTCGTGTCTAACACGTACACAATTGTGCTGCGTCCAAGACACGTATTATGCTTTTCAGTTTGGCTTTGACGAGAGCCTGACCAACACCCAGAGGCCTCTCCAGCATAAATTAAGGCTTGCCTTGCCAGAAACCAAAGTTCCCAGCTATTAATCAATGTCTAGTCCCTATCAGGCTGAGACTAGACCAGTTGCCTGTAAAGATGTTCAAGGAAACTGCCAGTGGCTTCCGGTAATAGCTAGTGTCAGTGGGAAAGACATACATTATCAGGAGTGGGGTTGAGTGGACAGAAAATGAGGGACCACTGTCAGTGGTTTCATCCAAACCAGGATGTGATTTTCAGAAAAAATAAAATAAAATAATAAAATAACAAAAAGAACACAGTAAGGTCAATGTCACTTCCTAGTTCATCCTGAGTTGGACTTCAAACAGTGAGTCTTTGTTTTCAGTCTTTTCTATGAGGCAAGATGTGATTGCAACTGTAGTACATTGATTAACCCAAAATAACTTCCCTCAATTTGCTGGATGCTCAAGAATACTCTGGAGACCCTGCTTTTGTTTTCAGTTAGCCATTTGGGAGCTTGGCGCCGATCCTTGTGCAACCATTCAAACTGAGTGAACCAGAAGAATGTGAGGAACTACACAAGGACGTATAGTACAGTTTAATTAGTTTAGAGAGAGGCGTATCCCCCCTTCTCCCTAAACATCACTCAAGCAAATTGTTTTTTTTATGGTCTTGTTAAAATAATTTCATGGTTGCAGTTTTGTTCTCATGCTAACTGAGCAGGACTGTGTGGGTTATTAAAAAGGGTAGTCAGCCTGGCAAAGGTGGGTGCATTCTCTTTGCTTTTAAGGAAGATAGGGGTTTAATCACCTGGCTTGTGCAATGACATGTGAAAGAACCCAATCTTGAATGTCAGTGCAAGGCCGAAACTCCTATTAATAACAGTCACTAGCTAGGAAATTCTTCTGCTGACTCTAATCAGGAATTTTCCATAGTAACTGGGGCTGCCCACGGGTAGCCAAGCAGTGGGGATTTTCATTCCTTCACGCACGTTTTTCTGTCCATCGTGGTAAGGAGAACGTTACTTACTGGAACATGTGAGCAGAGTTATGCTCTCTGGGAGTGGAAACTTTGCTGTTCCTCCTCCTTGGGACAATTCCTCAAAGAGACTAGAAAATTGTTCTTTTTAAAGGAAGACAAGCCACCACAGTTTCAAAGTATTGGTCTGTTGCATTTAATTCCAAGCCCCAAGTCATTCTCGTGGCTCTCTGTCTCATCATATAAATCTCATGGTCATGATGACAATCAAGACAGCCCTTCCGGTTTATGTGGGAACCTGGTTCTGATTGCACAGAGATGTCAACCCCCTGCTGAAGAAACTTCCATGGCTCCCCATGGCCCATGGGATAAAATTCGGACTTTTTAGCCTGATGTTCAAGGTTGTTCATAATCTAGGCACAAACCATTTCTGGCATCACTTCCCTTTCCCCATGCTGCCCCAGCTAGACCCCAGCCACACTGAGTGGCTTTTTGGGGTTTCCTTAACAAGGTTCTTCTCCTGGCCTTAGAATGTCCTTCTCCAGGCTCACATCCACTAAGATGGCTATTATCAAAATAATAGAAAACAACTAGTGTTGGTGACATGTGGAGAAATGAGAACCCTTGTGCATCGCTGGTGGGAATATAAAATGGGACAGCCACTGTGGAAAATAGTTTGCCAGTTCCTCAAAAAATTAAAAATAGAATTACCATATGATCCAGCAAATCCACTTCTGGGTATATATCCAAAAGAATTGAAAACAAGGTCTCAAAGAGATATTTGTATACCATGTTCATAGCAGCATTATTCAGGACAGCTAAAACGTGGAAGCAACCCAAGTGTCCATAAATGGATGAATGGATAAGCAAAATGTGGTATAAACATACAATGAATACTACACAGCTTTAAAAAAGGAGATTCTGCAATATGCTACAATATGGATGAAACTTGAGGACATTATGCTAAGTGAAATAAGCCAGTCACAGAAAGACAAATATTGTACTTATACGAAAAGTCAAAATCATGGAGACAGAAAGTAGAATGGTGGTTGCCAGGAGCTGGGGAGAGCGGGGAGTGGGGAGTTATTGTTCAATGGCTGTAGAGTTCCAGCTTAAAAGAAAAGAATTATGGAGACGGATGGTGGTGATGGTTGCACAACATTACAAATGTTTTTAATACCATTGAGCTATACTTTACACTCAAAAATGGTTAAGATGGTAAATTTTATGTTATGTGTATTTTACCACAATAAAAAAATTGGAAAAATAAAGAATGTCCTTCTCCATGTCTTTTGGACAAAATCTTTTTTATCTTTCATCTTTTGAGGCAAAGCTCAAATGGCATATCCTATAGAGGCTTAAAGACTGTGCAGTAGGGACAATGAGGCTGCCTCAGTGGCACCTGTATACCTACCTCCGACTGAAGCATTTGAAGAAGGGGGTGTGTGGGTTTCTGTGTGTGTATGTGTAATATGAAACTGCCTTTTAAGCCATTTACGCTTCAGAGAAGATGGTGACTCCCTGGAGCTTTCCTACTCCAAGTGAGGTTTGCAGCATCAGCCTCACATGGGAGTTTATTAGAAATGCATAATCTCAGGCCCCAGATCTACTGAATCAGAATCTCCATTTTTACCAGATTTTCTGGCAAACCATTTATGCGTTAAAGTTTGAGAAGCCCTGGTCTAGAGGGCCCAACTTCATGAGAGTCATTTTTAATTCCTCCATGGTACCTGGTTCCACAGAAGAATCAGTATGGAACTCTTTAAATATCACACACAACTAGGCCTTACCTGATTCAGTAGGTCTGGGGAAAGCCCTGAGCAAGCATGTATTTTTAAAGTCCACAGGTGATTAAGGTGCACAGTTGGGGTGGAGAACCATTGGCTTAGCCCAGTGGTTCTTGAACTTGAGTGTTGTATCAGAATTACCCAAAGGGCTTGTTAATACAGGTTGCTGGGTCCCATCCCAGAATTTCTGATGCAGTAAATCTGGGGCTCAGAATTTGCATTTCTAGCAAGTTTCCCTGTGATGCTGATGCAGCTGGTATAGGCACTATGCTAAGAGCCATTGGCTTAACCCAAAGGAAATATTTGTTGGATGTATAAATGGAAGGGAAGATTAGAAAAAAAATTTAGAATCAAGAAATGTCTAGTGTTTTAGTTATCAGTTGTGTGTAACTAGCCGTCCCCAAATGTAGGGGCTTAAAACAACAGTAATATATGATTTTTCAGCATCCTGTGGGTTGACTGGTCTCAGCTGGGTGGTTCTTTTGCTCCACACAGTATAGCTGAGGGCACTCAGGAGGCTGCCTTCCACGGCGAGCTTGGCTGGAGCTACAACGCCCAAGATGGACTCTCGCCTTCAAGGCCTCTTTCCAGGCCATGGCTTTGACCCTTGGTTGTCGGGCCCAAGCTTCTTTACAGCATGCTGCTGGCTTCCAAGAGGGAGAACACAGGAGCTGTCAGTCTTCCTCTCAAGGCCTGGGCTTGGAAGCCTCACAATGTCACTTCTGCCACATTCTATTAGTATAAACCAACTCTCAAGGCAGCTTAGATTCAAGGCGTGGGGACTAGACTTTACCTCTTAATGTGAGGAGCAGCAAAGAATTTGTAGCCATCATTAACCCACCATATCTAGTTTATTACAAAGGACAAATTAAGGGACCTAATGAGAAATACCTAAAATCCCATTAATCTGTCAGTTGGTCACACTGGCAATGTCTATTGCAGCCATCTCTTGCTCTCCACGCTGCACCTCCGTGGCTGGGAATTCAGTGGTGGGCGTCAGCTTTGCTCAACATTCCTGCTCAGTCAAGCTTTCCTTGTGATCTCATTTTTTTTTGACCCAGGCTTGCTTCCTGTTTCATCTATTATGCCAAACATGGAAGGGGCTTGGGAAAAGTGGTTTGTGAGTATAAAACAACACTTCACAGAGAGTTCTATAGGACTCAGATGCTGAGGTAGCGAAAGTTCCTAATGAGTGCAATAAAACACCAATGAATCTTTTAACCTTTGATCACCAGATGGTAGAAAAATTTAAAAGTTTGGGCAATGAATGAAAAATTAACTGACTGTGATGTAGGACCATGGTCCTACCCATGGTCCATTCAATCGGGAGTTGTTATTAGTAATAATATTATGTTGGTTGATATTACTTTAATAACAAATTACTTTAATAACCATACTTTCTGTACAGTCTACAGAGCCCTGTTCAGGGGTGCTATTACATCTGATCCTTTATAATCATCCATCAGGTAGTACTATTAGCCTCATCTTGCAGATGAGGAAACGGAGTTTCTAAGACTAGAAGTTGCCCAAGGTCATGATAACTCAATAGCTGTTGGAATTCAAACCCAGGACTCCTAGCCACGAACCTTTTCCATAATTCTATTTCAGGAAATTCCTTCCAGGAAAGAACTTAATTGGACATCCAGTAGTCAGCCTAACATAGCAGGAGGAAATATAGTGTAATTTAGATCTCCATTACTTAAAGTGTGTGCTCAGATCAGCAGCGCCAGCATCATGTGAGAGCTTCTTAGAAATACTAAATCTTAGGCCCCAACAGAACCTGCATTTAACAAGGTCTCCAAGTGATTTGTATGTCCCAAAAGGCTTGAGAAGCACAGATTTAGGGCACAGTTTTGGAGTCAGACAGCCTGGGGTCAAATCCCGCCTTTGTCACGTACTAGCTGCATGACTTGGGCAAAAAATTCTCTAAGCTGCAGTCTCTTTATCTGTAAAAAAAATAGTGATTACAAGAAGCATCTGCCCTCCCAAGGTTATTGTGAACATTCTACAAGTTAATTCACATAAAGTGCTTTGCAGACTGCCTGGCCTATAGTAAGTGCTCAGCAAATGTGAGCTACTATTATTACTGTTAAAAATAATAACCTTCCTGATCAGCCAGCCAGATGGCCCATGACTCCCTGCCGTGAAAAGCAAAATTCTCCACACATACTCACAAACTGCAAAAGAAAGAAGAGACAGAGCCTTTGCCCTTGAGATGCTCTTGGAGCAATGAGAAAGGGAGGACAGAGGCACAGAAAAACAGACAAGTAAGCTTCTCCCACAGAAATATCCCTATGGAGCCCGCACTCTCGCAGGCTAGATGGGCTATTTGATGAGGTACCACAGGGACGAGGCATGGCTCTGGAGCTTGTTAACTAACTGATGAGTCAGGGGCGACAGCAATCGAAGCATGAAGGTGGAAATACACAAACAGGCTCAGGGCGGCCAGGCCTGCCTGGGCACACTTCCCCTCCTGTGCCCCCCACGATGAGCATGCAGAGGGGAGAGGCAGTCTGGAGACAAGCCTGGAGGTGGAGGGGGCTGTGTGGGGTCAGGACTGGTCCTATGGGGCAACAGGGGACTGGGTCTTGAGGGGCTGACTATGCCAGGATCTATAGGGGAGTGCTGGGGTCCAAGTCTTGAGGGCGAGAAAATGGATTCCCAATCCAGAGCGGGTAACGACAGGATAGATGTCAGCAGTCAGAGGTACACCGGTGAAGACTCAAGATCCATGTGCCATAAGCACTACAAGCAGGATGGGGTCAAAGTGAGTGTCAGGGTCCTGAGGGCTGCCTTGAATCATGACAATAATAATACTAACAACTGACATAATAATAACATAACAATAATAATAACATTGATCAAGGGCTTAGTACATGTCAGCATTTTCTATGTACTAACTCACTTCATCCTCAGAAGTATATGAAATCAATACTTTCTTAAACAGATGAGAGAACCAACAAGTAGAGACGGTAAACTGTTTGCCCATAGTCACACAGCTAGTAAGTGGCACAGCCAGGCCATTTTGTTCTCAGAAGTAGCCCTCTTAACTATTAAACTAGACCAAATATCAGCCGGTCTTTGATGCTATTTTTTGCAGGGAGAGCCTGGTATATGAGTTGGGTCTACTTGGCTTAAGGAGTGCAGGGGAGAAAAACCTGGGATGACCTGTGACCCTGTCTTTTGAGGAGGTGGCCACTCTAGAGATGAGGTCACCCCTAATTTCACCTTGTCTTAAGTTTCAGTCCACAAGAGGCAGACGCTGATAAGTGCCTATTGTGGGTCACACACTGAGCCCTTCTCTGGGAGACACAATGGGTCAGGTACTATCCTGGCCCTGAGGAGCTCAAGATCTCATAGATGCCTGTTGGAGTAACAAGTGTTAGAGAGGTGCAAACCATGGACAGGCAGGAGAGGATGCTGCAGCTGTAATTTTTTTCTCAGCCAATGAAACCAAGATGGCAGAAGGATTGGCACCATCCTTTTTGTCTAATTTCCTTCATGTCCTGGAGCTTTGTGAGTCCCCTAAGTCCAGTTCAGACATAAATTGCTTTACCTTCTCACCTTCTCCAATTTCTCCACACACCTCCTTCACCTTCAATTATGAAGTTCTCAGGTCTGGTCCCAAATTAGGAAGAAGTTTTGGTGAAATCTCAACTTATCCAGCATGCGGCTAGAAATGGCCCATGGTCAAAACAAGCCATGAGCAAGCCTCTCCTGTGGGAGTTGGCTAGGACCATTCAGTTGAAGAAGTAAAATGCCCTACACAGCAGGGGGAAAGAGATTTGGTCTTGGCTTGGAAGATCTCTGGGGAAATCCCAGGTCTGATACCCATTAGCAGTGGGGTTCTGGGCAGTGACTTACCCTCTTTAAGCCTGAGTTTCCCTCCCCTATGCAAAATCCTTCACTTGCCCCTATTGCCTTTAGGGATTCTGCAGGATCTAGGCCCTGCTAACCTCTCCAGCCTCATTTCTCACAACTCCCCATTAATTAACATACTTTTGGCTTAAAATAACAGATGAGCAGTCACTTAAATCACAAGGATGTATATTGTTTACTTATCAAGATATCTGGGGGTGCATGCTTCCAGGGTTGCTTCAGCAGCAGCTCAAAGTCGAGATATTGGTTCCATGTCTCCCCAATTTTCTTGGCCTCCCCCTTATTTTCACAAGATGGCTGCCACAGCTCTAAGTGTTACACTCATACACAACAGTGAGGAGCCCTCTTCTTTGGCTTCTTTGTTTTAACCTGAAGTTCCCCAGGAGACTTCTCTTGACATCTTTTTGGATGACACTGTGTCACACGGCCATCTCTAGCTGCAAGAGAAGCTGGTAAGGCATATATCTTGCTTCTCTCTGTAGTGTAAAGCTGGTGAGAAAGAAGTGGATTGCAAATGTCTGTTGAGTGACCAAGCAACATTGTCTGCTCTTTCCCTAACCAAAATTTTGTCCCTTTAACACACCAATTCCCCCAATTCCAGCAATGTTTCCCCCAAAAAACATATAATTTCAGCTTCTACGTCATTGCATATGCTGGTTCCCTCTGCCTGGAATGCCTTTCCTTCCCTTCTCCTTCTGGTAAACCCCTACTTACCTTCCAAGATTCAGCTCTGTGACACCTTCCTTTAATATCACTTCCACTCTAAAGTCTGGGTGAGATGGACCTCCCCTCTTCGAACCAAAAGCTTCTCTGAATCATTTCTGTATCCTAGAGTCTACTATACTACCTAACATAAAACAGGTGCCCATTAAATGTTTGTGAATAAATAAATGAAGATAATAGTCCCTACCTCATAGTCATTGTCAAGTTGAAAATGAGATAATTTATGACAAATAGTATACATTTTTATTAATCATAATTGACATAATAATATTAGTAATTTCAGTTAGCATTCATTGAGTACTTATTATATGCCCACCACCATTCCAAAGACCTTACACGCCTAACTCATCTAATTCTAACAAAAACCCTCCAAAGTGGCTCAGTTAGTTAGCATAAGCTAGGTTTTGCTGAAGTAACAAACAATGCTCAAATCTCAGTGGGTTACACACCAAAGATTTATTGCTCACTCGTGCCAGACATCTTTGTGAGTCAAAGGGATCTCTCCTCATTTTAATCATTTGTGAACCCAAGTGACCATCTTCTAGTTGCCATGTTCAGGGCATGTGGCCTCCTTGGTGACTGTGACAGAGAAAGAGAGCATGGAAAACCCATACCAGCTCTACATGCCCTGTCTAGAAGTGGTGCAGATCGCTTCCACTTACATTTTATTGCTCAAGGCAAGTCCCCTGCTCATGCCTAAGTTTAAGGGAGTGTGGCAGAAGGAGCTGGTGAGCTCTGGGAGCAACACCCACAGAGACACTATTATTACCTTTAACTAACAAATGAAGAAACTGAAGTAGAGAATGGAGGTAAAGTAATTTGCCCAAGATCACACAGCTGGTAAGAGGTTGATCCACTTTGTGAATTAGAGCTGAGGTCAGCAAACTTTTTCTGTCAAGGGTCAGACAGTGAATATTTTAGGTCTTGCAGGCCACAGGGTCTTGGTTACAACACTCGACTCAACTGCTGTAGTGCGAAAGCAGCCACAGACAATATGTAAGTGAATGGGCATAGAGGTACTCCAATACAACCTTATTTGCAAAAATGTGGGGTGGGCCAGACTTGGCCAGCAGGCCGCGGTTTGCTTACCCCTCGGTGAGAATCCTTGCTGATGACCTCAAGGTTACCCTGAGCTCTGAAGATTGTGAAATGATGAACAAATGTGAGTTATTATAACAATTTTCTACCAAATATCTGCTACAGCATTACCTCCCTAGCCGGCCACAGTCAAATGACTTCCCAGACTTTAATGGGTCACTGGGCTTTCATCCAGCCAAGGTTAAGGGCAACCAGCTTCTCTTTGGGGCCTGGCTAATTATTACTGTACAAGTTTAAAGGGAATGACAGACAGGTAATTTTCTTACTAAAAATGAGAACAGGAACCATACCAAGGGCCAAGCAAGCCAGTATTAAACCCCCATTAGCTGTGTGGGGTCATTTCTAATGGCACATTGACCGATGGGACAATTGTTCTGCTGGCCTGTGCTAACCAGCAATTGAAATCAATGGGAGGCTCTGGGCACCAGAGCAGGTTTTTTTCTGGGCCACCTAACCCAGACCTTGTTTTTCCAGCTGACACTCTGCCTGTGTCAGCTAATTCCTGCTTTGGAAAATGCATTCCAGGGCTAATAAAGACTTTAAAGTCACACTATTTTCTCACCATGTTATTAAAACCCAAATGGCTTTGCTTATTCCTAATATGACCAGGAGATTTCCTGGCTAGCTTAGAAATGGCCTGAATGTCACAGGACCTGGGTTTCCAATTGGGAAGATAAGGCCTGAGGTTTATTTGTGGATTGTTTATAAATGATTCAAGCACTGAGATGGCAAGGCCGTGAGTGAGGTGCACTAAAAGAAGAACACGGAGGCCACAATTTTACTAAAATGCCCTTGTGTTGGAAAATCTGTAAGGCAGCGTTTGTCTTCACCGCTTACCTCCCGCCTGTGGGAACCAGGGCAAGTCACTTCACCCCCCTGAGCCCCAGTTTCCATGTTCATAAAATGGTGACAATGAGACCATTTTCGCAGTGTTGTCATGAGGGTGGCGACGTGGTGTAAGTGGCAGAAGGCCCACCCTGAACGGCCGCTAGCACTGACGCAGGAAGGCCCCAGGTCTGGCTGAGCCAGAAATAGCTGAGAACTGGCAGAATCAAACCCAAGCTGGGCTCCCCAGTGCTAGTTGGAGATTAATCAGGAGAAACAATAACCAGCCAGAATAATTAGAAGAATGAGCTAATGGAATCTACCCACCCCGAGCTCCTTGCACCCGGGGATGGCAACCAGTCCTCCCCCAGGCCGGTCACAGATGCCTTGAGGGAGGAAGGCTGTTTGGGGGCAGAGGGAGAGTGTGCCTCGTGTCAGTGTGTCTATCTTGATCTCCACCATCAGTTCTCACAAATGCTGTGCTTAGCTCGCCAGAGAGGGCAGCCGGGGCCATCCATCAGAGGGCTGGGGAGACTTGCAGAAGGTCCCAGAAGGGCAAGGCACCGAGGTGCAGGGAAGGGCGGGACGTTGCCCTGGGCCCCAGCTCTTCCCTGGGAGAGCTGCAGGCAGGGGGCCAGACAAGAAGTTTTAGAAGCATGGACGGGCTCTGGGAGCTCATCTAGAGATGCACACACCCCTTTTTCAGATGAGAAAACTGAGGTCCAGACAGTTAATGATTTGCCTGAGGTCCGGCAGCAGGGTTGTAGCTAGGCTAGGAACTGAATTCAGATCTCTTCCTTCCGACCTGTCCACCCCGAAATCCCTTTAGAAATGGGCAGACACCAGAGTTGAGGCTGGGACTGTGTTTGAGCAGAGGGGGACAAAGGGGTTCAAGAACGCAGATTTCTAAAATTCTGAGCTAGGTAAAAGGAAAAATCTTTCCCCACCATGATGATACCCACATTGGAACAAGGTGCCCTCCCACCCCCTCACCCCCAAATTGTATTCAAGTCAGGTGTCCCCACCCAGAGGGAAGGGGTAGCTGCAGATCCAGAAGACTGAACACAAGCACTATTTTTCCCTGATTTGCTTTGTGGAAATTTTTGAAATCCTGGCCCTGCTGTTTCCTAGCAGTGTGTCCTAGACAAATCACTTCCCCTTTCTGAGCTCCAAATTCTCCACCTGCAAAACTGGAGTGGTGTTAGAATTGAGAATCTTTTGTAGGCTGCAAAACTTTAGAGAAACGTAAGGCTTTGACCACGAGGCTTTGATTTCTTTGTAAAGCAAATTGAGGCCGAGAATTCCCAATTGGTAGCAGGTGTCTCCGTTCCTTAAAAAAAGGCTAGAGAAAAATGCCAGGCACCCACCCTGCGGAGCCCGGAACCCCCTTCCTGTTTTAGCAACCTCCCTGCAAATTGTCCAGGGGGGACAAGCTCTCCTCCACTGAAAGTTGCAGTAAATCACATTCCAGGCCGACTCACCAATCATTAGCCATGCGATCTTGTTTATCCTGCCCCAGCCTGGAATTTGGCCTCTTACAAAACCCCGGCTACAAAAGGAGAACAGGTTGGACCAAAACTGCTTAGCGAGTGAGGGAAGCCTTCCTGGAGGCTGGGGGTGTTTATGAACGGACACAGGGCCAGAGCCCACCCGTCAGGTCTCAGCCCCAGAGTCCCTGCTGACCTTCCTGTTGACATTGATTTGAGAGTCTGAGGTGTGATCTGACCCCCAGAGAGGACAGCCCCCAAGTTCGGATAATTGTCTGGCCCCAGCTGCAAGTCAGGTCTTTCCTGCCAGTGACGGCAGTGTTGCCTTCAATGATTCGCCCTGTGGAGGGATTAACATTTGTTGCTCACCTCCTGTGGGGCAGGGATTGTGTAATCCTCACAATTTCTCTAGGAAGGTTTTGCAGAAGCGGAAGTTGGGCTTCTGATCCACTGAGTCAGTTGCCTGAGGTCACAGAGCCGGGAGGGTGGGGTGGACAGGCAGCTGCTGTTTGTGTCGCCTTTCTTGGGGTAACAAACCCAGCTGCCTATCCACCTGGGGAGCATGAGACCCAGGCTAATCGAATCACAAGACCATAACCTCCTGGCAAAATCAGAGAGGAGCATGTGAGCGAGCAGGACCAATCAGACACCACTGCTAAGTACTTCACATCTAGGAACACAGTCATGTCTCGTAACAACCCAGTGATACTGATCTCCATTTCACAGATGAACAAACCGAGGCATAGCAAAGTGAAGTAACTTGCTCAAGGTCACACAGCCAGTTAGTGGAAGGGCTGGGATTCAAACTGGCTAGTCTGGCTCCAAAGGCCATACTCTAACCACTAGGCTAGCCTGGGCCTGAGTACATCTGGGTGTGAACTGGGCTGTGGGACAGTCAACTGGCTTCTTCTCTTTCAGTTCCAGTGCACTGCTTCTCAGGGCTTTTGTTTCTCATGAGACCTCCCAGGCCCTCCTCCCCTCTGCTTCTGAGCATCATTCTAAACATTCTAGTGGGGTCAACGTGCCTCTCACAGCTTCTGAATCACTCTCTACCTCCTCTAAGATCACGTCCAAGTCCTTGGCCTACCACTGTGTCTGCTCTGCCTCCCTTCAGTGGCTCAGCTACACACAGACACACACACACACACAGACACACACACACACCCCCTGCCCTTGCAGACAGACCAAACTGCCTATGGTTTCTGCAAAATATTAGCTTTCTTTCTAGGGCAGCACTGTCCATATACATAATGGGAGCCACATATGTAATTTTAAGTTGTCTAGTAGCCACATTAAAAAAGTAAAAAGAAACTAGTGAAAATAATTTTAGTATCATATTTAATATATTCAAAATATCAACTTTTCAGTATATAATCAATAGAAAACAAATTATTAAGGAGTTTCTTATTTTTGTTCTAAGTTTTTGCAATCGGGTATGTATTTTACACTTATGGCACACCTCATTTTGTACTAGCCACCTATGTCTGGTGGCTATGAAATTAGACAGCAGCTGTAGAGTACGGCTTCCCAAGCGTTGTCAAGTCACATCACACATAGGAAATGATCATGCTTGTATGGGATCCTGGGATAAACAGTTGAGCCTGCCCAGGGTGCTGTGTGACCACCCATCACTGAAGTCCATGGTCCAGCCAGTTGCCTCTGGTTCTAATGTCCACTCACACTAGACCTTCTCGGGGTCTCAGCATCCCCTGCTGTGGGCCCTGGAAACTTGCAGAAACCTTGCATACCTGGTGCTGCCTCAGGCTCGTTTAGGGGGCTGCTCACATCTACACAGGCTGCACTGTTATCCCTGCACAGCTGGACATGGCCTCGCGCTGTGTCCCCGTTCAGCTGTGCAGCCTGCTCACCACACCCAGGGAAGCAAGCCACAGGCTCCCCTCCTCCCCTGGCCCGTCCCCTGTTCTCAGGATCCTCCATCCTTCCTAGATGTTTCCACCATGCCCTCCTTTGGGGATCTTCTCTGATTCAGGGGAACCCTACACACATCCATCTACTCTCTTCATCCCACCCCCATCTTCTTCTCCGTGGAACAATCTCAGGGAAACAGAAAGAACAGGCCTTCCCTTCCTCACCTCCTTCAGCTCAGGACTTCATAGAAGTCTAATCCTCCCTCTATCCTGGGGTGGCCTTCACCCTGCCCTTCCGCGAGGCCAGGCAGACAACAACAACAATCCCGACAACTTGCCAATCAATAATGGAAGATCACAAATATTATCCCGGTTTCGATTGCTTTTCCAAGCCTTTCAACAGAAAGGTGCTCAGCAGAATAGAGGATCCTTATTTAACAGTCGCCACCCTCCTGAAAAGGCAGCCAGGGTTAGAAATGACAATTATTTCTCCTGTTACAGACATTCAGTGGTAGTTATTAGGATCTTAATTATTCATTTAGTCAGCCATGGAAGAGAGGTGAAGTACAAGCAATGCAATTAAGAACTGCAATTCTGTCAGCGTGTGAACCTCCTCCCGGTCCTGTCCTCACTGAGGCGTGGCCGAAACCTGCCTCCCGAACCCCATACCTGCCGGCACGATTTCCTGCTCTCTCCCTCCCTATATCCATCTAGATGCTTGTTGTGATTCAATTTCCTCCACCAAACAACTCATCAGAGAAGTGGAAATTAAAATAGCATTGAAGCCTCGTTTTTACCTAACCTGACAAAACACAGAAAGTTGTGATGAGATCCAGTGTATGAACCCTTGACAACAATGTGGCAGTGAGTTGCAAGAGCTATTAAAAAATATTCAGACCCTTTGACCTAGAATTTATCCTACAGGAATAATTACTGAAAGGAAAAACTGTCACATGCATGTTCATTGTGGTGATATTTCTAAGAGCCAATATTCCAGATTGGTAACCTCAAAACCAAATGACAGGGGAGAGGGGAAGGGAAATGCAGTACCTTGAGCCGTGTAATATTACGCAGTCATTAAAAATGACGGGAAGATTATGTAGCAACATCAAAGGTGCTAGTAATTTAATGTTCAGTATAAAAAGACCATACCAAATTGTCTCTCTGCAAGTTCTCCCAGACCCCTCACAGCCTGTATTACCCACATCCTGACCAACTGGTCTTTCCTCCCACCTTCCCAGTCCAGCCCAGTTCAGGTCTCTTCGTTGTTAGCATGCATCAATGGGAGTTCTTAGCACACAGAAGCTCCTTGTCTCCTAGCTCTAGACGGTGCATTCTTGGAGGATGGGCACTCTGTTTTATCTCTCCCTGCTGCCTGGCACTTAATACTTGATAAATGTTTATTGAATTAAAGAATCAATAACAGTAATTTTGGCTGCTGTTTATTGAGCACCTACTCTGTGGCAGGCATGGTGACCAGCATTTCCCATATATTATTTCGCATTATTTTATTCTGAAATAATCTTACAAAGTTAATACTATTATTATCCCCTTTGTACAGATGAGAAACTGGAGCTCAGAGAAGTGGTCACATACCCAAGACCATGCATTTGGTAAAAAGGAGAGACAGGATTTCAGTCCAGCTCTGTCTGACTTCCGAGCCAGTGTTCAGTTTATTTCAAGATACACGTGGGGGGTGTGTGTGTGTGTGTGTGTGTGTGTGTGTGTGTCTACCTATGACAATACAGGCAGATAGGCAGAAAACCTAGAAAAACAAATATGGATGATTTACCTGGCTGGTGAGTAGTGAGATGGTGGGTAATTTTTTTCCTGTTTTGTATACAATTTCTTTAAATGTTAGGATGGGCTGAAAAGAGAGGAATCCACCTAGGTTCCAAGTCCTTCTGGGGTTGAGTCCGGGTAGCCTGAAGATCTTAAAAGGAGGCAAACCGTGTTGGTCAGGTAACTCCTTTTCTGTTTACCTGTCGGGGCTCAGGGGACACTCATTTCCGGAGACGATCATGCAAGACCTGGGCCTGTGGTTAGTGCCAGGAGCGGCAAGTCTCTGCTGCGATGTGGCGTGCTGCTGGCCGAGCCCGGCCCACACACCTGCGGCGCAGGGGCGAGTATGGGGCGGGTATTTGCTCACCACTCCTGCCGTGCTGCTCTCACTGCCTTTGTTGGAAGCTGCACAGTTGCTGTTCCGGGGTGCATCTCCTCACAGGAGTGTGTCCTGGGTGGAGGCAAGGGCACGTGGAGGTTGGAGGCATATGCCACGGCCACCATCTCCACGGAAGTCCTAAGATTTAGAAGCTGATATTATCTCCGAGATGCAATAGAATTCAACGAAGATATTCACCACACTGGTTTAAGCTTGTGTCTCATTACCGTACCACTCTGCCTGTATGTTATGAATTAATATTTTTAACAAATCCTGTAATTATCTTGTGAATAGCATCATTACGTTGTTTTGTAATTTTTTTCTGTGTTGAAAGCATGAATTTAGTAAATGCAAATGTTTAAAATATATCTCAATTTTCCTAAATTTTGTTTCAGCATGTCTTCAAAAAAATATACTTAGAGGGGCCAGCCCGGTGGCGTAGTGGTTAAGTTCACACACTCTGCTTCGACAGCCCAGGGTTTGCGAGTTAGGATCCCAGGAGCGAACATACACACTGCTCATCAAGCTATGCTATGGTGACGTCCCATGTGCAAAATAGAGGAGGACTGGCAACAGGTGTTAGCTCAGGGCCAATCTTCCTCATCAAAAATAATAGATAGGGAAAAGCAGAAAATAAGGTGAAAAGAAGCAAAATCTAGCTTTTTAAAAGGGCAGTGGGGAACTTCCATTTTAAAATGGAGATCAAATCCATTCATTTATATCTGCTTCTTCCTCAAACACCACTAAAATGACAAAGGAATGTGAAAGGTATAAGTTTACACAAACGGAATAGGAACTTAGACATGTCAATTAATTTTATGAAAAAGGAAAGCAAATGGGTGAATAGTAACCAGCTTTGCCAACTAGAGAAAGCTTTAACTTAAGCCTGTAAAAGAGAAGCCACAGAACATCTCAGGAGTTGGAGACACCACGTAGCTCGGAGATAGTATGAGGAGTAGAGCTGGAAATAGTATGAATGGTTGAAGAAGCAGGAGACAGCAAGTGCCATCAACATCAACATCACCACTACCACCATCATCACCACCATGATCATCACCATCACCCTCACCACATCACCACCACCACCACTACCAACACCACCAGCACCACACCATCATCACCACCACTATCACCATCATCACTACCACCACCACCACCATCATTACCATCACCACCACCACCACCATCATCACTACCACCACCATCACCACCACCACCACCACCATCACCATCATCACCATCATCGCCATCACCACGATTACCGTTATCACCACTATCATCACCACCACTCCCTCCCTCAACCAGTAAATCCAGACAACTGTCCCTTATCTATCACAACAATAGCCTGGATGATTTTCTTTGGGGCACAGTGAATGGGAGAGATAATACCATAGTTCAGGATAGGGGCAAAGACTTTATTTTATTAAAATAGGGGTATTAAATGAAAGTCTCCATATTGAATACAGAGATCTGTACTGGGTACCAGGGTAATGGCCCCCAGGCAGGAGGTTGGAGGACTCCTTTCTAGGGAAGCTGATGAGCCTAAGAGCAAAACTGATTCACCACTTTTTCACACAATAGTGAAGCTCACCAGTCAACAAGCCTCCCTGACAAGCTTCCAAAGAGATTTTCCGCTCTTGAATGAACACCAGCCACAGCCACTGGACAACCAAACAAAGCCTCTGGAACAAGCCAAACAGAAAAGAGGCACTCTAAAAACCTTTGCCCTCCCAGAGTCCAGGGAGGGTGACACATGGGGAAAGCAAGCAGCAAGCCTTGGGCAGCAGGGCGCCCGGGTCCTATCAACCTGAGGCAAAGACACATTTGAAAACCGGTGGATTTGACTACCAGGTGAGGTCCTGGTATTCCTTGTTCGTTTAATCTCCACAAAAATCCTGCTAGGTGTCAATTGTTATCCTCATTTTATACACAGAGTCTCAAAAAGATATGGTATTAGGTCAAAACATGAAATAGTTTTGTAAGTCATTGCAATTTCCATGGTTCAATCTAATATTTGGTCTAAGGTCACACTGCAACTTTTTTTGGCCAAAGATGTAAAATGTTAAAAGACAAGATGGCATCATCTGGGGTCTCAAATGTGCTATTTTTTTCACAAAAATCCTTCAATCTAAAAGGAAAAAGAAAATATATTTTGGTAGTGGTTGCTGAAACCCTGTGTCTTAGGTTGGCTGTGGTCGATTTGCAGCAAAACCATAGTGTTAGTGGTGAGTGAGTCTCTGTGTGTGTGTGTGTGTGTGTGTGTGTGGTTTGGTGAAGAAATCAAATTATTGTATCACCCAAAGTCATGGAGAGACAGAGTACGCGTGTTGGTGGCAGTGTGGGTTGGGAACAGAAAGCTCATGGCCAGGTCTGTCCATCAGGCTGACTCTGCATGTAGGTGAGGGCCTTGTAGAAAAGCACACTCCTTAGTTAGGTTTCAGGCACCAAGCAAGGAACTTCATTTCTCCTTCTGACTGCCGTTGTAAACCTGATTCCTTTCTCCCTGCAGCCTCGGATGAGCTCTTTGAGGGGTGGAAACTCAGCCTTAATTTCTTTGGTCACTCATCTTACATAATAACAAATCCTCCCCAGATACTTATAGTCCCAAGAATAGTCTCATTTCCATAATTAAAATTTCAGGTCTGGGTAATTGAAGAAGCTCCAGATTTTATTTAAAGTGAAGACATGTCTCCTCCCCGAAGTTGGAGCCCGCTAGGATGGGGAGGCCGCTGCCCAGGCCTCCTGGGGCTCCTCCAGATGGAAGGGAGGGTGGGGCTGGAGCGAGCCCGTCTCCCTGGCACCCATAGTCCCTGGCTTTGGTTTCCTCTGTCTCTGGCAGAGGTTTAAGCCTGACTCTTTCTCTCCTGAGTACTTTGTGGGTTCTTGATAAGACCCCCTTATTACTGGGGATCTCCCAACTGCAGTTCCTGTAGGGCAGGGATTGTCTCTGCTGGCGGGCTGTGTACCAGCCCCTTCACCCCTTGTCGACTCATCTCCGAGGTCATTGCACCTGAATGGCCTTTTCTGGGTAAAGTCTCCATTCAGCTCTCTCTTCTGCATGGTCTCCATATCCATGGGAGATGCTAATGTGTTCTCTACCCCAGCAAATGCTGGAGTGCTGTCCACTCCCAGCTCAGCAGCCCTCCTCCCCTCTCCTCCCTCCTCAGCTCAGCCTGTAGACCTCCCAGAAGGCGGGCCTGCCCCATGCGTTCCCCAAACTCTAAGGACATAGGCAAAGCTCTCCGAGTGGTCCTTTGAAGGTCTCTAGCCACAGGCGTAAGCTGAGAAGGAAGTACTCCCACCACCTGCCTTGGGGCGAGGCCAAGAAAAAATGCCACAGCATTCCAACAACTTTTCCCAAGAATGTCTTTCCTTTCAATGTCTTCAACCTCAGCACTTTTACACCCTCAAGTGGGTGTTGGACCTGGGAATGAAAAGCTAGGTTTGGTCCCTCTCCTCCGTAAGCCCTTGTAGGTGGGGTAGCTCCTCGTTTTTCAGCGGGTGGAGAATCTGCCACCTATTGCTTATTTTCTGCTTCTTGGGATCTCTGTAAAATCCTCGTGGAAGGGGTCCCATTTTGGTATATTGTTACACAAATATGCTGCATATGCAGGTATACGCTTGGTAGGTGTGGTATAGCGGAAGGAGGTCCTTGAGTGTGGGTGTGTTTGCGCCTGTGGAGAGCATGTGGAGCTGGGTGTCTGTGTATACATATACACCTGTGTGTGTGGAAGTGATCTCTGTAGCTGTGTGTATGGTGTGTGCATGCACGCGTGTGTGCCTGTATGTGAAGAGTGTCCTTGTGCTGTTCATGCACTTGCAGATCTCATCTGTAAACACCAAACCGTCACTTTTCCTAGTGGCTCCACTTGCTCCAGTACACGTGGCCTCCTCCACAACCCCGCAGGCCTCTCTGGTAAGTCGCAGAAGCAGAAGGCACTGAGCCCAGAGCGTGGGCCCTCACCAGCCCAGGAGCCTGACATCCCCTTCTCACAGTAGTGTGATGAATTAGCAGGCGCGATGAGGGGCATTTTGATCATAGCTGCCCTTAAGTAGAGCAAGGAATTGGTTTTCCCCTCCCTACTGAGCAGACCTCAAACAATGATTTGATTTGCCTTAAAGCAAAAAGCCCTTCTCCTGGTTTTGTTTCTCAGCAGAATGCAAGGGGGAGAGAGCCAGAGAGATTCCTGCAAAGATTATCATGTTTGTTAATCGAGCTTATTTCCCCCTGATCTTTGCACATGAACCCCATCAGCAGCCCATGTGAGTCTTAAGTACCTGCCATGTGACTCACTCATTCTCATGTCTGTGGTATCACGGGGCAGTTAGAGCAATTGCACCAAAGTCACTGTGTGTGTGTGTGTGTGCACCTGTGCCTGTATGTTCCGGCCCTTGGTGAGGGGAATCGGATGTGTGGAAGAATGTCACTGCAATATGTCTTCCTAGAGTGCCAGGGTCCCATTTCCATGGCAACACACAGAGAAAGCCAGGGAATCAGGGAAAGGTTGCCAGATGCTGTGGCCAGGGCAGGCTTGCCACAGTGCACAGGCAAGGAAAAATCCCAGCTGGAGTGGGGAGAGGAGGGAGGTTTGTGATCTGCTTGTAAAGGATTTGCTGTTCATTCTGCTGCATGTGACCAGCAAACCCAGCCACCCCCCACCCACTCCACGGGACGAGCATCTGCATTTCTTTCTTTTTTTTTTTTTTTTTTGTGAGGAGATCAGCCCTGTGCTAACATCTGCCAATCCTCCTCTGTTTTTTTGCTGAGGAAGACTGGCCCTGGGCTAACATCCGTGCCCATCTTCCTCCACTTTATATGGGACACCACCACAGCATGGCTTGCCAAGCAGTGTGTTGGTGAACGCCCGGGATCTGAGCCGGCGAACCCCGGGCCGCCGCAGCGGAGGGCACGCACTTAACTGCCTGCACCACCAGGCCGGCCCCAGCATCTGCATTTCTACTGCCCCTTTCCCAGAGGATCCAGGAGTTCACCCTGGTACTCTGGGCAAACAGCAGCCCCATTAGGAAAGGCGCCAGGTGGAGGGGCTGGCTGTCAGATGGGGACTTGGGTCGGTCATTGAAGAAATGGGGAAAAGACCCGGAAAGTCTCGTTCTCCAGTTTGTGTCGGGGCCATGGGATTACCCAGTAAACTTTCCCAGAGTGGTTGCTTTTGAGGTGATTAAGGCAGTGATGCTCTTTCTTCTAAGAAAGACACAGCACAGCGAATCTCAACCATTCATAGACTCTTACAGCTCGAGAACCCCTGCAGGTCACCACCTCTTTACAGATGGACACACTGAGTCTATTCATTCATTCATTCACTGGGCACATATTTACTAAGGACCTATTGTGTGCTTGAGATGGGCTCTGGGAAGACAGCAGTGCAAGAGTCAGCAGGATTCCTGCCCTCATAAAGCTGACATTTCAAGGCGGGTATTGACAATGAAAAAGATTAGTAAGTGACATATACAGCATGTCAGCTGGCAATAGATGCTATGGAGAAAAATACAGCAAGATACAGTGCACAGAGGGAGGTGGGCTGTTGGTGGATGGATGTTACTCCTTACAAAGAAGGCAGAAAGCCTTGCTGATAAGATGACTTATGAGTAAAGATCTGAAAAATGGAGGGAGAATACCATGGAGAATAAGCAGGAAGAGGGTTCTGGGCCGAGGGACTGCAAGTGCAAAGGCCCTGGGGCAAGGGCCTGCTAAGCATGTTCAAAGAACTGCAGGAAGGTCAGAGAGGCTGGAGCAGAGTGGGCCAGTGGAAGGGTAGTAGGAGTTAAGGTCACAGAGGTAAGAGTGCCAAGTTGTATGGGCCCTGAAGGCCTCTCTAAGGACTTTACTTTTACCCTGAGTGAAGGGGAAGGTTATTAGGGGTTTTGATCACAAGAGAGACATGACCTTACTTATATATTGTTTTTAAAATTTTTTTTATTGTGGTAAAATACACATAATAAAATATGCCAGCTTAACCATTTTTAAGTGTACAGTTCAGTCATATTAAATGCATTCATAATGTGCAGCCATTACCACCATCTATCTCTATAATTCTTTTCTTTTTTTAAAACAGAAACTCTATACACATTAAACAACTCCCTATTCCCCCCACCTCCCACCCTCTGGCAACCACCATTCTATTCTTTGTCTTTTGGATTTTGACTACTCTAGGTACCTTATACAAGTGGAATCATACAGTACTTGTCTTTCTGTGACTGGCTTATTTCACTCAGCACCACGTCCTCAAGGTTCATCCATGTTGTAGCATATTGCAGAATCTCCTTCCTTTTTAAAGTTGAATAATATTCCATTGTACGTATATACCACATTTTGCTTATTCATTCATCCATTGATGGACACTTGGATTGCTTCCGTGTTTCAGCTGCTGTGAACAATGCTGCTATGAGTATGGGTGTGCCCGCATCTCTTTGAGACCCTGCTTTCAATTCTTTTGGGTATATACCCAGAAGTGGAATTGCTGGATCATATGGTAATTCTATTTTGAATTTTTTAAGCAACTGCAATATTGTTTTTCACAATGGCTGTCCTATTTTACAGTCCCCCCAACAACGTACAAAGGTTCTAATTTCTCTATATCCTCATCAACACTTGTTGTTTTCTGATTTTTTTTTATTGTAGCTATTCTAATGAGTGTTCGGTGGTATCTAATTGTATTTTTGATTTGTATTTCCCTAGTGACTAGTATCTTAGTCCATTCAGGCTTCTGTAACAAAATACCACAGACTGGGTGGCTTATAAACAACAGAAGTTTATTTCTCAGAATTCTGGAGGCTGGAAGTCTGATATCAGGGTGCCGGCGTGGTCGGGTGAGGGCCCTCTTCCAAGCTGCAGTGTTCTTGCTGTGTCCTCCCATGGTGGAAGGAGCTTGGGAGCTCTCTGGAGCCGCTTGTACAGGCACTGATCTCCCTCACTAGGGCTCCACCCTCGTGCCTGACCCGCCTCCTGCAGGCCCCATCTGCTAATACCATCACCTTTGGGGATCAGGATTTCAACATATGAATTTTGGTGGGACACATATTCAGACCGTAGCATTAGCAAATGTTGAGCATCTTTCCATGTGCTTATTGGCCATTTTTGTATCTTCTTTGAGGAAATGTCTATTTAAGATCTTCGCTCATTTTTGAATCCTGTTGTTTGTCTTTTGGTTGCTGAGTTTTAGGAGTTCTCTATATATTCCAGATATTAATCCCTTATCAGATATATGATTTGCAAATATGTTCTCCTATTCTGTGAGTTGCCTTTTTTCTCTGTTAATAGTGTCTTTTGATGCACAAAATTTTTTAATTTTCTTGAAATCCAATTTGTCAATTTTTTCTTCTGTTTTTGGTGTCATATCTAAGAAATCATTGTCAAATCCAATGTTGGGAAGATTTTGTCCTATGTTTTCTTCTAAGAGTTTTATTGTTTTAAGTCTTACATTTAGGTATTTGATCCATTTTGAGTTAATTTTTGTATATACTACAAAATAAGGGTCCAACTTTATTCTTTTGCATGTGGATATCCAGTTTTCCCAGGACCATTTGTTGCAAAGACTGTCCCTTCCCCCATTGAATAGTTTTGGCACCCTTGCCAAAAATCATTTGGCTATATACATGAGAGTTTATTTCTGCAGTCTCTATTCTATTCCATTGGTCCTTATGTCTGTCTTTATGCCAATAGCACACTGTTTTGATTACTGTAGCTTTCTAGTTAGTTTTGAAATCAGTAAGTATGAGTCCTCCAGCTTTGTTCTATTTCAAGGTCATTTTGGCTATTTGGGGTCCCTGGGGATTCCACGTGAATTTTAGGATGGATTTTTCTATTTCTGTAAAAAAGGTCACTGGGATTTTAATAGGGATTGCATCGAATCTGTAGATCATTTTTGGTACTATTGACATTTAACAATATTAAGCCTTCCAATCCATGAACATAGGATGTGTTTCCATTTATTTGTGTATTTATTTCTTTCAGCCATATTTGGTAGTTTTCATTGTATAGTCTTTTACCTCTTTGGTTAAGTTATTCCTAAGCATTTTATTCTTTTTGATGCTATTGTAAGTTGAGTTATTTTGGTAACCTCCTTTTCAGATTCTTCATTGTTAGCATACAGAAATACAACTGATTTCTGTGTGTTTACTTTGTACCCTGCTACTTTTCTGAATTAATTTATTAATCTAACAGTTTTTTTTGTGGAATCTTTATGGTTTTCTGTATGTGAGATCATATCATCTGCAAAAGGATAATTTTACTTCTTCCTTTCCAATTTTGTTGGCTTTTGTTTCTTTTTCTTGCCTAATTGCATTGGCTAGAACTTCCAGTATTACATTGAATGGAAATGGCGAAGCAGACTTCCTTGCTTTCTTCCTAATCTTAAAGGAAAAGCTTTCAGTCTTTCACCATTGAGTATGATATTCACTGTTGGTTTTTCATATGTTCTTGCTTACATTTTTAAAGGATCACTCTTGTTGCTGTTTTGGAAATAAGTTATTGAGAGAGAGGAGTGTAAAATAGAAGCAGGGAAACCACTCTCAGGCATAGCAATAATCCAGGCAAGGAGTGCTGGAGCTTGAAGCAAGATGGTAGCAGTGAAAGGCAGTGGGTAGATTCCAGATGTATTTTGAAGGCTGTACAGATGCGATTTACTGGTGGATTGAATGTGGAACATGAGAAAAAAAGAGAGATTAAGGATGACTCCAGGGTCTTTGGTCTGAACAATTGGAAGTGGACTTGCCATTTACTCAGATGGGAAGTTTATTTTGGAATTACTAAATTGGATCTCTTACCTTTGTTCATCAAAATGTCAAGTTAGACATCTATATGGAGGCATCGAGTAGGGAGAGGATATGTGAGTCTGGATTTCAGGGGAGAGGTCCAGGGTGGAGACACTAATTTAGGAGTGATCAAGAAGAAGGGAAGAGAAGAGAGGCAATCACCGGGTTCTGGGTACATTAGCATCGAGAGTTTAGGAAGATAAAGGGAAACCAGCAAGAGAGACTAAGACATTAAGAGATGTCCCTGAAGCGGGGTGAAGAAAGGGTTTCAGGAAGGAAAGAATGATCAACTGTGACAAATGCCACTGACAGTCAAACTGGGACCATTGGATTTAGCAAAGGAGAGGCCATCCTGGGGTCAGGGAGGGGACTTCACCGAGAATAGGGAAGACCAACAATAGCTCCAAATGCACAGAGTAAGAGTTGCTTACTTTTCAAATGTTTGCTTCCTTCACTCATTCCAACAGATGTTTGTTGAGCACCTATGATAATAAAAGCAAAGATAACATTTAAGTACATACCTTGTGCCAGGCACTGAGTTTTACATGAACATCTCGTGCAATACTCACTTGTACCCAAAGAGATCGGTACAATAGTTGTTCCCATTCATTTCTCTCTCCTCGGAAGCCTGGAGTTTGTTTTGTTTTGTTTTAATTGTGATTAAAAAAACACGTAACATAAAATTTACCATTGTAACCATTTTTAAGTATCCAGTTCAGTAGTGTTAAGTACATTCACTTTGTTGTGCAACACATCTTCAGAACTTTTTTATCTTGCAAAACTGAAACTCTGTACCCATTAAACAACTCCCCATTTCCCCCTCTCCCAAGTGTGTGGCAACCACCATTCTACTTTCTGTTTCTATGAATTTGACTGCTTTACATACTGCATATAAGTAGAATCACACAGTATTTGTCTTTTTGTGACTGGCTTGTCTCACTTAGCATAATGTCCTCAAGGTTCATCCATGTTGTAGCATGTGTTAGAATTTCCTTCCTTTTTAGGCAGAATAATATTCCATTGTATGTATATACCACATTTTGCTTATCCATTCTTCTGTCGATGGACACTAGAGTTGCTTCCACCTCTTGGCTACTGTGAATAATGCTGCTGTGAACATGAATGTGTGAACTTCTCTTCAAGATCCTGCTTTCAATGATTTTGGATATACACCTGAAGTCCAGATTCTTAACCAGGCCCCTATTAACACAGCAATGTCTGGAGGAGGGGTGGTCCCACCTTAACGGAGCATGTCTAACAGGGAACAAGACAGAACGTGTAACTCCAAGTGTTCTGGGAACTGTACATAGAGACCAGGGTGTTAAGGGAGGTAGATGGGAAAGCTAACTGTGTGACCCAAAAGAGGAAAAAAGACAAATGTATCCAGACCCTGCCCCTGAGACGCTCACAGAGTATAAAAAAGTAGGCAACCGTAGTAGTCCAAGGGACTTAAACTCAATTTATAACCTTCAGATGGGGAAGTCTCATGGTCTTAATGTACCCCGAGCAGATTGAATAAATGGTTTAGATTTACAATAGCAAAATAATGATGATGGTGATGACAACTATCATTTACTGAGTGTTTACCCTGTGCTAGTCACTGCTAAGAGCTTGGTACACATTATCTTACTGAATTCTTGCAGCAACCTGCAGTGTAAGGACTGTTATGATCCTACTGTTACAGAGGAGGAAACTGAGGCTGAGGGAGGTGAGCTCATTTGCTGGAACTTCAGGCCCGTGCTCTTGTAAGCTACTGCCCGCCTGCCCTGGGTCCCTGTCCTCACATTGCTGTTCCTTCCCCTCCTCTAGCAGGCTGTATGAATCAGGCTCACGGAGGGGCTGTGTGGGCCACGCCCCATCCCCAGCAGTGAGGAGCCTTTGCCACTGACACAGACACCAGCGGATTTCAACACTCCAATTTCCTCAACATCCTTTCCCAGCATGTGACCTGTTGGCCCCACGACGCGGCCACATTCGGGGAGAGGGTGTCAGGGAATGAGATGTGTAAGGGGATAGACCTCATGTCTTGCCTGGGCCACTGCATTGCCTCCCCACTGCTCGCTTGGTGTCCCCTGGCAATCTCTGTGCCACACAGCAGCCTGACTGGTCTTTTAAAAGTGTAAGTTTGATTATGTCACTCCCACACCTACAATCTTTTTGTAGTTTCCCACTGTTCTTAGAATAAAAGCTGCGGTCTCTGCCCTGGCCTACCAGGTCCCGCCAGCTACGGGCCCTGCCCACCTGTCCCGTGATCTCAGCCCACTTGCTCACCATGGTGGGGCCAAGCCGGCTGGGTCCTGCTCTCTCATCCACTCTCTGAGCAAATGTCCCTATTCCAGGTATGTCATATAAGTGGAATGATACTGTATTTGTCCTTTTGTGTCTGGCTTATTTCATTTAGCATAATGTCCTCCAGGTTCATCCATGTTGTAGATGTGTCAGAATTTTCTTTTATTTTAAGATGAAATAATACTCCATTGTATGTAGATGATACATGTTGTTTATTCATTAGTCTGTTGTTGATTTTGGATCCTGTGAATAGTGCTGCTATGAACACTGACATGCAAGCATCCGTTTGAGTCCCTGCTTTCAGTTCTTTGGGGTATCACATAACCTTCTGAATCATCTCTATAACACACCACCATCTGAAGGAAGTTACTTTGCTTATTCCTTGGTTTGCTAACTTGTTTTCCATCACCCACCCCCTCACCCCCCATTGTCTCTCCTTGGATACAGGAACCTTGCCTGCTTGGTTCATGGTTGTAATCAGAGTGACTATAACAGTGTCCAGCTCATGGTAGGTGCTCAATAAACAGTTTTAAAATGAATGAATGAATGAGTAACACTGCAGATGAGCCAGCCAGTGGGGCACAAGACTAGTCATTTCTAAAACGAGGACATGTCTGAAAAACTAAAATGCTGACAGGCATTCACAGACATTATTTTTTAAATTTTCCTTTTTTTCAATCAGGTTCAATACAAGATTTATGAAAGTGACGTGTGCAGCATAGTCCACGGACACGATGGCTGCCTGCACAATCAACCAAACACTGAGAACTTGGAGAATGAGATTGAATGAAGGAGAGCTCAGACATCTGCAACCGACCCGTCAGTGTGTCTGCGCTGCCGAGGTGAGGTGAGGTGAAGGTTCGGGGTGTCCTGGGACAAGGGCCCAGTCTCCCCCTCCCTCCAGTGAGTACCAGCTACGCGCTCTTTGCAGCACATGCTCTTTGCAGGCCCCGATCGTCTAGACTGTTGTGAGGAGGAAGAGTGTTTTAGGAGAAAAAGTAGTCCTTTAATCCCCAGAGATGACATCATCGGAGTCAACGCGGCAAGGCTGGGGAGAGGCCAGGACTCCTATATTCAGCCTGCTCTCCCCTCCTCAGTTGGGCCCCAGTGGTATCACTTGTCCCCTTCACTGTTCATGTCTTCTCCCTTATTCCAAGCCAGTCACAGATCCAATCTCCTGTGGATCCTGTCCCCTGTGTGTGTGTGATATTGTGATTTATAATAAGAAATATATATTGATCTTCATCCCCATTTCCAGCACAGAGCTCCTAAAACCCTTGGAATTTCCCAAGTGAAAAGAGTGGTAACGGTGTCATTTGTTATTCATAACGGGTCCCTTTCAACCACACCTGAGTTTGTTAGTGAGGTGACTTTTGGAAAGCCTCTAGGGATGGGGGCTGGTTGCCAGTGGAACCAACCAGGAATATAGGGTTGGAACTTTCAGTACCCCCCTGGACCTCCAAGGGAGGGGAAAAGGACTAGAGATTGAGGTCCATCACCAGCGGCCAATGATTAATCCCAGTCGTGCCTATGTAACAAAGGCTCCGTAAAAACCCAAAAGGATGGGGTTCCTTCTGAGTTGGTAAACACGTGGAGATGCGGGAAGATTGGCGTGCTCAGAAAGGGCGTGGAAGCTCTGCACGCTTTCCCCATCCCTTGCCCTATGTGTCTCTTCCATCTGACTGTTCCTGAGTTTATCCTTTTATAACACACTGGTGCTCTAGTAAGTAAACTGTTTTCCTGGGTTCTGTGAGCTGCTCTAGAAAATTAATCAACCCAAGGAGAGGGCTGTGGGAACCTCTGATTTGTAGCTGGTCAGCCAGAAGCACAGGTGACAATGCGGTCTTGTGAGTGGCGTCTCAAGTGGGGGCAGTCCTACGGGACTGAGCCCTTAACCTGTGGATCTGATGCTGTCCCCAGGTAGAGAGTGTCAGAACTTATTAAATTATAGGACACCCAGTCATTGTCCACTGAGAGTTGAGTGAACTGCCTGGTTGTGCTGGAAAAGGCACCACGAAATAGGTGTGTGTGAGCGGGAGTACATGTGTGTATGTGTGTGGATGCGGGTGCGAAGCATGTGACTGTGTAGACGCGAGTGGGCGTGATTAACTGCATGATCTTTGGTCTCAGACCTGGATTCAGTTCCAGTTGGACTGTGCCACTCAGAAGCTGTGGTCCTTGGATAAGACCCTTAAACTCTCTGAACCTCTGTTTTGCTGTCCATAAAAACAGATAAATAAACAGAAACTCCTTCCCTTGGATTTGTGAATTAAATGAGATACGCCTTCCAGCACTGCGCGTGGGGCCTGGTTCGTGACAAGTACTAACAAATGGGCTGTCACTTTTGTAGGGGGAAGAAGGAGAATCTCCCTCTGCCCTTTCCCTTAAGGTTCTTCTGGCTGGCCAAATAATCAACAAGACAGGTTAGCAGGAGAAAATAATACCAAGTTTAATAACATGTATACATGGGAGAAACTCAGAAATGAGCAACTCATCCCTCTGTCTAAGCTGCTTTCTTAAGTATTGCAGCTAAAGGTGAGGAGCGTGTTGGGGGTGGGTAGTGGCCTGGGACTTCAGAGGGCAGGAGGACAATTCTTTTCAGGGTCATCTATAGATAATGTGGTCAGGGAGAGATAGAGTTTTTTGATAAAAGGGGCTTGGTGCCCCTCCCATTGTAACATCTATTTTACATTATCATTACAGCCATCATGATAGAAGATCTGTTTCAGGAAGGACCCACCATGTCAAATTCTTTAGGCAGTTGGTGGGGGAGGTCAAATGTCCCTCAGAGAAAACAATCAAGGTAAAGAGATATATTTCAGGGTGGCCAAATCTTGATCTCCCACAGTCCCGCCTTTGAAACTAAAAGTTTCACAGTCCTTTTGAAACTTAAAGTTTCACAGTCCTTTTGAAACTTAAAGAAGTTTCATAGTCCAGATGCTGAGTTGGTAGGTTGTTTCATCTCACTGAACACATTTCTTAGTCCTGATAATAGATCAGTTCAATTAAGTTCATTTCAGAAGGTGGTGATGCAGGTGGGCTCTCAAGACTACGCCTATATTGTGGAAGCAAGCAATCAAGTATTTAATAGAAGCATTTCTATGTAACCAAAGAAAAACAAGATTAATGGTTGGAGCAAATTGTAAACCAGTTTCTGAGGTCAGAGGACAGCCAGTTAAGATGCTTTTTAGATGTCAGCGTCAAAGTATCTTTTGCAGTTTAAAATGTCTCTGATGGTGTCGTCAGGTCATCTCTTAAGTTTATATCAAGTTCATCAGCTTCAGTTTGTAAGGCTTCAGGAAAAAGGGCAGGTTCAGTTCTCAGTGATTTCAAATGAAAATGATGGAAAAAATCAAAAACGTTAGTTTGGACATCTGTAGCCAGATAGTTCAGGAGACTAGAAGAAATCAGGATCCAGTCCAGTCAACAGATATAAAACAAAAACCTCAAAAGACAACAAAACTAGGATCTAATATCCGCAAACTTATACTGAAATAGTTTTTACTGAAATATAATTTTTCTCTCTAAAATCACCCTCATTTTTATTAAGATAGCAAAATTAAAACTAGTTTGCAAAATAAGTCTAGTTCCAATAGAGTTGGCTCAATTATTTACATAAGTACAGCAAGAATAGCAGTTGATCACATAGGCTCTTTTAAATCTGCTTTGCTGGAACTTTTTATAAGGAATCTCACATTGAACTTTAAAGGTTTCTCGAGGCCAGGAAAGCCAAGCCAAGCCAAGGATTTTGTCATCAGACTTTGCCTGCAATACCTATAGATGTGGGTGAATTCCTCTATTCCGAGGTTTCCCCAAGATATTTCAAGGTTCCTTGTACCTGCCAGATAAGTGACATTCTTTACTTATCCTGGTAAGTGCTGCTTGGAACATAAGGTACCAGGCCAATATTTCCACGTGACTTTATTCCATAAAGTCCAATCTTCATTCCTCAAAAGCTGTATGGTTATATTGCAAATATGATGTTCCAGTCACAACCTTGGTAATAGAACCAGTGTTTCCAATTGTGTCCTGTTTTAAGGAGAACAGATTCTTATTGAACTTATGCAAATAACTATATTGCCATGAAAACAACAATACTCACTTACTAAGAGTTTCTAAATTCGAGGGATCAGGTAGAGAGAAAAAGATAAATATTTCAATTTTACTTACAAAAGTATCATTTACCAAATTGCTATAAGTCATAGCTAGCTCAGGAGAAAAGAGAAAAAGATTTCCTTAAATCTGAAAAACAAAACATTAAAAATTCAGCAATACTTCAAACGAAAAATCATAAAAATTATAATCATCCTTATCAGTTCATTCAGTCCTGTGTAATCCATTCTTGATCCCAATCTTTTTGTTAGCAGCTTCATGAAGTTATCAGTCTCTCCATCAGATTTCTATAATTTTTTACCCAGTTCAGTTTTATGATCAGAAAGTTTGTCAGAAACCTGTACTCCAGTGTAAATGTCAGAGTCCTTTCCATGAATTTTTCTGAAGTTGAAACATTTTGCGAAAGCATTAGAGCAAAGAAATAAATCTGTAAACAACAAGACCTCAAAATAGCAATTGACAAGGAAATTTGGTTAATTTTGTGACATACAACACTTTAAAATAATAATAACCAGAATTATGACTGATAATCAGGACAGATCAGCATTTCAGTAATGTTATACAATTTTAAAACACCTATATCAATAACATTTGCTCACATAATAGCACCTAAGCAGACTTATCATCACTTGTCTGACAATGCTTTCCATGTAATTTAACATACTGAATAAGCCTAATAAGTTAAGTATCTTTCTCTTTATAGGAAGACAGCAAATTTCTTTGAGAAGTTCCAGGGCCCTTTGAAAATTCTCAAAGAAAAAAAGTAAAAAAACAGACTTTATTTAAGATATCAATTTTGGGGAGGCTTGTCAAAAATATAAACAGTTAAGTCAATGCGAACAGAGCACTAACAGTCCAAAAAGCCTTCATAGAGAGACCTCAGTCTTTTGAACACAGGAAATTATTTTAACAGTTTTTTTTTTTTTTCTGTCTTTTAGGTAGACTTATCCAAAGGTAAAGAAAAATCTTTTATAACCTCTTTATCAAGTTTAAGCAAATTATCCTTTTAAGAGAAATAAGACCAAATTTTAATTTTGCACCAGCTTACTTCTGCTATTAAAACTCATTTACTTAATTAAATTCATTTCAATCTTAGCCAACTTGACCATGCAAAAACTCCTTTTCCAGAATTCCTCTTCCACAAACCTTCTATAACTTTCTTTTTACATTCAGAATTTGTCCCATGTCTTTCTTTTCCCTCCTAGTACTTGAGGACAAATTTATCTTTCTTAATCAATCAAACAAAATATTTCCATTCTTTGTTCCTTCTTTATACATCTTACTTTCCTTGTACACAGACATATTTTTCTTAATTTTTCTTAATTTTCAATCACATATACTAATTAGAAATTTTAACCCTTAGAAACTTTAATTTGTGAGTAAAAACTAAGTAAACCATTATAAACTTTCTTTTACATTAGTATCTTGTGGCTTGGAAAATTTATAAACACTTCATAACTTCTGGAAACACATTACTTTATAGTACAATCTTTTAATAAAACACGTTTACCAATAGACCCAAAATATCTTTTAGTTTTCCTGTAATGAAAAGCCAAAAGTAGACAAATGTACATTTAGCAATCAATGTCTAATATCTTATCTTATTTGGAAATGATGATACTCAGAGAATTTTTATCATAAAACTTAGCAAAACTCTCAAGTTTTAAGTCACCAAAAAGAGTTTGGAAGCTGTAACCACCATAACACATAATTATTGTTTAAAGTTCATCCAACATTCATCTTTTTCACAACTATTTAGTTATTTATTCCCAATAATTATTTAGATTGCCTACAAGACTTCATAAGACTTCAGATAAAATTAGCCATCATTTAAATTACTATTTTTGTTAACCAGTTCTGTAATAGAAATAACATCAGTTTTTTTCTTACAAAATTTCATGTAAATTTCGTCACCTCTTATACCTTTAAACATAATTATCATTAAGATTTTTATCAATAGGTCTTGGTCTTCTAATTTTGGACAAGAGAAGCATTCCCAGTCAGACATTTTAAAACATACTCAGGCAAAGTTGATGTAACCTCTTTGTATAAAATTAGCTCAAACATTCCAACCTTTATAATCTTATCAACACTTACACTTTTACATGTTCTCAATTCAATTGTAACCTGAGTCAAGGTCTTAAGACTAGTCAAATTTTTCCCTTCCTTTTTCTAGCCTTAATTCTTAGGTACCAATTAAGCAATTATGTGAGAGCTCTCAAAACATTTTTTTTTTCCCCAATTTAGAAGTTTTTCCAATTCAAAGGATCCGTCATCTGGCCAGTGACGAGTAGGATCTTCACTTGTATATTTATTCCAATAGTGACTGGAACCAATAAGCCTTTTTAAGGAAAGACCCGGAGGTAACTTTCCACGCTTAGAATAAATCTTCACCATGGATGCAAGAGGCGTCCCTGGTGAGGGCGCAGATGATGTAGCCCCCATGATCCACAGAATTCACTCCCAAAGATATTCAGAGAAAGTAAAGACCTTCGTTGCACAGGCGGTAAGGATGGTGTAGTGAAAACGGTGTCTCCGGTCTCCCACAATAGTGTGGGAGGCCTCCAGTCACAGACCCGCTAATCTGCGACACCAGGCAGGCAATACTGGAATGGGATTTTTCCAGCACTAACAAGCAACAAAGGTTAAGACGACAAAAGCCCTTATGGACTGGGCCCTTTATGACAAACTCCCCTGAGAGCTTGGCACAGCCGGACAAAGAGACAGTTCGGAACCCCAGTCTACTTGACTGGCCACCAAGGTGCACCCCGGTAAATGCACCTTCCGTATGGTGGAGACCAAGGAGAATATTCTCACTGGTCACAAAGCCAAGTTCTCAGAACACAGAACAAGACAGAGATTACTCTGGGAGGAAAAGGGATCAAGATCAAAACCAAGAGTACTCTACCAAATTTAAACCAAGAGTCACTAAAAGCACAAGAAACTAGTTTCCCAAATATTTTCTCCTGCCAATCTAAATTTAGAAAGAGAAAAAATTCTCACCATTTCCTTCCACTGGACTCCGCAGATAGAGATTCCAGGAGGCTGACGTGGTAAGAAGTCTTACCTTTTGCCGGCTTTCGTCAGGCGTTCCCGTATCTCATCATCTGCAGTAGTCCAGGGAGAAGGCAGGTCTTCCAGCCAGAAAAGGCAACTTGCCAGCCAGTGTGGTATCCTGCCGACTACGCCAAAACTGTAGGGGGAAGAGGGAGAATCTCCCTCTGCCCTTTCCCTTAAGGTTCTTCTGGCTGGCCAAATAATCAACAAGACAGGTTAGCAGGAGAAAATAATACCAAGTTTAATAACATGTATACATGGGAGAAACTCAGAAATGAGCAACTCGTCCCTCTGTCTAAGCTGCTTTCTTAAGTATTGCAGCTAAAGGCGAAGGAACGTGTTGGGGGTTGGTAGTGGCCTGGGACTTCAGAGGGCAGGACAATTCTTTTCAGGGTCATCTATAGATAATTTGGTCAGGGAGAGATAGAGTTTTTTGATAAAAGGGGCTTGGTGCCCCTCCCATTGCAACATCTATTTTACACTATCTTTATAGCCATCATGATAGAAGATCTGTTCCAGGAATGAGCCACCATGCCAGATTCTCTAGGCAGTTAGTGGGGGAGGTCAAATATCCTTATTGTCTTCAGCTCGAAATAATCCGCATACCAGAGTGGTGCTTCCTGGGGCAGCTTGCCCTGAGCACCATCACTTTCATTCTTCTCACTTTATTACTCAAACTCCTGACCAAGGATCTTATTATCAGTCACCTCTTAAGCTCAATAAACCATAGTCTGCTTTTATTCAGCTAGGGTAGAGTGCCAGGGTGGGACATTAGTAGAAGAAATGAGAGAAGTTTTATTTACTGAGCACATAGAGAGTGGCACATTTTCTAGCCACCCTTTCTGTTTTATCTACATTTCCTCACTGAATCCTCATGTCGGCCCATGAAGTTGGTTTAATGATGCCCAATTTACAGATGAGACACTTGAGGCTCTGAGAATAAGAGGTCACACATCCAGTGGGTAGCAGAGCTGGCATTCGAATCCAGGCCTAAGCACTTGAGGGCCATTGTTCCCTCACTCCCCAACACTGAAGGACAGCTCTCTGGTCAGCCCATGAGGCCGCTGGGGACTGTCCCAGGCAGAGGACACAATACAACCAGAGGCCCCAGGGAAGAGAGGAAGAGCATGTGTGAGATTCTGGAGCACAGAGGAAGGTGAGGAGGACAATGGTGAGGACTGAGGCCAGAAAGGTGTGTGAGGACCAGGTTACACAGGCCTGAAAGCCACATTGAGGAGCTGGGGTTTTATTCCAAGCCTGGAGATTTTAAACAAGAAAATGAGAAGGTCAGATCTGAGCTTAAGCAAAGTGATTTTTGCACATCCAATAAAAATAAACACAGAGCTACTGCAAGGAAGAATCCGGGAGAAATGGCCTGGGCTGGGAAGGGTGACTCTGGGAAGTGTGTCTGAGGAAGCAACACCCACTGGGAGCCTGCTGGGTCCTCATGCCGGCCCCATTTGCCAAAGCCCCTCGTCTCTAGGAGGTGGGGGGTGCTGGGGCCCAGTGGCTGCCTCTCCATTTCTCACCGCTCAGAGCCAGTGGGTCTTGTGTGGCAGGCAGGAGTTCCAGGAACCCACACAGCTGTCAGTGGAGGGTCTGAGTGTGGTGGCCACAGGGCCCTCCTGGAGAAGGGAAGTCACCAGAAAAAGCGGGTGCCACGGCCGTTAGGAACATACACTCACAGAGTGTTAGGATTACCAACTGAGGTGTTGTTTTGTGTTTTGTGCTCCTATACTCACTCTTCCTCCAGTTTTAACAGCTAGCCCCGTGCTATAAATAGAAAATGCTCAATGACAGGCTGCCTTCCTGGCTTTCATATTTTAAAAGACTGATTTGAGATTATTATGCTGCAGGGAAGAGAGAGAGCCCAGTGCTGTTGAGTGCAGCGAGACAGAGGGGAGACTCCCCGTGACGGGGAAGGTAGCGGAGGCTGGCAGTGTCAGTGGAGGCGGCTGGGTGGTACATTTAACTTAGGGAGGACAGACCCTGGCACACAGGAGCAGGGATGCCTTCCTTCAGGGAACCCGGCAGGAGGGACAAGGAGGAGATCAGCAGTAGCCTTGGCTGGAAGGTTAGACTGAAGACCCATTTCAGGGAGGAGCCTCCCAGATTGTGGGCTGCTCTAAAAAACAGGAGTGACCTCACCTCACCAACAACTGAGATCAAATCTCCAGCCACCTCAGCAAGAATGTGGACTCAGGGTCAGACTTTTATTAGACTTCAAGGAAATAAAATAACATAACATTTCTTGCACAGTCAACTTTACGCAGTCAAATGTTCTTCCACCGAGCTATACCCCCAGACAGTCAACATTATGGAGTGGGATTCATACCCCACCACATTCATTAATAGGACTTAATCAGAACACTGAGGTCTTCATCAGGAATTGTCTGGTTGCTAGGAGCAGACTTTATGTGGGAAAGTTCACATGGAAGGGAGCTGGACATCAAGATATAGAGCAATCTCACCCCCTGGGGCTGTAGGAGTTGCCCTGGGCTGCAGGGGAGCCAGAGTTGGCTCTCCATGTCTCTCCACTGCTCCCCGCTCGGCCCTGCTGCTCTCTGATCACATGATCTGCTCTCCCTCTACAGAACTGCATTGTCTGCAGGTTTTCTCCTGCTGCGTCAAGCTCTGGTCCAGCTCTCTACCACCTCCCAGGGAGGCGGGAGCGTGGAATGTTCAAGACCCAGGTCACATCCTATCTACGGAACTTTGTTACTACATTTGCCAATGGAGTACCATTATAGCCAAATTGCAGCAATGTAGACACATTCTATATCCACGTCCCTCCTTCTCCCCTGCCCACTAAATATATCCAATGTGTCCATATCATTGATGAGAGGCCCATGATGAGGACTTCCAATAACAGACAGACCTAATGGCAGATAAATTGCTCATATGATCTCATTGGAGGTCCTTCTACTATACAAAACCCATGTTAGATTCATTTCTTAAATTCTTTATCTTTTTGCTAGTTGCAAGAAACACTTTGTTTCAGGATTAGTAGAACTTAGTTGGAATTTCCTACTGGAATTTCAGTATACAGTATACACTGTATTATATTTACACAAACAAAGTAATATGGTTCCTTCTACAAACACGTTACAATTATTTTCAATATATGTATGATGAAAAATATTTTATTTTTTTCTAAATTTTTTCCTCAGAAAATTGGGATGTATCTCAACCAGCTGCATGCCGTAACATGACAAACATGGTACTTCACAAAACTCAGTTTCTCCATCTGTAAAATGGGGATGCTAACAGAGCCTACTTTGCAGGGTGATGTGAGAATGAATTAAAGTGCACAATGTTCAACAAATATTAGTTATTCTTCTTCTTATAACATTGCATACAAGGGCTAACACTATCTAATTGATCCAGGGACTGGATGTCTTGGTTTAAATTCTCCAGAGGATTAATCTGATTGCTATGGAGTATGTCCTTCCAGGGTCAGGAATCTTCTGGAGTCTGGTCCAATTTTCTTGGCCAGGGGAGAGGGGTCACATGGTCCCCACGTGGCCAGCATGGCCAATCACGTGGCTGGCCGGCGGGGAGGCTGATTGCCCAGAAATTGGATGGTAGGTTTGCAATGACACGGGTGTCTGGAATCAGCAACAAGAGGAGTTGGAGCGCCAGAGCTGGAAAGGCATTGAGCGGATCTGGCCCTGCTGCTCCAATCTCGCGTGTTTAGAAACCAAGGCTCTAAGAAACACGGTGACCTAGTTGAGGTCACACAGTGAATTAGAGGCAGAGCTGCTCCACAAAACAGTTCTCTCCCCACCCCACGTTCTGTCCAATGGGGCAAGAGGCCTGCCGGGCATGGAGGGGAGCCATAGCTGACCCTCCCACCACACCACCTTCCAGGCCCTTCCCAGAGCCTGTGAGTTCAAAGGTGTCGCAGCCTCCTCCTGTCAACAGCCCTGAACGCCAGGCCGCAGGAAGTGCTCCACCTCCTGGCCCTCTGCCACTCATCCCCGGCCACCTGTCAGCCAGATTCCACCCTTTCCCTCCAGCCAAGCAGGTCTGATTGCCACACATATTCCTTCCTCTGCACCTTTGCTGAGAGAACAGTTCCCTTACCTGGGATGCCTTCCTTCTCCTCCCCGCCCATCTGAATTCCACACAACCTGCCGCTGGCCACAGCCTCTGGGAGGGCTTCCCCGATGCTTACCCCAATCACGCCTCCATCTCCCAATTTCTGTGTCTTTTCCTCTCTCGGAGCTCAATAGACCACTGCCTGCCCCATTCGCGGGGCACATAATTATATAGTGCTGGCTAATTTTAATTCTCTTATGTGTTCTTTCTTGAGGTTAGAAGCTTTGTCTTAAACAATTTGCATCAACAAAGCAGCCATTGCTGGGCCGGGGGCTTCGAAGGTGCTAGTAAGTGTTGGCTGAAGGAATGAGTGAGTGAGTGAATGAGTGAATGAAGGAACCGGTGAGTGATTGAAGTGACCGTCAGGTGGGACCCTCTTGCCCCTCAGAATCCTGAGAGTCGGACCAGCAGCAGCCTTCCTGGCCCCTGGCCTTCCTGGGACGGGGGTGAGGGCCCTGGTTTACACTCGTGACAGCAGCCCGTCATGGAGGACTCTCTGGGATAAGTCAGGCTGGAAACTCCACACCAACCGCTGCCCAGTAAGGCTCACAACCACCCTGTTATCACTCCCACTTCACCCATGAGGAAACTGAGGCTCAGAGACAGACATGATTTGCTGAGGGCTGCACGGGCAGTCTGTCCCCGGTTGGGGAATCAGACTGGGTGAGGCTGACCCCATGGCTCGTGCTCTGACCACCTACCTCGTGCAGAGGCCACGTGGGCTGGGCCCCGGGGATGCAAATGAGCAGGACCAGCCCTGACCTACAGGAGCACCTCAGGGGCCTGGTGGGCTGTGACTGGAGGCCAGCCCTGAGGAGACCATTGAAACCCAGGGTCCCACGTGCCCACTAGGACAAAGGCTAAACAGAGGGTTGTGGGGGCATAAAGGAGAGGCTCTAAACCAAAGGAAGCAAGTGACTCCTCTCTCTGCATACCAAGTCTCTGGGCCTTTGACCTCAAACTACCCTGTAATATAGGCGGGATGGGGATCATTAGACCTGACTCGCTGAGAATCAGAGGGATGATGACTGGCCCAAGGCCATGCAGAGACCAGTTGGGGAACCTCCTTTCCCAGCCTCCTCTCGGACTAACCACCTCTCTTTCCACTGTCTTGCAGGGAAATCCTGTTCCAGAGTGTCAGCTTTTGGTTTCCAAACACACCCTTCTTTATTTGGCTGCCCAGCCTTTGCTCAGGCTGTTCTCTCTGCCTGAATGCCCTTTCCCCACCCGAAACTTTCCAAGGCCCCTGCTTTGCAGGCCCAGCCCAGATCTCTGTTCCTTTCAAAACTTCTCCAGGTCTCCTCCAACCTGAATAAATCTCTCCACCCGCCCCAAAGAAGCTCTCCCTATTTTCATCCTCTGATTTAATACTTCTTTAAATAAGAATACAAGTGTCTGGCCCAATGCCTGGCACAGCTTAGAGCCTCAGACCATACTCTCCAGAATGAAACGGTGTTCAGCAAATTTTGGCAGAATGAAGGTGTAAAAGAGTGAATAAACAAACAAATGGATCTCTTGTCTGCCTTTCACTGTGGTTGAGAGGATTCATCTCAGTGAGATGACCTACGAAGCTCTCAGCACAGAGCTGGTCATGGAGCAGGTGCCTGTAGCATGCTCACTGGCACGAGTTGGTTTGAAGCAATGCCATCTCCTGGGCCACACCTGGCCAGCATAGCTAGGCTTCCTGAATGGGGCAAATGCCAACACAAGGGCCCCAGCAGGCAGGGCACCGGGAGCTGCCCACTGATCTCCAGCAAGGAGCAAGGTCTGCGGCCCCGCCCACCCACCTCAGTCCTGCCAGCCCAGTGGCCATCCACACCACCAGGCCTCCTGGGTCCACAGTCTGGGGAAGAAAAAGGAGGAAAAATCAGGTTCAACCAGATGGCCAATCTGTTCTTGTAGTGAGCACTTGGGGACCCCTGAGGCTGGGGTCAAGAAGTGTGGCTGCAAAGCAGGCCAGGGTGGCTTGGGGTTAAAGGCACAGCCCTGGATCTGGGTTCCAACACTGGCCTTGGGGATACCAGCAGTTGTGACCCTGGGCAAGGCTGTCCCCCTCTCTGAGGCTCAGATTCCTCACCTGTGAAATGCAGGAACAATCAATGGCCACAGGTTAATCTGCAAACACTGACTTGGACGTGTTCTCACCCTTGTATGGAATAACAATAAAAACAATGACAATGAATATCTATCTATCGATGTATCTATCTATCTATCATCTATCTAGGTATATGCATATATCTATATCTATATCACCTTATAGATAGATACACACATAGATATGGATGTAGGTAGCACCACGGTAGGTTACCAATTGCCCTCCCCTTGAGAAGGATTGGCCTTTATTCTGAGATTATATCCTTCCTCTATTTTTATTGTTGTAGTTGATAGGGTGAAGGGCCTTTGAGCTTGCTGTTCCCTCTGCCTAAAACCCTTAACCCACCACACCCACTCCCCCCACCCCACCCCCCACCCCAGGACTCAGCTCTTCCCCAGCTTCAGAACTTGACTCAAATGTCTCCTTCCCAAGGACGCCTTCACTGCCACCTTAGTCACAATACAGCGCAACCCCTGTGCCCCGTCCCTTCCCGGACCTGTTTTTCCTTCATAGACTTACCACATCGGACCTATTATTTGTTTTCTGTTTGGTCCATTGTCTGCCTTTCCCAGGACGGCTGGGGTTTTTGTCTCTCTTGCTCACGGCTGTATCCCAGAACCTGAAATCATGCTGGCATATAGCAGGCCCTCCATAAATATTTGTCGAATGAATAAACAATTGAATGGATATTTGGTTTTTAATGTTCTTCCTTGCAAAATAAAAAGTGAGAAACTCACTCACTTTTCAGCCCCCAAAATTGGGCTTGGAAAGGAGAGGATTTTACTGGTCTATGAAATCCTTAAATCACTGAGGAAATGTCGGTAAGAGTTTTGGCAGAGGTCATGGCCCGCGGTCAAGCTCACTAAATGGTAACAATGATTCCCCTCCACCCCCTCCTCCGCCTCCTACTGTGGTCTTATCTGTCCTCACCAGATCTGTCCCCAAGCCCTGCAGAACTCACAGGAACACTCTGTCTTCTCCATTTGCCTAACTCACTTATTTTCTTTAAAGATCTTGATTACAGACCTGGCTTGGGAGAACCAGTGGGCCGTAAACAGGCGTAATGAAGGGCTGGCCTCCCTGGGAGACCGAGAAACCTGTATTGGCAAGCTCGCTCAAGATCTGACTCCTTCTACCATCCCAGGTCACAAATGAAATAAATACAAGGTTTTTGTTAGTTTGTTTGCTTCCCAGTTCTAGGCCTGTTGTTTAGGGAGGTCAAAGTGCTCAGTTCTGAGGGCAGTTGTGGCCCTGGAGGTGCTGGCAGCAGGCAGGAAGGCCTAGAGAAGCCGGCGCCAGACGCCCGTGGCCAGAGGCAGGGCAGGCCAGCTTTAGGGCCCTGGGCCACAGTCGGAAGGAAGCTCAGAGACGGAATAGGTTGACCCAGTCATTTTGCAGCTGGGGAGAGAGAGGTCTGGAGAGGTTCCGGACTGATTCAGGATCTCACTCAGAAATAGCAAAACCAAGGACCTGATTATTTTTCCTGACTCCCTGTCTTAGCACCTTCTGACCAAGGCAAGAGGGGCTCCAGCCCCGGGCCCTGCAGTTCAGAGGACCCCCTTCTGTCCCTCCCCTCCCCACAAGTGAGGAGTCTTGGGGTACAAGGGATGAGCCCAGTTGGAGCCCATGCCCCTCCCCTCGAGGTGACGCTCCAGGGTCTCAGAACCCTGGGATTCCCTTCCCAGGCCTCACCCCAATTCCATTTTCCAAGGGTGGGCCACGTTTACTGGGCGGGGGGCCATGTGTTCTGGGCACCCAGATCCCTGCCTGGAGGCCCCTGACCGTGCGGAGAAGCATGGACACTGGGGAAAGCGGCTGCCACGTGCTGGTGGGAAACCCCCAGTTGGGCCTAATTCCAGATCATCAGGAAGCTCTGTTTGTCCTGTTAAGAGATAAGACATATTTTATTTAACAGTTTATTACCTTGATTTATAACTTTTGAAATATTTATTTGCCTGCTGTCCGGAGCACACCCTGCTGTGTGGTGCAGCCTCCAGTGTGGTCTGGTCGGGACAGGAGACCCGCAGGCTCCATGGAGGCAGAAGTTGGGAGAAGGGAGCGGCCTTGGGGTCCTCCTTCTAGCACAGGCGCTTTGAGGAAACTCACGCTCATGAGGCTTTGGCAAGGTCACGCAGCCAGGAGCAGAGAACCAAAGGGCTTTCACTTTTCCTAAATTTTGAAATGGCAAAAAATGGAGACAGGGAACGATGTTTTTGACCCTCCTGGTAGTCCCCTTCAGCATCTGCAGGCATTCCTGGCTGGGCATCTGCCTGGTCAGTTTACCCAGCCAGCAGGGGTGGGCAGGGGCCCTGTGCTGCTCTGCCTGGCTACTGCTACAGTCCAAACATCCACTGTGTCCTGACTTCTCAGGAAAAACCTTGATTCAGGGGCGATAGGGGTGACAATGCAAGAAATAAACCAGCACCCAGGTGTACCGATGGCTACAGGAGGCTGGGATGAGGTTTCCCAGGAAGACGTGCTTCCCTGTATCTCTCCAGGGGGCCCGAGTCTTTCTCAGGCAACTTCCTACAGAAGAGAGCCCCTTGCTCAGCATGAGCTTCTGTTTGACAGTTTCTGATGAAATGATCTGAAAGAGTGGGGGCTCACAGACCTGGACACCCCCCCATTTAGAGCTTCTAAATACTGGCCCCTCCGCTACCGCAGTCTCATCTCTTACCACCTCCTCTCCCCGTGCCCTGGGCTCCATTTACATCTTCCTAAGCAAGCGTTTCACTTGGGCACACGCTGCTCCCCCTGGGATGCCCATTCCCTCCTTTCTCCACTCCGCCAGCTCTTTCTCCCTCAGGAGCCAGCTCAGGCCCAGCCCGCCTGTCCTCCCAGGTGCCCCAGATGTGTCCTCCCTGCCTCCTCTGTGCTCCCCAAGCCCCCATGCTTCCTGCTACACACGGACTCTGTACCCCGCGGGCTGATTGCTACCTGCCTGTCCCCTGGAGTAACCTGCGAGCAACTTGGGGGCAGGGACTGGATTTTATTCTCTTCTCTGTCCCACGGGCAACTCGGGCCAAGAGGGGCCAGGAGCACAGCAGGTACGTGGGAAAGTCGGCCACGGCGAGAGTCTCCTCGCTCCAGGGGTGTGCTCCCAGCATCACCTTATTTGCTATTCACTTCCCTGAGGAGGACTGACCAGCACAGCTATCGTCACCCCCATTTTATCACTGTGCAGGTTGCCCAGCACTTGGCCATGCTCATCTCTGGGGGCTGGTGCATCTGTGAAGCAGTCTGGTCTTTCCCCTGCTGGGCTGGGGGCCCGGGAGCCACAGCAGCCCTGGCGACAAGATGTCCCACCCAAGTGCAAGGTGGCATTTGACCTTTCTCTCAACGACTGCCAGACTTTGCCCCGGGGGCGGGGAGGAGGAGTGAATGGCAGAGCTGGAATGAGGAGACCAGAGACCCCCCCTCTCCTGGGGACTGGCAGGGGGCCAGGCCAGGGCATTTCCAGGCAAACCTGGGTCCAGCCCCAGGGACACACCACCGCGGGCTTCGGAGGAGGGGAAAGGTCAGTTGCAAAACGCCGTGTGCAGCAGCCTCACTGCTGAGTCACGCTCAGTCCGCCTGCTGCCTGCTGGGGACCAAAGACAGGGGCCACAGGCTCCAAACTGCCCGGTTAGTGCTGACCCTGTGGACTCCTGGGCCTTCCACATCCAGTCCTTCCTTGTGCCCTACTAATCCCCTCCTGTAGGGCACAGCTGTTGGGGTTTTTTCCCAGCATACCCCTCTTTCTTTGGGTGCCAGCACCCCAGTTTTCCTCGGAGATCCTCTTCCCCACCCTCAGCCCAGGTGCAGTTGGAGTCTCTCCTGCTCCCCAAATATCAGGGCTGGTCACACGGCCCAGGCCTAGCCAATCAGAACATTCGCTCTTACCCATGACTGGCTCCAGGATGGGAACTTGATGGACGCATATCAAATGAGGCTCAGTCCCAAGACTTTTGCCAGAAATGTTGGGAAAGAGATCTCTCTTTTCCTTCAGGGATTGCTAGCTGTGAACGTGTCAGCCCGGAGCAACCGGGGTCTCTGTGTGCAGAGTGGTTGCCTGAGAATGAGGCCACCCCAGAGAAAAGCAGGGCCAAGAGAGCATGCGAGGAGGAGACCCAGCCTTCTAGCCACGTGGGAAACTCAAAACGGACCTCTGAACGTTGCAGCTACAGGGACTAATACTTTTCTCTTTGCTTAAGCATGTTTTCAAGTTGGCTGTTGTCACTTGCAAACAAAAGATTTCTGACTAACATCACGTGGATAATGTTTATTCTGTCTGTCTTCCTGTCTCTTTTCACTCTTTATGTCCTAGTTTAAACCTTGTCGTTGGCCTTGACATCTCTACCCTGGGTTATTGTACCAGATCACCAACTAATAATTACAACAGAATAACAGTAGTAGTTGAGCAACTGCCACTTGCATGCACTTCATATTTATTACAGTGAACCTGCAAGTTGATATTTACATCTTACTGATGAAGAGACCGAGGGTCAGAGAAATAAGGGACTTGTACACAGGTTGTAAGCAGCAGAGCTAAGGTTCAAACTCAAATGGCCTGACTCCAAAGCACATGCTCTTTGACCACAACTTCATTTAACTCTAGGTAGATCTCGTTTCTCCCACAATGATGGCAGATTTTTAGGTGGGAACACTTTGGTCCCTCAGAAGCACGGAGCCATGAGTATAGGCAGACTTTGTCAAATACCCTGGACTTCATGGACACTTTTTAAGGGGCACTAACTCTAAACTCAGTCCATCATTTTTCTTCTGCCCTCATTTTTCTTTCCCCCAATTTCCATACCCATCTTCAATTTTGTTGCCAAGCTCTCATTGGCCAGGCGCCTGTCACTGCACAATCACTGAAGTCAGATGTGCTGTCTATTGGGTGGCCTTGGGTCACCGGCTCTGCCCTGGCTCTTGGTCAGTCCCACACAAACCAGGTGGATGGAAAGGGGAAGATGAATCCCTGGAGGCAGATCAAGGTGTGGTCACCAGAAGGGGCAGCCACTCCTTCTCACCCCTGCCTGAGATGCCAGCCTCCCAAAGCAACAATCACTTATTCAGGTCCACTGTGTGCCAAACCCCGGGCTGAGCACTAGAAGGACAAAGGGAGATTGGGCACAGACGTGTCCCTGACCCAGATGGTGAGGAGCTCACTGTCTGAGAGTAAATGGACCATGGACGAACCAACAAAATGTCATGGGATGAAGCCATAGCCAAGGAAGCATAGAGCACCATGGGAACAATTCATTTTGCTTGGGGATAGGGGAAGGAGCATGAGAGAGGCCATGTTGAGGAGGTAACATGTGAGCTGGGCTTCAAAGGGTGTGGCAGCTTTTTTCAGAAAGGGATGGTGGGGGAACAACATTTCTGGCAGAGTGGAACAGCATGTGTAGAGGTGCAGAGGCAGGAAAAATCTGGTGTATTCTGGGAAGTGAATGTAGCTGAGTGACAATGTAAGATGAGGAAGTAGTGGAGAGGAAGAGGGGTTACCCTGAGGAATAAAGGAGAATAAAAGCAGAAAATCACTCACTAGTAGTTTGGATGACTTTTCCTGGCCTTTTATCTAGGCTTTGCTTAGGCAGCCCAAGAGGAAGTTGGTACTTCTCCACTCCAAGGCCTTCCTCGGGAGAGGAAGGGTTAGTTCAGAACAAGATGAAGAAATGCCTGGGGAGCTGAGTGTGGAAGGGAGAGACCACAACAGCTTGAAACTTAAGCAAGGGAAAGGGGGCTGGGGAGGAGGGGGCAGGCAGAGGAAGGGACAGGTCAGTCGCTGAGCTCAATAACAACTTCCGTGCCGAGCCCTGCACTGGATCCTGGTGTCACAGAGAGCAGTCAGCAGGGCTCCTGGCTCCGCAGGCTCATAGGCTGGCTGGAGAGACACACAAGTAGATAGCAAAGACGATAGAAAAGGCTGAGGTCTGTGGCTTGGGCTGTCTAGCAGGGGTCTGTGGGAGCACCAGGAGCACCTACCCCAGCCCAGGGGCATGAAGAAGGTTTCCTAGAGGAGGTGACATTGGAGCTGGGCCTTAAAGGATGGATAAGAGTTTGCTACCTAGAGAATGAGGAGCTCTCATAATTCCAGTGCCCCTCTTAAATGAAGATTGACCACACTGTAGCTACTTGGCCAATGGCTGTCCTTTCTGCTGAACTCCATGGGGGCAGAGACTCTGTCTGGTTCATTGACTTATCTCCTATACCTCAAAGAGTGCCTGGTATAGAGTATGTGCTCAGTAATGTGCGTGTGCACACGAGAGAGCAGCCTGTGCAAAGGCTCCGCAGAGGATGTGGACACAGGCAGCAGCACAAGCAGTGTGGTTTGGGACAAGGCGCCAAGCCAGGCAGAGTCCAGGGCGGAAATGGCCTTGACTGCCCATCTGAGCAGTTTGGATTTTATCCTCTAAACGGGGAGGGACGTGATCAAATTTGTATTCACTCATTTAGTGACAAATATTTATGGAGCACCTACTGTGTGCCAAGTACTGTGTTAGATGCTAGGGATACCTTGGAAGCAAGACCAACTCCTCCCCACGTAGAGCCTACCTTCTCAGGGGAAAACAGCAAACTTGCAAGCAATGAAGAAATAATATCTTTTCAGCTAGTGAAGAAGTGCTAGGTAGAAAAACAAAGACAGATAAGGGGCTAGAAATTGATGAGATGGGGGCTCAGTGCTAGATGGGGAGTGGGTCACACAGGATTGTGTTCAGCTGCGAGGAGCAGACAGCCTGCCTCGCGGCAGCCTAACACACAGGGGTTTACTTCCAACTTGCAACAAGCAGTCCAGGGCTGGGTGGCGACTCAGTGGAAACCCAGCTCCTCCGTCTTCCTCTTCTACCTCCTTAGCATTATCTCTGATGCTGTAACTTCTTTTAATGGAGAGAATGAATTCATGCATTTCATATTTATTTAAAAGTGCATAATTAAAAACGCTTAAGTTAACGCCTTCATGACATGTAAATTTCTCCATCCAGAAAAATTCAGAGAAGTCTGATACTCACAACTGGCATGAGTTTTCTTGGGTGGAAAACAGGGAAAAGGGCCAAAGCCGCATCTGGGTTGATGTGATGTACGGCTGGACGGCAGAGGTGTGAGTGTGCGCAAGGTAGTTAATTCCTGTCCTGAACTAACTCAATGGAAGCAGGTATTCAAAGCCAGAAATGGCCTTGAGTGTATAACCTCCTTCTTCCCCCATCTCCCACAAAGGAACTTAGAAACAGGCTAGGGAGAGCGTTGGGCCTCCTAAATTTCCTACTACGGGAGTTGTGGGACCAGCTGAGTGCAGCTGACACTTGGTTTACAAAGGATCGCTCTGGGCTGGTGGGGAAGGTGGATTTGAGGAGGAAGGTCTGGAAGCAACAGCCCTGGGAGAGATGCGGAGGCGTGGATTAGAGCAGGTGATGGCAATGGAGAAGAGGTGGCAGCTCTGAGAACTATGGGGGAGAATGCTGAAATAGTGACAGTCAACGTAGAACTGAAGGAAGGGCCACACGGGGTGAGGGGACCCAAAGCAGCTGCAAGGATTGGCGAGCCACTCCCGAGTCCCCAACAATATCGGGCCACCTTGGAGAGTTGCCTTGAAGAGGCGGGTCCCAAGATCGCTCTTGGGGCTTTCTGGGTGCTAAGAAGTTCCTGAAGTCAGCCTGCCCTTCCTTCATTGGTGGAGCCCCCCAGTCACAGAATCCAAACACTCATGGGGACCGGGCGTTCATTAGTGTCCTGGCAACCAGTGACAAACCCATTAAGAAACGAAAACATGGCAGCAGATCTTGAGGGAGTTGGGGGAACGCAGACCCAGCAACCCAGCCTTGGGCCCTGGTCACTGAACGCCTGAGTTGGTCAGTGATTGGGGGAGATTCTGAGAAGTTAAGAGGTAGTAAAAGTCGCTCTAAAAAATTTGGGGCTATGCCTATTATCTCCTCAGCAATGAAGGGAGGTTGATTGGCTTCAGGAACATTCCTTTCCAGTAGATTATGAATGCATTTATTTTTCTTTAATGTAGCTAGCTCAACCGGTGTCAGGTCATCAAAGATTCCACCCTTCCTGGGCCAGGCACTGTTCTAAGTACTGGGGAACAAAACAGACAAAAGTCCCTCCCCTCACAGAATGTAGATGTCTGGTAGGAGGAGACACCCAAAACCCCAAATAAACAAGCAGTCTGTATATAGTATGTGAGTTGCTTCCTTTCGTTTTTCCACGTTAAGCAGAGCTCTGTGAACATCTTGGAGCTAAATGTTGTGCACGTGCATCCTTCGTTATATAATTCACTTACGCGTTATGCTGCCTTCTTCTTCAACCACAGAGTCCAAAGGAGATTTGGTCCAGACAGGTGCCAGTCAACCAGCAATAGGCAAAGTGCTGGGTGCTGTTGCCCTGATGTTTCTCATTCAAGCATTTGGGGGAATTAGAGATGCAAGCATTGGAACCCCAGAGGTGAAATGTGCAAAGATCAATCAATTGACAAGCCCAGGTATCCCAACTCCCTCCACCACCTGACCATCAGAGGGCCTGTTCTGTGCTCCAGACCACGCTGGCGGCCCATGGCTAGATATGCACGTGTCTCGGGGGGAAGATGTTAAGTGTGCGGCACTTGTGGGTGACAGAGCACTTTCACATTTGTTATCTCAGTCCACACTCCACATCGGGCTGCTAGCAAATAAAGTGACAGGATACCCAGTTAAATTTGAATGCGATATTTGAGACATACTTTTACTAAAAAAAAAAAATTATTGTTTATCTGAAATTCAAATTTAACTGGGTGTCTTAGTCCATTCAGGCTGCTATAACAAAATACTAGAAACTAGGTGGCTTAAAAACAAGAATTTATTTCTCACAGTTCTGGAGGCTGGGATTCCAAGATGAAGGCGCCTGCAGTTTTGATGTCTGGCGAGGGTCCGCTTCTTGGGGCATAGACGGTGCCTTCTCGCTGTCCTCACATGGTGGAAGGGGCGAGGGAGCTCCTTGGGGTCTCTTTTATAAGGGCACTAGTCCCACTCATGAGGGCTCTGCCCCATGACCTAAGCACCTCCTCCTAACCATCATATTGGGCCTTTGGATTTAATATACAAATTTGGGGGGGATGAAAACATTCAGTTTGGAGCCCTGAGCATTCTGTATTTTATCTGGCAACCCTACTTTTACAACCCTCAGAGGCAGGCAAAATCAGTGTCTCCATTTGATCCCTGAGGTTCAGAAAGTAAATTGCCTAAGGTCAACAGAGCAAGGGGGTGACAGAACTGGGCCCTTCCCCATTTCTGGTCCCTGGGTTCGCCCCTGGGTGGCATCTTCAAGGCATTAAGGAGGCACTGGTGTGAAGTGTGAGGACCTTAAGGCTAGGAGGAGGGGAAGTGTCAGGAGAGGCCGTAGTGGGGCCGACCATCATGACTAGTGGACCACACTGTCTTCATATCAGAAGGCAGAGGAGGGAGGGTTTCCACTCTTAGTTGCAACATGTTTTCGGTTTTAGTTTACTGTACCAGAGCCTCAGCACCCCAACCACCAAAGCTGGAAATGCAGGAAGCCACCTGGAGCTGCGCGCTGAGTCACAGGGCCTGGAGAAAAACAAGAACATCCTGACGGCAGAGCAGGGGCGGGGAGAAACCTCCCTTGAGATGGCGGTGGGCATTGGAAATAGAAACTACTCCCTTTGAAGCATCTGTTAGAAGGTCCAAGATCACCACGTGATTGCAATCCAGTTCCTGTTAAGCGCCGACTGAATGCAGAGCTCTGTTCTGTGAGAATGTCAATAAATCAGGTGGCCTATAGGAAGTTTCTGTTTGTCTGGTTTTTTTTCCCAAATCCTGGTTCATCCTCTTCTCGTACTACCCGTCAGCCCTTGGGCAGTTTCCTTAAACTTTCTGACCCTGTTTCCACCTCAGTAATAATAATCCTTAGCTCACTGAGACAATGTGAGGGTTTAAATGAAATCACCTTTTTAAAAAGTGTCTTGCATGGGTCTAGCACACAGTAGGTGGTCAACGAATGGTAGGTCCTGTTATCACAGAGACATAAAAATATTTTCTTGTCAGGTTGGTGTAGATACTAAATGAGATAATGTATCTTCACTTTCCAGAGGCCCTGGACCTAGGTCTCAGTGAGCTTTCAGCTAATGATAGATTCCTTTCTCCTTCCCCCGCCCCTGGATCCTGAGGTGACTGGTCTGGTCCCCCTGGGTGCTGGTTAGTAAGGCTGAATACACACACGATGACTGCTTCCACGGCACCCGTTCACTGCATTCCACAAACACACCCTTTAACATTGTGCAAGTGACTGCTCAGCCTCTGCAGAAGTAGAGAAAAACAAAATGGAGATAAATATTCCTATTTTTCTCTTGTGTTTTTAGTATTTTAGTATTTTAGTTTTTAGTATTACTTAGTCAGGCACGATGCTAAGCATGTTACACACGTTGAATTTTCAGAGCAATTCTTTTGGGTCATTACTATTACAATCCCATTTTACAGATGGGAAAACTGAGGCTCAGAAGGATTCAATACGTTGTCCAAATGCACGGAGTTGTACGTAGCAGAGTCGAGGCTCAATCCCAGGCCTGATTCTTCCAAAGGTGCTGACTACCGTACAACGGACGAGCTTCCGGAGGGAGAAAAATTCTCAGGTGGAGATTTCAACTTATTCACAAACGTATATAAAGAGCACAGGGCAGTGAGAGGATTAAATGCCAGAGGAGAGGTTGGTAATGGAGTTACAGCAGTTCTGGGCTGGGAGGGGTCCCAGGGGGCTTCCTAGAAGTGGGGGGTGTGGGTAGCACTAGACCTCTGTCGAGGAGATGGAGCTGAGCACAGAGGAGGCAGGTGAGCAAGGCCCGGAGGGCTTAGTGAGGCGTGGGCAGGGTCAGTCAGAGCCCAGCGGCTGAGCCCGAGGTGTGTGTTGGAGAGCAAAAGGAGGAATATCCAGTCAGCACAGTTTGGCTGGGGCAGGCTGTGGTTATTTCCCAGAATGACAAACTCCTTGGCCTGGCTGAAGTGACCGCTAGCCTTGGTGCATCACTACTTAGAGGATTCCTACATATCATGTGTTGGGCCTGGGCAGCAGGGCGGGAAGGTGTACCTGTGGCTGGAAAGCAAGGAGGTTTCTGCAGAGTAAGCGGCATGACCTGTCTTGCCCAGTGGCCTCACCCTTAGCTCTCTTGGGCAAGAAGATAATGACATTCCCTTTGCCTTCAGAGGATTCTGCTAAGAAGGCCACATTCTAAGGGTCATTAAAGCAAACTCAGAGGTGGTACAACTTTTCTTCAAGTCAGTCTGGCAATCTATAACAAGAGGATTAAAACTCTACACATTTTGATCCTATGATTTCAATGCTGAGAATCAATCCTAGGGAAATAGTCATGGAGGTCTGCAAAACTATGTGTGTACAAGGACGGTCGCTGTAGTGTCACTTACCGACACAGAATCGGAAAGGCCCCAACTTGTCAATAACAAGGGCTTGGTTAAAAATGATGATATACGCATACGATGGAAAACTACACCATCACTAAAAGTCACTGAGGTCGCATCATATTAAGTGAGAAAATCAAATTGCAAAACGTGGATCTAGTACTATCCCAGCTTAAAAGTACATTAATCTAATTCATTCACATAATTCACTTATTAAATAGTTCCTGTGCTGTGTGCCAGGCAATATTCTGGACACTGGGGATGTGGAGGGGACAAGTTCAGCATATTATTTGGGGGAAGTCAGGCAACCAACATACAGACTCAGGAATAAACAAGGTGATTTCTGGGAGTAGGACAACGCCATGAAGAAAACACAAGATGGGCTAGTGTAGCGAGAGTGAAGAGGGAGGATTACCTGAGGAGGTGATGTTTCAGTTGTGACCACAGCCAGTCACGAGGATCTGGGGAAGAGCATCTCAGGCAGAGGGAACGAGGCCTCAGGGGCAATGCAACTGGAGTGTCAGGAAAACAAATACAGGAAGAGAAGTAGCGTGCGGGTTGGGGGAGGAGAGGTGGGAGAGGCCGGCACGGGCCAGGTAACGCAGAGGCCGAAAGCCAACGGGAGGTTAGCAGGAGTTGGGCTCTTATTCCAAGTGCAGTGGGACGTTAATGGATCCTAAGTCAGGCAAGGATTGTATTTACATTTATATTACATTTATGTAACCAGAAGGAAATACACCAACAGGTTAACAGAGATTATCAATGGGTAGTGGGGTAATGAACAATTTTCATTTTTTTCTGTGTGCTTTTCCATAACTCTCAAACTTTTCTAACTAGAAACAAACAATAATAGCTACTTTAAAAAAACCCACCAGAGAGCAATGTGAACAAATGGCTGCCATGCACGTGGAGCTCCACCGTGAAAAGTCTTTTCCAACATAATCTCATTGGTTTTTTGCAATAATCCTGTGAGTTAAGTCAGGCCATTTTAATTAGCTCCATTTTGCAGGTGAGGAAATTGAGGTTGGAAAGGGCAAAGAGACTCCAGCAGAAGAGGTCAGAAGAGGGACGGGAATCAAGTTTCTACGGCCTTGCCGGGGTTTCCTGATTTTGCCACATGGCAGGCCCATGGGCGGGTCTGCCTTAGATTCTCTCAGAATCCAGAGGTCCCACCTGGGGAAGAGGTCCACAGGGTTAGTCCCCTGCTTGGGGTGAGGGGGAGCAGGATGGACCCACAGCCCCCAGCTGCAGGTGACTCTCCCAAGAGCGCGCGTGTGCAAGAAGAGGGGTCTTCCCGCACGATGCTCAATAAGCGTTTGCTGGATTAGAGAAATAACTTGCTTTCAGGAAAATGCTACTCTTGGGAGGTTACACTTTAGCAGCTGTGCAGTCTTAGGTTAATTATTCTACCCATCAAGCCCCACATCCGCTGTAGAATGGAGACGAGGTCTGTGCTCACTCACCTCCCTGAAGCGCAATGGTTAACGGTTGGGGGCGGGCCTGGGCTTGAATCCACCTCTTCCCTATACTAGCTGTGGCCTTGAAGAGCTCCTTAGCCTCTTAACACCTCAGTTTTCTCATCTGTAAAGTGGGAATGATAATACTTGTCTCCGGGGTGGTGTTAGGACTAAATGAAGGGATGAAGTGTTTTGAGGCGGTCTTGGCAAGTAGCATGTGCTCCTTAAATGTCTGATGTTACTAGCAGTAGCATTATAGGGCTGTTGAAAGGGTTAAGTGAGAGGCTTTCAGGAGCACGAGGAAGCTCAGGCCAGGGCGTCAGTAAGTAGGGGCCGCTGCTGCTGCCCTTCTACCGCCATTACTGCCATTACGACCACGTCAGTGGGTTTCATGGGACACCTACACCAATTCACTGTACGACTTTTTGTTCAGAAAGGCGTCTCCTTACCCACCAGGAGGGTCCTTTGCCAGGTTAGACAACAGATCCACTCTCTCTCATCTGTTCAAGGTCACGTGAAGAATTTCCTGGCATTTTCCAGTGTCTCTGTCTCTAATTCATTTAGGGAGCCACCTTTTAAATATCAGGCTTGACATTTGCTTAATGGCGTGAATGGAGCCTGCTCTGCTGAGTGGCCCTGGGGTCACAGTATCTCTGACATCCACCCTGTTTTCAAACCCCAATTGTTTGAGGGCCACAAATAATTGTGCAACAGCTGCATACCACATGGTCTAAACTTTGCCTCATTATTTTTCTTTAACTTGTCTCACATTTAAAACTTAAATACATTTATTCAAAAGGGAAACATACTTATTACCATAAATGGAAAGCCAATACCACGTCACAAATAGAAGCTACCCATAAAGGGAAATACCACGAAAATAAAGCGATATTATTGAATTCTAGGGGAATAAGGTTGCCTAGGGAAGACTCTGGGTTTGAGGTCTGTTTGATTTCCATTTTAAAGGGAGATTTGGAGAGGTGATAAAGTTTCAGAGAGGTATGAAAGACTATTGGTACCAAAGTGAGATTGTTTTCCTGGCATAACAAGGAGGATTGAAAGAGAATTTAAAGAGGAAAAACTCTGTTACGTTAACCGTAGGATCTCTAACCATAGGATTCAATGTTTTTATTTCCTTATCTGTTCACCTTCTAGAACTTTCTCCTATCTTCCAGGGGCAAGGGGCCCCTTTTATGTGATTCAGTTCTTTATTGAGAATAGCTGTGGAGAGAACAGCCTTAGGAGAGAAGCCTCTGCTTCTCACTCAGTCATTTTAGGAAGATTCTTTCCCCTCTCTGAAACAAGGGAGCTGAATTAGAGAAATCTTCCTCTCTGAGGATTTCCAGGCCCTAAAAATCTGTGACGCTCCATTGAAAAGTGGGCTTGGCTGCACCTCAATGTGTCCCCACCTGCAGATGGAGCAGGCATGAGATCCACCCAGAGATGGCCTGGTGGGATGGTTTGGGTGGCTGGATCTCCACGAGGAGCAGAGATGTGGGCTTCACAGCAAATCCACAAATAAACTCACGTTTCCTGGAGGTGGATTTCCTGCTTGTTGAACCAAGCAGACGGCTGTGCTTGAGTTGAAAAAGGAAATAGCCAGCTCTCTCTCTGACCAGCACAGACCCTACGAAGAAACGACCAAACAACCCCCTCACTCCGGGTTCCGTCCCCTCGTTCAGCAGCCCCACAGATGTTTCCTTCATCAGAGAGCCTGGGAGGAGCCGTTGAGGCGTCGCGCCTAGGTTATTCCTGCCTTCACGTCTCCTCCCTGCTCCTAAGGCAGCAGGATCTGGCACGGCCGTGCTGCATCCAGCGTTCTTAGCATGACATTCAAGACCCCCTCCAGTCTGATTCCATGTACATTTCCAGTCCCGGCTGCTGGGACTTCCTTCCTTGAATGCCCTGCTTCTGACAGGCTGGTTCCCCGCGCGTAGTAGGCCTGAAGAAATGTTTTTGAATGAAAGAATATGCCTATGCTGGGCTGCCTCTACAGTTCATTTCAACACATTTCTTGAGTGTAAGGGAAAAATGGTGCTCGAAGGCTTCCTATATGCCAGGCCCTGGTAGGGTGACCACTGTCTTGATTTGCTGGGGATTTTCCTGGTTTTAGCACTGGAAGTCCATGTCCTAGGAAACCCCTGGGACAAAGATAAATCAGGATGGTTGGAAACCCTGCTGGGTTAGGCTCCATATGCTCCATCTTCATGGGACTTCCAACGTAGTAGGAGAGGATGACATTAAACGAATTATCCCACAAAAAAGTGAGTCATTAGAAACCACGGCGAGTGCAAAAGAGAAGCCAGCCCTGAGCTGAGCGCTGCGGGTATGAAGAGGAAAAGGCTCTGTCCAGCCCTGGAGAATCTCCTGGTTGCAGCTAGGAGAGAGAGGGACACACAGCTTCTTTAATACCAAGTGGTGAGGGCAACGAATCAGAAATCTACACTCTTCTCCCTGTTCACATTGTACTGTTTCTATCTTAATTGAGGTTTCAAGTATCAGAAACCCACTCTGGTGAGTTAAATAGATATGAAAGGGCATTAGAAGGAAAACTGAAAACTAGGCCCCAGAAGAGAGAGAAACAATTGCTTCTCAGGGAATTGAGAGAGTGAAAAATAATGCCAGAACAAAAGAACATGCCTTGTTCTATTTTCATGAGAAAAATTGACTCTAGCCCTGCTCTCTGCCCTGGGGTTTCTCTGCCTAGTGTTCTAGTTCTGGGAAGAAAGAATCTGACAGCCAAGCTTGGGGCTCATGCCAGCCCCTTGGCTGGCTAGAGGGGCACCATGATTAGAAATTCCACCAAAATTGCATGCGGGGGACCTGGGGGCAGCACGGTTGCTAACAGAAAATGGGAGGGCAGGGATGCTGGGAAGGTGAAGGCCTCAGTTGCCTGCTACCTCCTCTTCAAGAAGCGGCCCAGACAGTGCCTTCCCTAGCGGCCCCTGCACTATGGCCACTGCTTTGGAAGTAGCTCCCTGCTTGCCTTCTGTCCAGAATAGTCTATTACCGTGGACAGCCCCATGCTTACAGCTGCCTTTCCAGGCATATGTATCCTATCCACCGTTATCACTTTTGAGTATCCGCCTTGTCCTTGGGCATAGCTGATACAACACCTGGCACAGAGAAGAGACTCTGTGACTGTTGCAAGTACTTTCTAGAGAGTTCTAAGGAGCACATTGCCATGACGATCCTGCCCTCCTTCCCCAGCCCATTGCCCTCTAGCCAGACCAGTCTTCTTCCTACTTCTCAAACACTCAGCCCACCATGCGATTCCTACCGCCCACCCGTGTTGCCTGCTTTGCTGAGCTCATGACTCAGCAGTTCTCAACAGAGGGGCGATTTTGCCCTCAGGGGACATTCGGCAACGTCTGGAGACAGTTTTTTGTTGTCACAGTGGAGGGGGCTGCTACTGGCATCTTGTATGTAGAGGCCAGACATGCTGCTAAACATCCCATAAGGCCCAGGACAGGCCCCACAACAAAGAAGTGTCAGGCCCCACAACAAAGAAGTGTCAGACCCCAAATGGCCCTGGAGCCGAGGCTGAGAAACCCCGCGGCATGGCTGAATGCCCACCTCTCTGCTCAGAAGTCCTCCTCTCCAGGAGGCCTTCCCTGACCATCGCCCAGTTCTTTCTCTCACGCTCCCTATTGTATTTTCTTTGTGGCATTTTGCCGCCACCTAAATTGATGGTGTCTGTTTGTTCAGTTGTTTGTTTGGTGCCTGTCTCCTGTAGTAGAAGGTCAGCCCTATGAGAGTGGGCCCCTGCGAGCCTTGTTCTCTGCTGGCTGCCCAGCACGGAGAGCAGCAGCTGGCACACTGTGGGCTGCTCAATGAAAACATGTCGAGTGAATGTTTAATAAAGGAGAGTGGCCTCAACTCCTCAAATATCAGAGGTCAGAACGCTCAGCTCCTCCCCGGCTAGCCAGCTTTGTGTGTATGTGTTTATTTCCCCAGCCAGTTCCAATTCTGCCTCTGTCGTTTGCTGGCTGTGTGGCCTTTGGCAAATTTCTTAAGCCTCCTTGGCCTCAGGTTGTGCATCTGTAAAGTGGGACTATTACTATTAGCCCCTGCCTCACAGAGATGTGATGCAGATGAAATAAATTAATCCCCAAAACAATTAAGAAAATGCCTGACTCAGAAGAGCCTCAGTAAATGTCATCTATCATCCTCCTTCTCGCATCACCATGCTTTGGCTGGAGTAGGCAGTGAGGATGACGGAATGGGCTCTGGGGCCCCACCAGAGGATTAGAGGATTAATACAGCTTGCAAGGCCAAAGCCATCCTCACTTGGTTTTGCCAGCTCTTGCTGCATCCGTGAAATAAACCGGATGAAGCCTTTATCCATCTCCTGTTTTGAGAGGGAGGCTAGCAGAGAGCATGGATTTAATGTGGCAGATGGTGCTGTCCTTGAATTATGAAACCAAAGGAGGAAATTAAAGTGCTCTGTTGCCACAGACATGGGTCAGCAGGGGTAGAGGACAGGGGTGGGGCATAAGAGAGGGCAGAGGGGGTGTTTGGTCAACTGGGCAATGGCTACTCTTGAGGATAGCTGGAGTCTTAGAATAATATAATTTTATAGCCTAAAATAATTTTAGGCCACCCCCTTTATTTTATATAGACAAATGAGGCCCAGAGAGGGAAAGTAACCCCAAGGTCACACAGTCAGTGAGTGGCAGAGGAACCCACACCTTGATTCCTTGAACACGGTTATTTTTGCTGCCCCAGGACAAGGCCAGTGGCAGACTCTGCTCCAGGGCACCCTGACTCTGGGCACCTCTACTCTTCGGGGTACCCCTCAAGAACGTGCACTCAGGGTCTCTTCCCAGCACATCAGGGAGTGCAGGAGCCAGAGCCCTGGAGCCTGTCTGCCTGGGTCCCAATCCCACAACAAGGGGCAAGTTTCTTACCTTCTTCCTTCTTGGAACCTCAGTTTCCTTGTCTGTAAAATGGGAATAATAATAGGCCCTACCTCACAGGGTCGCTGTGAGAATTTGATGAGTTACCATCACACAAAGTATTTAGCCCTGGCCTTGCCACATAATAAATGCTCAGTGAAAGGTTAGTTCTTAATGCAGCCCCAGAATCAACAGCGGGATCTAGCTGTCCTCTAGGCTGTGAGCCCCTGGGAGGCAGTGCCTATCTGTGGGGCTTCTTTTGTTCTCTGTGCCTTGCTGGGGCTCTGTAGATGGTAGTGGCTGATGACCGCCCCCTTAGGGACACCCATTTCTCAGTCGGCACCATGAGCACCAGGGAATGTGGCCAGCAATGCTTGTAACTCTTTGTCACTCGTTTAGACTTTAATCCTAAATGGATCAAGCAGCCCTCCTGTCCTGTGAACCGGCCTCGTGATGAGGGCTAGGTTTGCTTTCCCAGCCTTTCTCTACAGCCCGAGCCTTTCCCCAACCACGCTGTGGGCTATTTGCATTTAAATTGCTTTCTCTCATTATAGAAATCTCTTAGGTCAGCTAGAGTTTCCATTTTCCTCAGAATCAGTTTGGAAGCTCCGTTTCTTGCTCAAGGGTCCCTCATGACTGCTCCCTCTCGCTGACGGTGAGAGGTGGTCACGTATTCTCAACATGGAGACCAGAGAGCCTGAGAAAACCGCCCAAATCCACACAAGCTTGCTGTGTGTCTCACAGGAGAAGGGGTGAGGAGGAGGGGCTGCAGCTGCAGGAAGGAGCCCTGCGATGGGTCAGCGTCAGGATCTAGGCCTCCCTTTCTGCTTATTCAAAAAACATCGACCAAGCATGATGCTAGGTGCTTGGAGTGCAGAGATAAACAACGCACTTGCTGCCCTCCAGGAGCTCTCTGTCTTGAGAGAGAACAGCAAAAACAAGTCATCATATGGTCTAATAATTGCTTTAATAAAGATCAGAATAGATTCCAGCCAGAGAAGAGGCTTTCTAGTAGTTCTCACGGTAAAGCACAGTCACACACACGTGTGCGCACACTCACACTAGCGAGCTGCTCACAGCACTCGCCATGTCGGCAGCTATACTTCTAAACAATATATACATTAATATATTAATACATTCACCTAATCTTCATGACAAATCATGAAGAAAGTGCTATCATTATTCCTGTTTTCCAGGTGAGGAAACTGAGGCACAAGAAGCTCAATCACTTGCCTGAGGTCGTTGCTAAAACACTGTAGAGCTGGACGTGAACCCAGCCGGGCGGCTCCACAGCCCGCGTTGTTCATCCTGTGTTATAACCACACCTGAAAAAAGCAGTGCACATTTGTGTTTTCTGGTCTAGTTCAACTTTCAAAAAGTGCTCGTCAGGACCCAGTACACTGACGTTCTTAGCCATCTCTGGGCTGTGAGTCACGGGTGTGGAGACCGGATTGAACATAGGAGGAGGGCCTGAGACCGCCTGGGAGGTCAGGGGGGGTGAAGCAGGGAGAGGATGCATGTGGTGGGCTTGAAGGACGACTAGGAATTTACCAGATGGATCAGAGGAAGAAGCGAGTATTTCACGAAGGACAAGACTGTGCCGATCCCCAAAGTGTGAACAAGGGTGGAAGTCTAGGACTAGGGTCCCCCAAGTTGTGTGACAGTGCTCAGGTGTGACAGAGGCTCAGCAGGTGTGAGGCATGGGACCATGACAGGCCTTGAATGTCAAGTACAGGGGCTCTGTCCTGAGGGCAGCGGGGAGCCATGGAGAGGCTGAGCAGGAGAGGGGCATAGCCTGTTAGAAAGGTCACCAGCTCTCATGTGGAGGGCTGCCTGGAGGGGGAGGCAAGGAGACAGTAGAATCAATAGATATAATCACAGGCACAAGAGCCATAATTGGTTGGGTCTAATCCGTAGGGTTAAGTGGCTCCTTTCCCTGCCCGGAGGCCCCTTGCTGCTCACCGATGTGCGTGGTGGAGCTGCATCTCCCCAGAGAGGACAGCATTATCTAATCCACCCAGACACCTTATGGGCCGGTGGTGGCCCTGGTGTGTGATAGTCAAGACGGGTGGGGACAGGGCTGAGCTAAGGCAGTGGCGTTTGAGAAGGAGACGGAGGACCAAATGTACGAGATAAAGCGGGCAAATAATCTGGTCTCGGTGATCTACACAACGTCAGGGCTGAGGGTGAGAAGAGGCAGGATGGCGCTCAGGTTTCTGGTTCAGCTCAGCCAGATTAGCTTTTAACCCTTCTTCAGTCTAACACCAGGGCCAGCGAACTTCTTCTGTAAAGGCCAGGTGGAAAATGTGTTAGACTTTGCAAGCCCTGTGGTCTCTGTCGCAACTACTCAGCTCTGCCATTATAGTGTGAAAGCAGCCACAGACAATATGTACATGAATGGGCATGGCTGTGTTCCAATAAAACTTTATTTACAAAAGCAGCCACTACGATGAGGTGGTCCATATGCCAAGCAGATTGCCAACTAGGTGTGCTGGGACTGTTGAGTGAGAAAAAGGCTTACATCTCATCAGGTTCAGATAGACTGTCTATCTCTCCTTGAATGATGCCCACCTGATCGTAAAAAGACTCATCTGAAATTGCAGAGTAATTCCAACATCTAGTCCCCAGAGCCCAGCTCTGGCAGGAAGGAGGCAGATGTCTCCCTCCAGATTCTCAGTCTCTGTCACAGTCATAGTGGAGGCCCTGGTCTGACACTACCATTGGTTACAAATGCAACACAACAGAATCACCAGCCCACCTTCCCTGAACATGCACTCCACCAGGCGCTGCGTGGATGAATGCTTAGTGAATGCTGATGAAACCCCAGGGAGGCGGGTATGTACTATGATGATCCCCATTTTACAGATGAGAAGGCTGAGGTACAAAAAGGTTCAGTGTCTCCAGGGCTTGGAACTCAGGCAGTCCAAAACCAGACCCTGGGCCCCCAATCGCTCTCCAAAACTGATGCTGTAAACCCATGTGGACGCCCACAGTCGTTACAGCAAACCCACACGTTAACCCTAAAACCCAGGCTGAAGCTGGGCAAACGCTTGGGAATCTTCTGTCCTCTGGTCTGCGTGGCACTGTTATTGGAGACAAGTAGTCAGAGGAGATCAACTTATCTGCTTCAAAACCAAACCAGAATCACCAGGCGCATGTCTCTGGGACCTCCGTTGTTGAGCAAAACGTTTGTCAGAGTGGGGTCAGATGAAGTGAATGCATTGATATCCGAAGGTATTGCCACCTGAGGGGGTGGGGACAGAAAGTGAGAGGAGACACCTGGTCTCCATGTGTTCACTCTGCAAACGTCCACCAAGGGCTCTGTGGTTCCCTTCCCTGTCTCTGGCCTCCTGGAGGGCACTGGCTGGACGGAGCCAGGCACGGAGCGGACAGTTCGAATACCAGGATGTCATGCATGGTGAGATGAATGCAGGGTGCACTGGGGACAGAGCGGGGACATCTGCCTCAGCCTGGGGAGAGGGACCTGGAGCCCAGCCCAGATGATCTGGAAGGTGGAATGGTGGTGAGGGAAATTCCGGAGGAGGGGACAGCAACTTCCAAGGCCAGGGGGGTGAGGTCATGCTGGGGTGAGGAGCTCACATAGACGGGATGCGGTTGGAGGGGCTGGAGCTGGGTCCTGGGGAAGTCGGTCCCCCGCAGTCGGCCGACCAGCCTGTGCTGGAGGCTGCCTCGTTCTCAGCTCCTCTCTGCAACTAGAACGGCCTCTGAGTTCTAGATGAAGCACTGAGCGCTTGCCCAGAATACAATGATGCCAAGAACAGTGTGCTGATGCTGCATCTTGAAATAGTGAAAACAAACAATAGTAAATCACATCTACGACGCCCACTTCACCCTGCACTTCCAGAGGCTCCGTCTCGCTTGTGCTCACTGAAAGTCTGAAAGTGAGCAGATGTTAATTTTGCCATCACCCCTGTCGTATTATTAAAAATATTAGCTCCCATTTGCGGGGCCTCCACAGTGGCCAGCAGTGGGCTAAATCCTTTATACATAAAATCCTATTTAACAGAGGAGTAATCTGAGGCTGAGAGAGGTATAACAATTTGCTCAAGGTCATACACTGGGAAGTGAAGCCAGGACCCACACCCACACCTGCCTGACATCTGAGCCCAGAGTCCTCCCACCGGCTTCTCTGCCTTGGCATCATACAATTTAAAGACTTTGTGGATTTCTGAGAACATTTTTTTCTATTATTATATTTACCCCTCCCAAGAACCTTCTGAATTCAGCAGATAAAGAACCTTGGCTCAGAGAGTTTAAGTGTCCTCCCCAAGGCCGCACAGCTTTAACAGGGACCAACTGGAGACTTGATCCAAGGTCTTACATTCCAAAGCCAAAGCTCTGTCTCCTTTACCACAGCTTCCAAGTCCACAGCAAAGAAGATGGACAGCTAACGTCCCCCCCCGGTACGATTCTTGAAAAGAAACCCCCAAAACTCATGTTCTCTTCATCTCTGCATTGGCAGGTATTCATCAAGCAATCAAAAGACAAATACCTAGGAGAGCAGAACGTGCAGATCACAGCCAAAATGACATCATAAGGAGCAGGTTGTGCCAAGCAAATCTAATTTCCTCTGACAGAGAGGCAGGCTGGGAGAGAAGGCGAAAGGCACGGAGGCCGTCATTTCCCCGAGTCTGAAGGACAAGTTAGATCAGCTCCACGGTAACAGCTGGGGGTGAGGAGGGGACAGGTCACACCACACACCCACAGAGGCACACACACACTCACAGACATCGACACACACGCACACACGCACACCCAAAGACACACAGACCCACAGAGAGACACGCGTAAATACACACACGTAGACACCCAGAAACACGCATATAAGTATAGACACACACACAGATATACAGACACACACAAATACACGTAGACAGACACACAGACAGACAGACACACCCACCTGCCTCCCCTCCACACACAGATATGCAAACACCCAGACAGAGACACATGCACACATTCATACCTTCGCAGAAATGGGCATGGACACACACACACATAGGCACACATCCACACCCCAGGACACAGCCGGCACCCCTCGTTGCCGTAGGTGCTGGCTCTCCTCCGCTCCCTCCCCTCTCTCTCTGAAACTACATCCTTCCCAAATTGGAGGCTCTGGAAAATGAATACCTCTGGTGTCTGTGCGTATTCTCGACTCTGCCTGGACTGATGTCTTTATCCAGCAGCTTGGGAAACACATCCTGGCAGCTGTGTGTTGCTGAGAAGGGACACAGACTCTGCAGTCAGGCTGGTCTGAGCTCAAGTGGAGGCTCTGCCACCCCCTAGCTGTGGGGACCTGGTCTCCACCTTTCTGAGCCTCAGTTTCCTCAACTGCAGAGGGCCTGACAACCCCCTGTGATGAGCCTGTTGGCCTGGAGCCCCTTGAAGTCCTGGCATTCAGCGAGGACCTTCTATGCTCGCTATATTTATTTGAATGTCTCCCTCACCAGGCTGGGGGCACCTTGTGGGCAGGGGTCTTGTCTGTTTCCACCTGACTCAGTCCCCAGGGCTCAGCACTGCCTGCCAGGCACAAGGAGGTGCTTAGCAAACATTTGTGAAATGAATCAAACACGCCTATATCTTGAGTATCTGACACGGACCTGGCACAAAGGAGGTGCTCGATTACAATCAAAGTGTGTTGAAAAAAGTAATACACAAGAGTGTAATCACCACCCTGGACCAAGTTCTGATTCTACGTCAGGCTCATCCATGACCTCAGTCCATCCTCTCCATGAAACAGGCATTCCTTTGTAGACGAGGAAACTGAGAGCCAAAGAAGGTAAATAATTCACCCAAGGTTACCCAGTGTCCCAGGCGGCAATTCAAGCCCAGGACTCTGAATGCTAAATGCACTCAGAATCTAACTATAGACCTCAGGAACAAATATTTTCCTCTACTGACACAACTCAGCTGAGGACTTCTACCTGCCTTATCCGGGTGTGGAGTAACTCTTTAGAATGAATTGTCATATTATCTTCAATCCCAGGTTGACTTCTCAGTATCTGGCAGCTGTCTGGAGTATCTTCCATGTGGCCATGATGTTGTTGCGTTTTAAACATACCACAATCCAAAAGCTCCTAATGTGTACATTTCTCCTTGCTCCCTCTCAGCTAATATCCATCCCCATCCATCCATCCATCCATCCATCCATCCATCCATCCATCCATCCATCCGTTTATCTATCTGGCCATTTTCCATTTGAGGCCCATTCTCTCCCCATTCTGTAAACCACACAGCTCCATCCTAAATCTGTCAAATCTGTTTTCCTTTCTCTTGCATTAGTACAGTCCGTGAGTTTAAAACTCAACCAACCTGTAGGCCAATTAAGCTACTTTGCATAACTACTGCATTTGGCAGTGATTGATGGAGCACGGTTAGGTTAAGCATCTTGCAAATCCTGAAAGCTTCCTGCATTTGTACCCTCTGTGCTTCTGCACACCTCAGACCTGCTCAGCCCTCCTCCAGCATCCTCCAGTTTCCCTGAAAATAGAAGGTTTTGTGAAGGATCTTTGCCTCTGTCCAGGACAGGCAGAATGGATACAGCCACAGGGCACTGAGGCCATAATTATGCTTCCCCACAAAGGAAAATAAAAACATCCAAAGATAGTGGCCACCTGGCAGGCAGGGACCAGAGCAGGCGGCCGTGACTCATCCACATGCCAGGCAGCGGCTCTCCCTCTGCACGCGGCTCGGCCCTTACTCACAGCTTTGCAGCCTAACGAGCAGGAGAACAGAGGCGTCTGAGGGCGAGGGAGGCTCTATTTCTGATAGCTTGAACCCTAAGATGACACAGGTGGCTTTTAAGACTTATTTTTTAATCATGCTCTTGCTTTGCAATTGTGACTGTATGCACTGGGATAGCCCCGTGTGAACAGAGTGGATTAAAAATAAAACAGTAGCCAAGCAACCCATATTTTCCCTACCCTTGCCGCCTCAAGCCCCTCTCCCCCTCAGCATCTGCGTGAAATTCTGCCCTCAGCAGTTCATTTCCTGGGGCTGAGCGTGGTGCTCTCCCGGGGGTGTTCTTTAAAACGGCAACTCGCCCCCGTAGGGAGTAAGGGGGACGGGAAGGGATGTGTGCCGACAGAGTAAAGAAGAGGACCACCGCGTGCCAGGCACTCTGCAAAAGTCATCTCCCTGGACACTCACCGTCCCTGACTGTCTCCGTTTTAGAGACGCTGAAAGGGACATTCAGAGAGGGGAAGTGACCTACTCGACTTTCGCAGAAAGGCCAGGCTTCAAATGCGGGTCTGTGTGGCTCCAAAGGCTACACTCTTCCCTCCGTTACCTCCCAAATGGTTTACAGTCCTCCTAAAATGCTGCTAGACACACCACTCTCTGTCCACATCGGGATTACAAATAAATATCATCTCAAATGCCAATGCCAACACACTGTTCGAACCAGGAAAAATGTAATGTTTCCTGGAAAAACTGGTCTGTTTCACCGAAACCTTGAAATTTAGGATGCAGCATGCGTCTGTCTACCAGCAAGAGGAATCAGCGCGAAGACCAGAAGTCCAGGGGGTGGTGGGGCAGAAGGCAAGTACGCACTTGGGTCCCTGATCGGATAGCCAAGGCCCAGAGCAGCCCTGGGACTCTCCCCTCCAGTGCGTCCTAGGGTCTGTGTTTATCTGGGCCGCAGTCAGCTGCATTTTATGAGCATCTGCTGCGGAAACACCCCAGTTGACCACAGTTTACAGCAACTATTAGAAAGTGCTCGAGTCCTGAGGCTACCTCCTTCACATAATTCTGATGTGGGTTTTTGTGTCCAGAGCCTTCTGCTGAGGTTCAGAACTGCAGAACCGAGAGGCTCCTTATCCACAGAGTCCTAACTCCAAACTGGGCTTCAGGCTCAACTAACTCTCGCCTCCTGTCCAACCTTTGTCTCTTGGAGTCACCATTCTGCCCACTGGGTAAATGGCACCATCTGAGGTTGTGGAGGGCCCCACCTGCCCTCAGATACCACGTCCGGATGGCCCTGCCCTCTAGCCTCCCGGGGGTTTTGTCCCCTGCACGCCATCTCCATCTTCCCACCACAGCCCCAGGGGGTCGCACCAGGCTCCTCACCGGTACGCTGCCTCCAGCCCATCCTCCACCCTGGCTCAGAGAGAACATTCTAAAGCATAAAGCTGGCCATATCACCACATGCTTAAAAATCCTCCCATGGGTCTACATTTGCTGAAGATAAAATCCAAATACCTAAGGGTGACATCTAGACCTTTGGTTACCAGATCCCTTCCCCAGTCTCATCTGTAGCTGCTCCCAAGACACAGCCTGCATTCCCTTCAAACAGGCCGCAGCCACCCAGAGGCCCACCTCCACACCCGCCCACCTCTGCACAGGCCCTTGTCTCCCCAGAACTGCCCCTTCCTTGCTTATCCAACTCCGCTCGTCCTTCAGCTCAGCTCTGGCCTCCCCGACGGTCAGCCCAAATGGGGGCCTCCTCTGGGCCTCTACCCTCCAGTGCCATGCTTGCACACTGGGTCAAGAGAACTCTTTGGCTTTTGAGCTTCCAAGACCAGATTCCCAGGAGATGGGAAAGAACTCATGGTTTAGCCAAAAGCATTTGGAGGAAGACATCGTGAGCAAAGCAAGGCGCTCCCCACTCCCCTGCAGCCAGAAGAATGTTCCCCAGTATGACGTGGAAAAGGACTGCCAGAGCGAGAGATGAGAACGTTGATGTCCCTATGAAAGAGGCCTACATGCTCTGCTCCCAGGGCCAGGTGTGGGGACAAAGGCAAAGTCCCCAGGGGGACGATCTGTGGGTTCTCAGAGCAGAAAGGAAGAGGGAGCCCCAGGGAGGCAGGAAGACCCAAAAGAGCAGACATGGCCGCACGGCATGTCTCGGCGACCAGGGGCTCCGACATCTCACGGAGCTTCCCACAATCCTATGGGGCACAGGAAGTAACACAGTGACTCCTATGAGCCCCAGAATGTCACAGAAGTAACAGAGCCACCTGACCTGAGACAGGTTGCAGATAGGAACAAGGGAAAGCTGTGTTGACCAATGACTCAGAATGCTAAGTGCCACTGAAGGTGACATCGAAGACCAGGTGGCCTTCCTCCCATCACCCCTGCACACCAAGCAGAGATGCAATCTTTGGGGAACAGGAGGGGATGGATCAACTGCAATCGAGTTGCTACGTAAAGGAGACTCAAAATAGAAATGGAACTCAGCTGGATGTAATAGAGAAATTTATATTTATCCCACACCTGAGTTGTGGACTGAAAATCATACCCATTACAAGTGAATGAACGAACACAGATGATAAAAGCAACTTGGCCAGAAAAACACACGTATTCAGAGCTGAGACCTTGCCTGAAATAGGGGTCCATCCCTTTCCTGTTTTGACTGCTAGGGCAGCCCAGCATGATACGCCTGGAATCAGTGAACTAGATCCAAAGTGTGTCTGTCTGAGGATTACAGCTACTGCTAAAGCGTCCCAGCATAGCAAACAACACGAGAAGGAGAGCCGAATGGGCAGGGTCCAGGCTCCTGCTTGGAGGTAACCCCTGGGGGCTACCCAGTGCCGAGTCGTGTTTCAGGCACCCCTCCTCCCTCTGACTCAGCAGAAGGGTGGTCAGGAAAGGCTTCTCTGCAAAAATGAGGATGGAGATGAATTCTGAGAATGAATAGAACTAGGCAGAGAGGGAGGGAAGTGTTATCAGGCAGCGAGAACTGCACGTGCAAAGGCCCTGCGGTAGGAAGGAGCTGAGCTTGTTCATGGAAGGAAATAGGCCCTTATGTTTGGAACCCTGAGAGTGAAGGTGAGTGGAAGAAGCAGGACATTGATTGGCACTTCTAAAGTGTCCCCGCCCTGCTTGAGTTTGGGCTGAATCTAGTGACTTGCTTCTAACGAATAGAATAAAATAGCGATGGGATGCCACTCTCGAGATTAGGTTATAAAAGACTTCCCTCTTGCTCACACTCGTCTGTTGCTTTCTTGCTTGCTCTGATGACAAGCCACCATGTTGTGGACTACACTAGGGAGAAGGCTATTTGGCAAGAAACTGAGGGAGCCTCTAGCCAGTGGCCAGTGAGGAGCTGAATCTGGCCGGCAACCGCATGAGTGAGCCAGGAAGCCCATCCACCCCGAGGTGGACCTTGAGATGACTGCAGCCCCAGCTGATAACTGGATCGCAGCCTGTGGGAAACCCTGAGCCAGAGGTCCTGGCTGAGCCACACCTGGATGCCTGATGCACAGAAACCGTGTCGTCATAAACCTGTGTTGTTTTCTAAGCCGCTAAGGTTTGGGGTAACTTGTTACATAGACATAGACGACTAATGCCGCTGATAAGGTAGACGGGTGTGAGATAAAGCAAAATACGTTAGACTTCAGTGGTTATCCTTAGGGTTTTAGTCTGCTCCCTGTAAGTTTTCAACCTAATCCATCCGAGCTTCTGATGCTGAACCTTTCTGATCCGTAGGCTCCATGTGCCATCTGAAGTTGGATGTAAGCTGATGTTTGGTTAACTAACATCAGCGTGGTAGGCGGGCGATGGGAGGTTGGGAGGGACAGGAACTAACCTTGTTGACAACCTGTTGAGCACCAGACTCTTGCTGAATGTTTTGCCCTGAGTATCTCATTGATCCTTAAGGGAATTAATGCACCCTGAGGACTGCAGTTCAGTCACTCGCCCAAAGACACCCAGCCCGTAAGAGGTGGGGCCAGGATCTGCCGTTGAGGTCAGCTGCATACCACACCCCTCTGACATCACTCTCACCAGTGGCCTTTCCAGAAACGGCTGGTCCACTGGGTGAGAACCAATAGTAGAGAAGGCAGAAAGACCTAGATGCTTTCTTGTTTCTGGGGAAATACTCCCGATGTTGGTCCAGGAAGACCTTTCCAGTGAAATTGAAGAAGCTACAGCATTGGCTATGGCAGGAACAACATTCTCCTATTTCTCCTTACCAGTAGAACCCCTTTATTATTGGGGGTATCCACCCACCCAGTGCATTTCCCAGCCTCCCTTGCTGTAGAGGTGGCCAATAAGCTATAAGTAGAAGACGTCAGGTAGAGCTTCTGGTAGTTCTAACTCATCTGAAAGGTGACCCTCTTGCGCTTCTCCCTTCCCGTCCATGCCTGGACTGTGGGCACAATGGCTGGAGGGGTGGCAGCGTTTTATGGCCGTGCAATGACCTGGATGATGGAAACCACACTCTAAGGAAAGCAGAACTCAAAGATAGACGGAGCCTTGGCTCCTTGGAGGGGTGACCGGGAGCTGCCATTCCAGCCCTGGGCTCTGCGTTGGGATTTCTTTCATATGAGAGAAAAGTAAATCTTTATCTTCTTTAAGCCAATATTCTCTGGGTTTTCTCTTACAGGTAGCTGATCCCAGTCCTAAGGGACAGACTTGCCTTCTTAGTAAGGTATTTAAGCAGGATTTGGGGACTTCATTTTTGAATTGCCGGGACCCCAGACTCCCAGAGAAAGATCTTCCCTTATACCCCTCTTAGTTAAAAGGTTATCAGTGTGCTCTCCAGAGGAGAGGCGGACTAGGATTTCCTGAGCTGAGCGCCTGCTGTACCCTGTGCACTGCACTTGACTCATCATCTTTGTTTGCCTCACAGTGTATTTGTGAGCGGGGATTACCATCCCATTTCACAGAAGAGGAAACGGAAGCTCAGACGGTACCGTCCAGGGAACGCAGCTGGGATTTGCGCACAGCTCAGACTGTTCTGTTGCCTTCTCACCACCGCCCAGGCCTACACCTCTGAGACCCAGTTCAGACAGGTGGGGCCAGCAGGACCCTGCCCAGGGCCCTGGATCAGGTGCCCAGCCCTTCCCTGGACCTTCCAGCTGCAGCCCCCAGCCGATGTCTTCTCCACTGCAAGGCGACCAAAGCAGGCGGCACAGCTGTTCCTCTCTCTAGCTCACTGCTGTCCTGTTTACTGACCATTTGGCCCTCGTCTCTGTGATTCTCTGACTGTCCCTCCTCAAGGACCCTCCTAAAGGAACAGAGGCCCTCCTTGGTTTCAGTAAAGGACGTCCATTCCTAAACTAATACATTCCTAACCTTTACCAGGGCAAGCCTGACAAAAGGAAGGCCAAAACAGCAGGGATTTCTAGTAGCAACACAAGTCTATTTCTAACCTCAGATTACAGTGTCTGAAAGGATTACCTGTTCCAAGCAAACACATTCCAGCCCCGGGCAGAAATGCGGTCGGAGCAGCCTGACGACTCAGCAGGCTCTGAATATTCTCCACCAAAACTTGCTTTATCCTCTTTGAAACTCCTCTGTCCCAGGAGAGACTGGAAATACACTCTTTCTAGGAGCTGGTGGAAAATTAACCCACATTCGGAGAGAGCTAGGTGATGCTGAATTGGGGACAGGAAGGTCCATTTGAAAGAAAAATAAATGTTCTTTGTAACCAGGACAGGGCTAAACCTGCCTTCTCTCTATTGGTCCAGATCTATGCCAGCCTCCCACTGGCATCCGTGGGTGTGCTGAGAACACGCTGTGGATTTCTATAGAGACCATCACCATGGCACTAGGGGCCTTATTCTGCTATTTCAAGAGGGAAAATAATCAAAAGGTCGAAGGAAAAAATCTACCATAGGGCTTTTCAAACTACAGTTCAAATATGCATTAATGCTCTCCCACATACCTGGCACTACATTTGATGCTGGCTGTAGCAAAGTGGGCCGGGAGATTAACCTGAATTTCAGCCTCCCACGAGCTAAGCCAAGGCGAGGCACTGTCCATCCATGATCTGATTGTTCTCTCACAACAATCTTGGAAGGGCAGCAGTATGATCCCCATTTTGTCAACTGAGGAAAAACTGAAGCTTAAGCAGCTTGCCTGAGTGCACCCAGGAGCTGGTATCAGGAGTGAGGTACTGGGCCAGGCCGAGTCCCAGTCAGAAGCAGAAGGTCCATGCAGAGGGGAATTGTGACTATAAAGTACTGGACAAAGTCTGTTCACAGAGACATGGGGTGAGTTAGGGAGCCGACAGGGGCCTTGAGGCAGCTGGGCCAGCGTAGGGAGAAGCTCTTAGTCCCGTTGGGCTGAGGGGCAAGGACAGGAAATAGTGTTACCAGCCCCATGGGGATTGCAGGCGAGGAAGGGGCCCTGGGCTCGGAGTAGGAGGAAGTTGGGCAGAGAAAGGAGGGAGGAGGTGGCACATGGAGAGTCACCAACATAGGTACACCTACCAACCACATCTGGGTCATGTCCCCCCCTGGGTTGTGCCAAGCCCCTTCCAAGAGTGGAAGGGGGAATTGGGGATTACTGCACCGATTCTGAGTAACAACCACCAAACCCAGTGGCTTACACTAACAAGCAGTTTTTCCTTGCTTGTGAATCTGAGGACAAATTGTGCCCCTGCTGGGGTCTCCTGGGCTTGGCTCCAGGCTGCAGGTCGAGCTGGGTCTGTGCCATGTGCTCCTCATCCTGTATGCATCAGGAGATATGATTTTCTCATCTTGGGTAACAAGAGCACAGAAGACAGAATCACACAAGCACATTTAGGGTCTCTGCTCACCGCGTGCCCACCCACATCCCACTGGTCAGCGCAAATCTCTTGACCAAGCTCAACAAGAGCGCCATGGGGAGATGGACTGTAGCTGCTCTCCTGAAAGGCCCTGCAAATCCACAAGGTAAAGGGTGTGGACGTATCATCCTGTTATAGGGGAATGAAGAATTAGAAGCAATGTTCCAATCTACCACATTCCCCCAAAAGAAAATAAAAATGTTAACACCAAAAGGTGTGGGTTAAAAACAACCAATGTCCACCACAGCGGTCTCACAGAAGATCCGTTTGGACAAGCTAGAGAAGTCTGGGGGGAGGAGAGCACATTGCTTGATTCCTTACTGTCCTTGGGTCAAGACTCAGAGAGTGCTGGTCAGCAAGAGGGTAGAGGCTGGAGGGGGTAGGTCTCTAGTGGAGGCTTCAGGACTCTGAACTCAACGGTGTCCTATTCATGACCTTTATGAATGTCATGGTGATCAAATTCAGGGAAATTACAAAGTTAGAGGTCATAGCCCAACTCTAGGCCCTGAAACACTCGGAATCCAAAAATATTGCAAATGCTATATACGAGAGACTGAATCCAATAACATGATGTTCACAGGGGTAGTTGTTGGTCTTACCCATTGGAGGTCAAAACTTGACCACAGGGCACAAGATTGGAGGATTTCACCTAGTTCTGTGCTTCTAGGTATAGCCCCCCTCTGAGCCTCAGCTGCCTCATCTCCAAAATGGTGCTAATCGACCCGCCTCAGAGGGATGTGTTGAAGGTTCAAGGCAACACTGTGTGTGAACTGAGCCTGGAATCTAGAGGTGCTCGTGCCTGTTGGTGCCTGCGCATCCTTGCCTCAGTAGCAGCAGATGTGCCCAACACCTAGGGATTCTCATTGACCCAAAGATCATGCTGTGTTGGGTGCACCCAACAGGAAAGCTGGCAGAGCAAGCGCTCGCTATGAGAGGTGAGAAGGCTGCTCATCCCTGCCCTTCAGCCCTCACCTGCAGTGGCCCATTCCACTCTAGGCATCTTGCTTAAAGGGGACTTTGATCAAGGGTAGCATGTCCAATAAGAGCCAAAGGAAAGGGAAGGGAACTCAACATCCTTTCTAATAAGAAAGTTGAAGGAATAGGGGATCTTGGGGGAGAACAGAGTCATGATGCAAATATTTCCCAGAATGGTATTGAAAGGAGTGACTTCTTTCTGGGGAATGTTATATGCAACATTAGATCCAATGTTGAAGGCTGTTGGATACAAATGGCGGGCTGGAGATTTGGGCTCAAAGTAGGGAAGGACTTTGAACCCATCACAGTTGCCTGAGTTTGGAATGCGCTGCCTTATCTTGGGGCTTGGTTCAGACACACATTGTTCAAATCCTGGCTTAGCTGCTCACTCCCCATGTGGCCTTGGACCACTTCCACTTCTCTGGGCCTCTGCCTGGGTCAGAGTTTTGATCACATAAAATGCCAAGGGAGGGGTCACAGATGACAAAGATTCTCCGATTCTGCCTGCCAATAAAAATCACCCCTCCCTCCAGAAACATGGAGAAGGAACTATGAGGGGAAATATTGACCCCATTGGCACCATGGGAGAGTGAGACATTGCGGGCATCCCTGTTTATCACATGCCTCCCTACAAGAAGGCAGGCTCGCAGGGGACAGGGAGGGTAGGGCACTGTTTGCCTGTTCGGGCTATCCCTCCAGGACCCAGCAGTAGACCTGACACAATGGCAGCCTTTGATCAATATTGGAAAGAAAGAAGGAGGAAGGAGAGAGGAACAAAGGAGAACATTCTATGTGCTAAACACTCCTCCCTTACAGAAACTAATCTTCCCAAGTACCTGATAAATTGGCAATTATCTTTCCTCATTTTCTGAATAAGTGGAAACTGGGCTTAGCAAATTGCCTTTTGCAATTTATGAGACCTTGGGCAAGTTACTTCATTTTTCCGCGCCTCAGTTTCCTCAACCAAAAAATAGAGTTGGTGGTAATAATATCTAGCTCGTAGATTTGTTACGTGAGTACTTTGGCACGTGATAAACTCTGAGTAAACGTGGCTATTGTTACCACGTTGTAAAGGGCAGCTTTGGGACACAAAGCCCAGTCTCTTTGATTGGAAGATTCTTTCTACCAAACCCTGCACCTCTACAAAGATTTAAGTGGTTTCATCACTGCAGTCAATGCCTGATATATAAGTTAATTTTCAGTTATCTTCTTTCTCCAAAGTTGAAGCCTGAGCACAATTTTGATAAGCCACAGATGTGTAAGTTTCTGTAAGCTGGATTTTTTTGGAGGTGGTGAAAATGTGCACAGAGCAGAGGAGGGAAAATAACCCTCATAAAATACCACCAAAGCAATAAATGCAGATAGTGGAATTCACGATGATGACAACCCAACGGTGTCTGTGAATATTTGATCAGGTCGCTTCCAGGAGTGTGGCCTGGAATTTTCAGGCAGGCTGTGGTTTGGGCTTGCAAGCAACACACATGCAGGAATGAAATTGACTCCCACACCCAGGCATCCCTCTCACCTGAAATTTCCACCATGCTACCTTAAGCAGGGTCCCTTTCAACCAAAGGGACTAAGAGGTGAGGAGGAAGAGGGGTGCTGCTCGCCACCCACACCTCCCCCTAGAGTGCCCCAAATGGCCTGGCACTGATCTGACATGACGCCATTAACAAAGACCCAAAGCCACTTAGCCTGCTAGAGAAGAGCTGGGATAGTGTGAACCAGTCCCCAAGTCCCAAGCTGTCTTCCAGCCCCTCTGGGGCGGGGGGTGCTGGGAGCAGCTCAGGTTTCTGACTGAGTGACCAGCAGATACTGGGGCCTGTCTAAGCAGATCCGGTTACACCCCAGTGAGGCCTGCGTAAGCCAGGGACACTCAGGGACTCTGCCTAAGCCGGGGGAGGTCAGGCTGTGGCTTTCTGGAGACCCCAAGGTGAGGGCCTATTGCCTCTCTTTAAAACTTCACTTAAGAGGGACAGCCTGGTTTGACCGCTAGATCTGCCACTTTCTAGTTCTGGGACATGAGCAAGCCACTTAGCCTCTCTGAGCCTCAGTTTCCTCATCGTTCGTGTGAGGATAATAAAAGTATCCATCTCCTGCATTTAGTAGGAGACACAAGTGAGATGAGCCATGCAAAATATTTTCACTGTGCTTGGCTCACACCAAGTACTTAATAAATATGAGCCACTTTTGTCATTTATCACCATTGCTGCTGTTTAGGGTGTGTTCCTAGGAAACAGAATACTGTGTTGTATTGGCCAAGGCCATCTTTGTTAGACCTGAATGGAACAATGAGATAGTCTAGTGTCCAACCATTTCTTAGGGACTGAGACTGTGGGGCCCAGATAAGCAACTTCCTCCAGGTCACATAGTTAGCTGGTGGCAGAGCTGAGCCCAAATCCAGGCCTTCTGAGCCTCCTCCTCCCCCCCTTCCTACTTATCCCCCTTTTCCTCCTCCCTCTCCCAGTCCTCCTCCTCCTCCTCAGTGTACTATCCAGTGTATAAAGTCTTTTCACATGTATCTGTCCCCATCGTGCCAAGCTACTGCAGCCCCAAATTTGAAGCCACATGCAGAACAAAGGAATCGGATCCATGCAGCCTCATCTCATTTGGCTTTGTCCTCCTCTCTTGCAATGCATTCTGGGAAGCTCCTTTGAGCTCTGGGAAGCCTTGACAATTAGCATCCTTTTGACAGGCTTTTTTAATGTTCAAAGGTAATGTCCATCCTTTCCAAGATGTCAGTTTGCCCTTAAGTTTCAGCCCTAAACCTCAATAATGTTTCTGTTCCTCGTTCCCTCCATTTCAAAGGAGGGCTGGAGAAACATACCTGCCTCCAGGATCGTTTTGTGAAAGTTAAAGCAAATGCGCACGACACGGGGCTCTCCCCTCACAAGGAAGAGGAAAGGAAGAGTGGAGTTTGTAACAGTCACGCCCCCAGCACTGAGCTTGGTGCTAAAACATGAAGGTCACCTGTATTGCTACCAATGATGTTTTTTTTTCCATAAACCTGAACTGAATTGCAGTCCTGACAAAACAATGTTTTGCCTAAAAACAAAACAAACAAAAAAGCTAAACTATAATCTCTGAGACACACGATGGGAGCAGGGGCAGGGGTGCAGGAGGCACAGGCTTTGAGCCCAGACAGACCTGAGTTCAAGTCCCAGCTCTGCCATGCACTGGCCCTGGGACTTGAACACATCACTGCACACCTCTGGACCTTAGTCTTCTCATCTGTAAAACAGGGCCAATATCGCCCACCTCACAGGCTCTTTGTCAGACGTAAAGTGAGATGATGGATGAAAAGTACCCGAAGCAGGAGCTGTACCATCAATCAGAGCTGTCACTAAGCGTGACCGTCACCCTGGAGTACTTCCCCCAATGGCATTTAAGGTAGAATCCAGGGATGCCTCTGCAGCTAAGAGGAGCCTTGAAAAGTCACTGAACTCTAAACCTCATTTTCCAGATGAGGAGACTGAGGACCTAGAGAGGTAAATTAAAGTGGATGTAGGAAAAGAAGCTGGAAATGTCACAGAAAATCTGTCCTTGAGCTCTTCTGGGGCCAGCACTGCTGACTCAGGGGGTTAGAGGGGGACACACAGTGTGATTAGGATTTCTGAGACCTGTTCACAAGGCCAGGGCCCGCAACCTCGACCCCAGTGATGGCAGTGCCACAGCCAACAGCGCCGCCCGTTCCACCAGGGGACGTTCGGCAGAGCCAGCCAGGGGCTTGTGGGTCCTGTCTTCAGGGTCGACTGGCAGGTCAGCAGAAGGTGTCCTTAGGTAAGTCTCCTGGCCATGAAATGAGAATAATACCTCCCCCAAACTCTTTGTAAAGACAAACACTGTATGGATGAGAAGAGCTGCTGACTCAGCCGTGGGGCAGGCACCGTGCCGAGCACTTCCCGAGCATTCGCTCATATGGCTCCCCCAACAGCCGCAGGAGGCAGGAGCCATCATTTTCCCCGACTTGACAGATATGGAAACTGAGGCTTGTGGAGGTGAAATAACCCACTCAAGGTTACACAGCTGCTAAGTGGAAGGAGGAGTGAGGCCTTGACCCCGGTCTATCTGTCAGACTCCAGTTTTCTGTGCTCTTAATCACGGTGCTGCTCTGGGCGTGACTTGCACCTGGCGGGCCCTGGGTAAGTGGCCGCCACAACCAGCAGCGACTAATAGACTAGAGCGAGAGGACAGCTCTGCTACCCAGAAGGAAAAGGCCCCTGCAGTGCAGACTCTTGTACCCAAATTGTTTTGGGGCCGGCAGACTGCCCTCCCTAACACCTCTGGGCGGGATGGGAGGGCCGCAGATGGGAGGGCCGCAGATGGAACGGCAGGTTTCTTGCCTCCTGTATTAGTCGCTCAGGCTGCCACAACACAGTACCACGGATAGGGTGACTTTAAACAACAGAAATGTATTTCCTCGCAGTTCTGGAGCCTAGAAGTCCGAGATCAAGGTGTCGGCGGGTTGGCGGGTTGGTGTCTTCTGAGGCCTCTTTGCTTGGCTTGCAGATGGCCGTCTTCTCCTTGTGTCCTCACACGGTCCTTCCTCTCTGTGATAAGGACATCAGTCATTTTGGATTAAGACCCACCTGGTATGGCCTCATTTTAACTTAGTCACTTCTTTAAAAACCCTATCTCCAACAGTCCCATTCTGAGGCACTAGGAGTTAGGACTTCCACATATGAATTTGGGGGGAACATTATTCAGCCTGTAACCCCTTCCTGGGCCTCACGCTCTGGCCTGCCTCTCAGCAGCAGAAGCTTTTGGGCCCAAGGCTCCCGGCAGCCTCTGTGGCCATTCACAGACAGGCAGGGCCTGCTCACGTGTCATCTCCTCAAAGGGGCATTTCTGACCACCTGCCTGAAGAAGGTCCCCGTCCCCCCCATCTACTCTCGTTACCATGTTTGTCACCACCTGAACTTGTGGCATCTTATCTGCTTACTTGTTTAATGTCCATCTCCCCCGCTAAAACGTCAGATCCGTGAAGACGGAAAGTTTACTTTGTCCCAGCTGCATGCCCAGCACTTAAACTAGCCCCTGGGCCAGGGGATGGGAGGGAGGGCGGGATAGGTGGAGCACAGCGGATTTTTCGGGCAGTGAAACTATTCCATGTGACACCATGATGGTGGATACATGTCAGTATGCATTTGTTCAAACCCCGGAATGTACCACACAAAAAGTGAATCCTAGTATAAACTACGGACTTTAGTTAATAATAACGTATCAGTATTGAGCCGCGTGATTTCTCAGAGGTCCTCAGCAGGATGCAGCCCAGCTGCCCACGGCGGGAACTTGTTCATTACATACCGTTGAGTGGTTTTCCTCCCTTCCCTGTGCCACTGCCCCACTCCCCCACCAAGCTTCCTGCGGTCACCTCCCAAATGAAATACTTGCCCCAAATGCCTATCTCAGTGTCTGCTTCTGGGGAGACCCGAACTAAGGCACTGTCCACCTCACAATGTGGTACAGAGAGGGCACTCCATAAATGGTGACTGCCGTTATCATGAGTACTTTTAACCACAGTAATAGCAAGAATCATGACAATGAGTAACTAAGGCTCTGGGAGGGGAGGTCTCATGCCCAAGTTCTCTTGCAGTGGGTAGATGGCAGAGGGGGTCTTAATCTAGGTCTGTATGATGCCAATGCCCATGAGGTCACACCCATCCATAACCCTACCCACTCTGGGTTGAAATGCCTACTGCAGATTCCCAGGGCTTCCAGGGAGCTGCTAGTGGAGGTCAGATGATAAGGACACTGGAGTCATCTCAGAGAGCTTCCTGGAGGAGGTGCCACTGGAGCCTCAGCGGAAGAGCACAGATTCTGGGGTCAAGCTTAGATTTGTGGTCGGGTTCTCTGGCCCTGGGCGAGTCACTTTAAGTGCGCTGGATCTCAGTGGTCTCGTTGGACCATGGGAGTAACGGGGCCCACCTCACAAGATTGTTATGGAGATTAAGAGAACAGGTTTTAGTCTGAGACAGCTCTGGGCCAGGTTTCCAGTTCTGTCAGGCACAAGCTTAGAAAAGATTTGCAATCTCTCCAAGCCACAGTTCTCTCATCTGTAAAATGGAAATAACAGGGCCTGCCAAGTAGAGCTGTCGAGAGAGTTAAATAAGATAGCCCACGGACGTTGCTCAGCACAGCACTTGAAACACAGGAAATGCTCACTAAATGTTTGGTATTTTAAATCTTGGTATCAGTGGCAGCAGGGTAAATTGCTGCAAATTATTTTGGATAACTACGTGGCAGATCAAATTTTAAATGCCTGTAGCTCTGGCCCAGCAATGCCACTTTTAGGAGTTTATCCCATGGATCTATCAAGATTTATGCATGAAGATGGTGATCGGAGCATGGTTTCTGACAGCAAAACCCTGGAAACAGCTCAAATGCCCAGCGTTAGGGAACTGGCTCCTCCCACTGCAGCCGGACCCACAAAGAAAGAGCACGCGGTTGTTCGAAGGTGACACGCAGGTTTGTGTGTGCATAGATAGAAAGACGTCCGTCCATGATATATTGTTAAGTGACAAAGCAGGCAGTGGGAGAGTTGTATATGTTAATCTCTCTTTGTTTAAAAAATAAAGGCATACACATGGGCTTAGAAATATTCCCAAAAGATTTTCAAGAAACTATTAACAGTAATTACTCTAAAGCAGTGGTTCTCGGCAGGGGTGATTTTTGCTCCCCAGGGACACCTGACAAAGTCGGGAGACGTTTCTGGTTGTCACGACAGTGGAACGGGGGAGGGGTGTGCCACTGGCACCTAGTGGACAGAGGCCAAGGATGCTGCTCCATATCCAACAATGCACAGCACAGCCCCCACAACAAGGAATGACCGGGTCCAAAATGTCATAGTGCTGAGGTGAGAGCCCTGCCCTGGAGAGAGAGGTGGGAGCTCCTGAGCGTGGGGAGGAATATCATGCTTCTCTAGTGTTCGAATGTATTACACTAATAGGAACAACAACAACAGCAACAACGCCCCTGCTCTAAACTGCGAGATGACGCCAGCCCGGGGTAGGCGTTCTTTCCCTGAGCTTCAGTTTTTGCATCTGCAGAAATGGACGTGTGACACCTGCTCTCTGGGGTGGCTGCAAGGCTCACGTAAGACATAACGTACCATGTCGAGTGCCACCCACATTTCAGTGAGCCGTGGTCACTGTGCAGGGGCAGGCGGATGCAGCCCGAGGGACGCACCTGGTGTGCTGGAGGGCCAGCAGGAGTGGGGGATGGGCGTCAGCAGCTTGCACTCTGGGCCCACGGAGCCTGCAGTTGTCAGAGGCACGGCGAGGGTGGGGCTCCAAGGTGTCTCCCCGGAAAAACAGTCCCGTGGGCGATCTGCCGGCACCTACTGCAGGAACAAAGAGCACTCTGACACAGAACAGAGGGTTCCACACAGAGGGGGCCCAGCTGGCGGCCATGTGTGTGCGCCTGAGGTCCTCACCTGCCAGTATCAGCAGAGCCAGCTCAACAGTTTGGGAAAACGTCTTTTTTTCTAGATGTGGGTGACAACAAAAACCTAACATAGGGATAGTTACCACTGACTCCTATATAAACACTTTACCCATAGTGTTTATATTTAATGCCTACATCCCTGAAGGACATAGAAACTGTCATTTTACAGGCAGAGAAACAGAGGCTCAGAGAGGAGAGGTGAGATTCTGATAATCCCAGATCTATCACTCAGACCCCAGCTGTGGGGGCAGCTGCCCACTATCCCTTCTGCCGCTGGGTACTCTGCTGCTGAAGATCAAGGGTCCCCAGCCACTTCTCAGGCCAGGGACACTTCTGAAAGACACACCCTGGGTTTGAATAGCCACATCCTTGACTGAGAAAGAGGAATCAGGAGCCCCGCTGCTAAAATTGATTCAGTTTCTCATGGCACTGAACCTGACTTTTCTGGCTCCCTGTCAGACAGGGCTGCCAGAGAAAATAATGTAGGACATCCCATTAAATGTCCCATGCAAAATGTCCCATACCTAAACTAAAAAAATAATTTGTTGTTTATCTGAAATTCAAATTTAATTGGGTCTCCAATATTTTTATTTACTAAATCCAGCAACCCCACTGTCAGAGCGAGGAGGAGAGTAACGTTCCCTCTGTCCCGAGGAGCTGATCTCGCCCGAGAGAGGTTCTGCATTCGTTTCATCAGTCTTGCTCCCTTACCAAGGGAGCATGGAGATTGCTGGAAGGTGGCGGTGGTCCTGCTCCCACAGTCACCCGGGCTGGTTGGGAGGGACTTCTCTGGAAGCAGTTTGGCACAGGCACCGGGGGGAGAAGGGGTTGAGAGCAGAGAGCAAAAGCTAACGGAGTTTAAGCTTCAGGGTCCCTCTCCGGGCCAGGCCCGACCAGAGGCCCTGTTTCACATTTGTAAAAGTTTAGATGCTCTTTTTTTTCAAGACTTTATTTTTCTAGAGCAGTTTTCAAGGTTTACATCAAAATGAAGAGGGAGGTACAGAGATTTGCCATATACCCCTGCCCCCACACATGCGTAGCCTCCCCACACGATTATCAACATCATGCACCCGAGTGGGACATTGTTATGAATGATGAGCTGGTATTGACACATGACAATCACCCAAAGTCCATAGTTCACCTTAGGGCTCACTCTTGCTGCTGTACATTCTATGGGTTTTGACAAACGCATAATGACGTGTATCCACCACTACAGTATCATACAGAGTATTTTCACTGCCCTAAAAATCCTCTGTGCTCCGACTATTCATCTCCCCTAGTCTGCTCCCAGCAACCACTGTTCTTTTTACTGTCTCCATAATTTTGCCTTTTTCAGAATGTCATATAGCTGGACTCATGCAGTATGTCACTTTTTCATTGACTTCTTTCACTCAGTATTATACATTTAAGTCTCCTCTATGTCTTTTCATGGCTTGATAGCTCATCTATTTTTAGTGCTGAATAATATTCCATAATCTGGATGTACCACAGTTTATCTATTTACCTACTGAAGGACATCTTGGTTGCTTCCAAGTTTTGGCAATTATGAATAAAGCTGCAATAGACATCCATGTGCAGGTTTTTGCGTGGACATGTTTTCAACTTCTTTAGGTAGGTACCGAGGGCATGATTGCCAGATGATACGGTAAGAGTATTTTTAGTTTTGTAGAGAATTGCCAAAATGTCTTCCAAAGTGGCTGTAACATTTTGCATGCCCACCAGCAAACTATGAGTTCCTGATGCTCCACATCCTCACCAGCATTTGGTGTTGTCAGTGTTCCAGATTTTGGCCATTCTAATAGTTATGTATTGGTATCTCATTGTTGTTTTAATTTGCACTTCCCTGATGACATATGATATGGAGCATCTTTTCACCTGCTTATTTGCCATCTATATATCTTCTTTGGTAAGGTGTCTGTTAAGGTCTTTGGCCCATTTTGTAATCTATTGTTTGTTTTCTTATTGTTGAGTTTTAAGAGTTCTTTGCATGTTTTGGGTAACAATCTTTTAGAAGATGTGTCTTTTGCAATTATGTACTCCCAGTCTGTGGCTTGTCCTCTAATTCTCTTGACATTGTCTTTTGCAGAGCAGAAGCATTAATTTTAATGAGGTCCAGTTCATCAATTATTTCTTTCATGATTGTGTCTTGGTGTTGAATCTAAAAAGGCATCACCATACCCAAGGTCATGGAGGTTTTCTTCTGTGTTATCTTCTTGGAGTTTTATAGCTTTGGGTTTTACATTTAGGTATGTGATCCATTTTGAGTTAATTTTTGTGAAGGGTATAAGGTCTATGTCAACATTAATTTTTTTGCATGTGGATGTCCAGTTTCTAGCACGATTTTTGGAAAACTATCTTTTCTCCATTGCATTGTCTTTACTCCTTTGTCAAAGATCAGTTGACTATATTTATGTGGGTCTATTTCTGGGCTGTTTATTCTGTTCCATTGATCTATTTGTCTATTCTTTTGCCAATACCACACTGCCTTGATGACTGTAACTTTATAGTTAAGTCTTAAAGTTGGGTAGTGCCAATCTTCCAACTTTGTTCTTTTCCTTCGGTATTGTGTTGATTATTCTGGATCTTTTGCTTCTCCATATAAACTTCAGAATCAGTTTGTTGAGATCCACAAAATAACTTGTCAGGATTTTGATTGGGACTGCATTAAACCTACAGATCAAGTTGGGGAGAACTGACGTTTTGACAATATTGAGTCTTCCTATCCATGAACATTTATTTAGTTCTTCTTTGACTTCATTCATCAGAGTTTCGTAGTTTTCCTCATATAGATCTTGTACATACTTTGTTAGATTTATACCCAAGTATTGCAGTTTATGGGGTGCTAATGTAAATGGTATTGTGTTTTTAACTTCAAATTCCACTTGGTCATTGTTAATATTTAGGAAAGCAATTGACTTTTATATATCAACTTTGTATCCTGCAACCTTGCCATCAATGCTCATTAATTCCAGGATGGATGCTCTTTCTTAAAGGGGGGCCACAAACCGTATGGGCTCCAGGGTCCACTGAACCTGGATTGGGTCCTGGCTGAGAGGGAATTACCTCCTCAGTTGGGAGATCAATGGTTGATGCTGTTCTTTGAGCATCTGCCACGTGCCCAGCCATGAGCACACTTAACCCTCACACTAATACCCTGGGCCAGGCCTCACTGTGGGCATTCTACAAATGAGTAAACTGAGCTCATAGAGGTGGAGTAACTCTCCCAATGTCACACAGCTGGAAGTGGCTGCAGAAGGGTTTGAACCCAGATATGAGTTTCCTCCTTGCTGTGAGCACAGTGCTCAGGGACCTGTTGCCCCAGGGGCTTCAGGGAAGGAGAGAGTTGGCTCCCTGAGAGTCTCTGCTGGTCTGAGCACTGTAGGAAGGGGCTGTCCCCTCAGGGAGAGCTGGGGCCCTAGCCAGGGCCAGAAAAGGAGAGGGTTCTAGGAGCACAAGTGAAAGTCTCAGAATTATGCTCAACAACTAAAAATATCATCAAGCACCAGTTTTGCACCAGGCTTGGTTGCTAAGAGACTTCACTGGCAACATTTCATTTAACCCTCACAGCAAGACTGTGAGGCTGGTTTGATTATGAGCTGTATTGTGCAGATGAGAGAACCAAGGCTCAAAGAGATGGTGTGGGTGCCCAAGGGCACCCCGCGGGTAAGCAGACTGAGACCTGAGGCCAGGTTCTCTGGGAGAAGAGAGGTGGTTGGAAAGTCAGGCGAGAGGCAGTACCAGGCTACTGTGTGGGTAGGTCAGGGTGGCGTGTTAGTTTCCTATGGTTGTTGTAACAAATTACCACAAACACAGTGGTTTTAAAACAACCCAAATGCATTCTCTTACAGTTCTGGAGGTCAGAAGTCCAAAATGGTTCTCGCTGGGCTGAAATCAAGGCGGTGGCTGGGTTGTGTTCCTTCTGGGGGCTTTAGGGAAGAATACATTCCCTTTCCTTTTCCATTTTCTTAAAAGTCACCTACATCCTTGGCTCACGGCCCCTTCCTCCATCTCCAAAGCCAGCAGCATAACATCTTCCAAACTCTCTGATGCTCACTTTCTGCCACCTTCTTCCATCTTTTAAGGACCCTTGTAATTGATTGGGCCCACCCAGATATTGCAGGATCATCTCCCTATCTCAAGATCCTTAACTTCATCACATCTGTAAAGTCTCTTTTGCCACATAAGGCAATGTATTCACAAGTTTCGGGGATTAGGACATGGACATCTTTGGAGTGGGCATTGTTCTGGCTACTACAACTTCCTTGGCTTGCTGTGGGCTTTGTTCGGGAGGTAAAGGGTGAAGTCACAGGGCTGTTGTTGTGGCTAGGGGTGGGACTGGGCTGCTGGATGAAGGGAGGCCATAGAAGAAGGTGTCCCTGCGGTGGGGCCATGGGAGGGATTGTAGATGGTCCTCACTGAGAGGTCTCTGGCCAAGAATCTGAGGAGAGCATACTGGGTGCTGCCACCTTCTGAGGGTGGGGTGATTCCTGCCCACTGAACCACGCCAGGGGCCACACAACTGGGCACAGCCCCTCTCAGGAGTGTCATCCGGGCAGGAGCAGGGAGGAGCTCAGACAGGACAGGACAGGTGGAGTGGCCTGGTGGTTCGTGTGTGGTCGTGTTAGAATAGTGTGACCCTTTGACCTATAAGTTCCATTCATATGAGTTTATCCTGCAAATAGACCCACCCATTTGTGAAGTAATATGTATAAACTTAATTATTGCAAGATTATCTGTAAATTGGAAACAACCTAAATGTCCATCAGTGGGGGACTGTCTTGGTTGTACAGCCATATAATGGAATCCCATGCCGTCATGAACTCTTTACATATTGTCATGAAAGAATCTCTCAGACAAGAGTAAGGTACTTGATATTGTATGCTACAATAAGTGCAAAAATGGGCAAAGGGAAAAATATAAATACATATGTTACTTATACATGCACAAAACATCACTGGAAGAATATACAAGAGACTCGTAGCTTTGGCTGCCTCCAGGGAAGAGAAGTGGGTGCCTGAGAGATAGGACGGGAGGGAGATTTTTCATGATTTACTTTTTGGACTTTCAAAATTTTGAACCAGATAAGTGTGTTACCTATCAATTACATAAAAAAATGAAAACATTATTTAAAAAATTCTATGAAATCATATGCTCACAGAAATACTCAATTGTTTGAGTTGGAAGAAACCTCAGCTATTTGACTGAAGTGAACCCTGAGTGATGGTCTGGAGCATCAGCTCCTGTCCAGGGTCCCCCTTTAAGGGCCAGGGTGAGCTTGATACCCAAGGCAGTCATTTCCCTCCCACCATTTTCTCCTTCTACACCCAGTACCAGTCAGGCTGAGCACGTGGCAGTTTCTCAGCACACCTGGCTGGCTTTCCTTCAGACGTTTGAACACAATGGTCCCTCTATCTGAAGTACCTGCCTTCCCCCTTCTTGCACCCCTTTCAACAACAGTGTCTGTGTTCTCCTCTTCTTCCTGATACACACAGCTGGACTACATTTCCCAGGATCCCTTACAGTTAGGTGTGGCCAAGAAAATAAGTTCAGGCCAATGGAATGTGAGTGAAGCGATGTTGCTACATCCAGGCTCAGCCCAGTAAAACCTCCCATGCACGGTCCTGCTCCATTTCTCTATCCACTCTCTGAAGAGTGGAGACTCCAAAGACCTAGATGAGGGTCCAGACAGAAGGAACCTGAGACCCTGGATGACTGTAAAGCAGAGTCCCACCAACTTTCAGTGGACTGTGACATAAGCAAGAAACAGACTTGTCTAAGTTTAAGCCGCTAAGATTTGGGGTTGTTATAGTAATCGGCCTGCCTTGGCTAATATTCTGAATAACTCTCAGGTGTTGGCTTAAATGTCACTGTCTTTTGGGCTGACCTCTTGGTTGCCCTACATCCCTGGAGGTGGGACAGAAAGGAGGCTGGACATAACCATGGTGTGTGCCTGGGGCTTGGCCTGGATTAAGGCCAGAGAAGGGCAGATGGGCATTCACAGTGCACATTGCACTTGGCTGTAATATCTTGGGGCCTGTGGCCAAGTTCCTTGAAAAGTTTCACTGGTATTTGCAGCAGGATTGATTTAGGGTTCCCAAAAGAAAGACTATGAGTCCAGTGACCTTGGCTGAACCATTCTACCAGGTTCCTTTTCTAGAGAGGCAACATCTTTTCTGGTGTGGTTATAAAGGCCACACCTATTCTGTAAAACTTGGCTTTTTTGAGGCTTGTTTTACATTGATTGATAATTAATCAATCACTAATTAACTTATTTGTTCACCTAACTTTTACTGAGCCCCTTCTCTGCAACAGGCCCTGGGCTGGGCACTGAGAGTGAAGAGAATAACCAGCAGCTGCTGCCCTCATGGGGCTTACAGTCTAGGGGGGAACCAGGTGTAATTATACTCCAGTGTGCTGAGCACTAGGATTCTGGGTGGGGGGCCTTCTACTAGTTCATTCCCTCACGTAACAAACACCTACAGAGCCACCACTGTGGGTGGGCCAGGCCCTCAGCAGGTGCCGGAGCCATGGGCTGCTGACGTGAGTGTAGTTAGTACTGACTCTGCACCAGCACTTCCACAAGCATCATCTCACTCTGTCTTCACAATATCTCCTGGCGTTGCTACTGTTTTTGTCTGTTTTGTACTGAAGGAAACGGGCCCAGAGAGGGTAAGAAACATGCTCTGGGTCTCCCAGAGCAAGAAAGTGCCACAGCCAATATTGGAACCCAGGTCGCCAGCTCCCGACCCCAGAGCTGTGCTTTCCACCTCTTCCCGATAGCACCCACTGTGCAATCAGATCCCGTCTGTCCATCGATGAACATAGGCATGCACATTTTTTCGGTGTCTACTCTGTGCCCGGCCCTGTCCTGAGAGCTGGGGGTACAGCCAAGAATCAGGCCCTCCAGAGCCCGTGGAGGGGCTCCAAAGTCTCCACAGGGTCCGGCTGGTAAGATGGACTGGGGGAAACCCACCGCCGGTTGGCCCTGTAGCAAGCAAGGAGGCCTGTTCCTGCTCAGGCCCAGAGAGTTTGGCCCACTGGTTCATTAATTCATTAGCTCACTCAGTCATTCACCCAACCCCTATGCCCCATGCTGTACCAGGCCCTGTGCAAGGACCCAGGGGTACAACCTTGAACAGGAGAAACCCACTCGCGCCTCACAAGCTGAGGCTCTGCAGGAGGGGCAGATGATAAAGCCAATGAGAGGGTTCCAGTGGGGAGGGGTGCTGTGGAGACAGTAACATCGGGGGAGGAGTTAGAGCAACTGAGGGGCGTGAGGGTGGCATCTTTAGACGGGTGGCCGGGGAAAGGCCACTGAGGAGGTGACTTTCACAGTGCAGCCAGAAAGACGAGACAGGGCCAGCCCAGGGGAGCAGCAAGTGCAGCCTGCAGAGCTGGGAAGAAAGGAGTGGGCAGGGGTGACCGAAGGCCTGTTTGGACTGGGAGGCCAGTGGCTCCCATGAGGCCAGGGGCACGGTCAGGCTTACGTACTTAAGGAAGAGTTTGGAGCTGCCTCCAGGAGCCAGGCCATCTCCTGACCCAGGGACTTTCTTGGAAAGATTCCAGCTCACAGACAGCTGTGACTGTAGTCAAGGCCCTTCTCTCTCCCCAGGTGGGGCTGGGCACACGTCACCAGCCCCTGCTGTCAGGAGACAAGGAATGTGGCCTTCTCCAGAGGATGGCAGCCATGACCTGGTCCCCACTCTCTGTCCTTCACCAGGGGAATGGTATCCTTAGCTGGGCCTCTATGTTCTTCAGATCATGTGTTTCTTCTCCCAGCCCCAGGGCTGGGGGCCTTATGAAGCCTTTCTGTGCTACAGCACAGAAAGGCTAAGAGACTGGCCTGGGGTCGCTCGCAGGTCCCCAGGGAAGATGGGTCTAGAATTCAGCCTTCTTCTCTTTTTCTGGCTATGATCCTCCATCCTCAGTGGTCTCTCTTTACGCAGAGTACATACTTCCTTCTGTTCCTGAACTCCTAGCCCTTCTTGGGCTTGAGTAAAGCAGAATGTGGTGAAAGAGCAAGGTTTTCTCTGACCTTTCTGTGTTTTTCTTTTATTAATGTCTAATGTTCCCTTTTCTGTAATCATCCATCCATCATTTCTTTGTTCCATAAAGTCATTCATTCAACTAACTAAAGAATTACAAAGTACCCACTCTGTGAGTTACCAGGAAGAACAAGTAGAGACCCTGTATTCCATAGGCTCACATCCTAGCCAAGGGGTCAAGGCATGGTGGGGGGCAGGATAGAAGGGAGGCAGTTATTATAGTTACCATACAACGTGATGGGATCATATCAAAAGCATAAACAAGTTGCTGTTGGAGTACAGATGACAAAGTAACTAATTGCTTGGGGAGTCAGGGAAGGCTTCACAGAGGAGGTGACATTTGAGCTGGGCCTTGGAGAATCAATAGGAGTTTGCTAAACAAGTCATGTAGGATATTGGTGTTCTGGGTAGAGGGACCTGCATGTGCAAAAGCACCGCCATTTGGGAGGCCTGTTTAGAGAGGAAACAGGATGGAACCAAGCTCAAGAAAACAATCATAGCTACCATTCATTGTTTAGAGTGACGTATGTCCAAGTGTTTGCATCTATTTAATCTTCACAACAAGCTGCAGATGTATCATTTTCCCCACTTTATGGGTGGAGAATTTGAGACTCAGAACAGTGAAGTCCCTTGCCAAAGGTCACAGAGCTGAACCAGAGGCAGAGCCAGAATTCAGATCAGGTCTGCCTGCCTCTGGTACCCTCCACTCCTCTGGCTCAGGCTGAGATGTCAGGATAAGGACAGTCATGCCAAGGAACCCCAAGAAACCCCAACTTGTTCCAGAATCTGCAATGAGGTGGCCTGGCAGCCTGGTGAAGGACATTCCAGAGTTCTCTCCTACAACCCTTTTCCTTGCTCTTCCTGTCAGGATTGAAGTCTTGGGCCCTGGCATGGAAGGAGCCTCCTTCTTGATCCCTCGCTTCACCCATCCATGTCATGCAGGACTCATCTCAGCTGACCTCGAGTTAGGGAGGGCCAGGAGAAGAGTCGACACTGTCTCACGTCCAAGGATGTCCCTGTGCACAGAAGGGAGGTCCCATCAGCAACAAAGGGGCCCCACAGAACCAGGGGAGCCTGGGTGCTGACAAGCATGTTCTCCAAAGCCAGGCGGCATCTAATTAGAGGCCGGCTCTGTAGTGAGAGGCGCGGTAGGCTGGGAAGACAGGAGTGGCTCTGGGGTGGAGAGGGGCCGTCAGCATCCGGGCCTGCAGGAGGGCTCGGCGAGGCCACCAGCTCAGCATCTAGCAGGCTCCAGACCATACAGGCGGGGACTTAGAGCGGGTGACGAGAAGATGGGGAAGAACTGTGCCGAATGCTGGCCGTGGGCCAGCTGCTAAGCTGGGACTTGTACCTCCACTCCCTCATGTCAACCCCCATCCACCTGGGGAAACAGGTGTAATTCTCCGTTTTACACAGGAGAAAAGGAAGGCTTCCAGAACTGCTCAAAGTTCAGACACCAAAGAACGGTGGAATGGGATTTAAACTCCGGTCTGGGTGAATCCAAAAGCCTGTTTCCTTCCCAGGGGGAGCGAAGGAAGGAGGGTCTGCTCTGGAGCTGAGAGAGACCGTGAGAAACAGGAGGGAACAGCGGAGAAGCGGCAAGTGGAGAGCGCTCGGCCATGGGCCTGCTGGGACCCGCATATATGCAGGAGGAGCTGCAGGCATCATTTTGGGGGGTATAGCACAGGGTGACATCAGAAGGCAGAGTGGTTCGGGACTCCAGGGCTACAGACCGGGTGCTCTCATATTTTGCGATTCTATCTATGTTTTCTTCCCTTGCTTTCTTAGGGGTGTAAATCCCTGGGAAGTAAACCACTCCTCACCCCCAAACCAGCACAGACGGCCTCCCTCTGACATCCTCAGAAAACCTCTCCTGCCTGAGTCTCCTCCTTGGAAGGTCCCGGTGGTTCTTTACGAAGAGAGCCATGCTTTTCCCAGGGGCTTTGGGGCCCATTGAGGAGACTCCGGTTGTCAGCAGCGTGGCTGCCTCTGCGGGGGCCGAGGAGCTATGACTAATCTCCGTGAGCAAACGCTGGGGCCCTCGTGACACACAGAGGCAGCCACCGCGGCAGCCAAGCATCTCAGCCTGGCTCTGCAGCATCACCTGCTCCTGACTCACCACGGGGCCTGCAGGGGCTATGGGTGCAGCTGCTCTCCTGGGCTCAGATCACCACGTGAGCCCCAAGCTCTGGCTGGAGCCCGGCTCTCCCAGTCTGGCAGGACCCTTCACAGCACATTCTGGGTGTTTAGGGCCCAGCTCCCTGCTTGTGAAATGCCACTCACGGCTGGACGGCGCCTGCCGCTGTCCCAGATGCTCTTATGCACAGTCCAGTGACCCGGCAGGGTGAGCGAAGTTGGGAGTGCAATCGGCTGAGTTCCAAATAATGGCTTTGCAACTTCTTAGTATGACCTCGGGCATTTGATCTCACCTCTGGGAGCCTCAGTTTCCTCTTATAAATTGGGGGTGATAATTGCCGCCCCTCACATTTGTTCATAATAGTGCTGCAAAGTTGTGTGAGACCTCGGGCTCTGGAAAAGGATCTCCCAGTTTGAATGCTGGGTCTCCTGCCAGCAGTGTCATCTTGGGTGCCTTCTTTGGCCACGCTAGGCCTCAGTTTCCTCATCTGTAAAATGGGGATAATGATAGTATCTAATCCACAAGGTTGTGGTGAAGATCAAAGGCCATCTAAAATGCCCCCTCAGCCTTTAACTGAACCCCTTCACTGAGCTCCTCCTCAGGCCCCTCTGGAGATGCAAAGGCCCTGAAGATGCCCAAGCTTCTCACTTTGACTCTTTGTTAGGAACACCATCCATTCAGAATCAAGTAATTTTCTTTCGCCATCCAGGAATCAGAAAAGATGTTGTCATGTTAGCTGCAAAACAGCTCTTTCCAAAACAGGAACTTCCCGTGACAGCAGCCAGGGAAACAGGCCGAGAGCAGGGCTCTCTGTCAGCGTTGTGAAGGCTGGTGGAGGAGCTGAACTCGCTAATGACTATGTAAATGTCACATAGTAGGTCTTCACCTCAGCGGTGGCTGGCAAGGCCAACAGCAGCCTCCGCTCCCACCCAGAGGGGCTCGTGTCGCTGTACCAGCAGATTAGTGTGGGATGAGCCCCTCGAGAAAACAGGCGGTGGTGTTGAGGGTCTGGGAGAAGGCTGGTGTTGAAGAGACTGGGAAGGGCCTCGCGTGTTTTTGTTCTCAGAGGCTCAGATCACATCTTGTCAGCCCCGCGGCCACTTTGCCTTGCTGCGCAGGCAGCAGCAGCTGGCATTGCCATGGCAACCAGGCAGCATCAACTTCTAATTCACCCCTGAATTTTCTATAACAACAGCAGAGCCACAGAAAACATGTTTGGAAAGTGAGAGCCATGATCAGAAAATTATAGCAGGGAACCGCAGGGAGCTGAAAAGAGATGGACAGTCACGTTTCCTTCCTTTTTGGTTCACCGAGAATGCAGCGAAAAGACACGAGATCAACCCAAATTCAGGCCCAAGAGAAAGAAATGCTATTAAGACATACCTGTGCTGAGATACAAAGAAGAGGGATTACTGTTTCCATTGAGATCGCACTCGCTAACTGTTATCTGTCAGACTCTGGGATCAGTGTTGGAACGAGGAGCTGAGGAGCTGAGAAGAAAGATGGGATCTGGTTATCGGTAGGAGGGGAGGACCTGGAACCCAGACTGGAGAGGACTTCATGGATTCTCAAGATTCAGATTCCAGAAGGCTCATCAGCACTAGCTACCTGGCATCAGGAAGATGGCTCTGTACCCATCATCTTATCCACCACAGGAGGGTCTTGGTCTCGCCCCATTTTATAGTCAGCCACGCAATTTTAATGTTTTTAGTAGCCACACTAATAAAAGTAAGAAGAAACAGGTGAAATTAATTTTAATCAAATATTCTATTGAATCCAGTATATGCAAAGTATTATGTCAACATGTAATTGATACACAAATTGTTGATGAGACATTTTATATTCTTTTTTCTTACTAAGTCTTAGAAATCCAGGGAGTTTTTCGTCCTTGGAGCACATCTCAGCTTGGACGAGCACATTTCAAGTGCTCAGAAGGCACACACGGCTGTCACAGCGGACACTGCGGTTCTGACATTGGGGGTGGAGGCTGGGCCACGTGAAGCTCTTGCTCATACACTTCAGAGCTGGGAGTCCAGTCCTGGACCGTGGCTGTGGCAGTGCAGCGGTTCGAGCAGTGGGGATGGCCTTGGTGGGAGGTCTGCCACAGCAGGTTTCCCAATGTCTGCTGACATTGGGGCCTGATGACTCTTTGCCGTGGGGACCATCCTGTGCGTTGCAGGGTGTTGACAACATCCTTGGTGTCTGCCCACTAGAAGCCATTAGCCTCTCCTGAATTGTGACAACCAGAAATACCTCCAGACGTTGCCAAGATGTCCCCTGCAGGGGCAAACTCATTGCCATTTGAGAGCCACCTGCTAGAGTAAGACAAAGAGATGAGGGACAGGGAGGTGTGGTATTGGCTCCTGAAACCAAAGAAGGGAAAGGCAGGGGTGAGGCTGGGCCTCAGGGACGGTGGAATCAGCTCCTGGAATGTCAGCAGAACACTCTCGTTATCTCTCATTGTTGCTCCTCTAGCCCCATCGACCGTGCTCTGCTCTGCGAGGCTGGAATCAGGGCTGCTGCTGGGCCTCAAGCTCACAGGCCTCAGCTTTACCACAGAGAAGGACTCTCCACCCCTTACATTAGTGTTCACACCCAAACTCCCAGGGCAGACCTCTGATTGGCCCACCCTGGGTCACATGGTCCCTCCTGGTCTGGAGTGCAGCAGGGTCCCCAGATCATGGGGTAGGAGCAGGGGGAGTAGTCCACCGATAAAGTGCACAGAGAGCTGGGAAGATAAGACAGAGGTCGTCCCCTTCAGGGCAGCAGGATGCCAGGAGACAGCAGAGAGAAGATTACGTGGGGAGCAGCATTAGGGCTCACTTTCCTCCTCAGAAAATACGAGTATAGGGGTGAGATGGAGCGGGCAACGAGCTTGAGGCCTAGAACGAGACTGATAACAGAATTGGGGTGATCTTGTCACTAAACTGTGAGATTTGGGATGTCAGGAATCTCATTTTTCTCTTTGGAATTCACCTTAGCATAGAGCAGAGCACTGGGCAGTCAATAGATGTGATGGTTAATTTTATGTGTCAACTTGGTAAGGTGTTTTTGGATGAGATTAACATTTAAATCAGTGAAATTTGGGTAAAACAAATTGCTCTTCATAATTTGGGTGGGCCTCATCCAATCAGTTGAAGGCTGGCCTCAAGCAAGAGGGAATTCTCCAGAAGACTGCCTTTGGACTTTATCTGCACCATTGGCTCTCCTGGGTCTCCAGTGTGCCAGCCCACACAGCTGATTTTGGACTTGTCAGCCTCCAGAATCACATAAGCCAATTCCTTATGATTAATCTCTTTCTATATACATATACGTCTTATTGGTTCTCTTTCTCTGGAGAACCCCAACTAATACAATACGTTTTCATTAACCACTTCTTGAATAAATAGGAGAAAAATAAATTTAGGTTTTCTATAAGAGTCAGAAATAAATGAGTGCTTAAAGAAGGAAAGTGGCAACGTGAAGGGGGGATTTGAGGAGGATCTTTCTTGTTTTCAGATATTTGAGACTCTGGAATGTTGACCAGAGGAGGAGATGGCTTTAAACAAGAGCCACGTTGAGTATGAGGTGGGCCAGGCTAGGTCGCAGCGGGGCTTTCTCCCCTCAGTGGCCGGGGAGAAAATGGGGCTGACTCAGAGCATACTAGGTAGGACCTGCTGGAATTGGCCACAGATGTTGGGGAGGGCAGGAGATAGAAGCCAAGTCAGACAGCTAAACAGCTAGTCTGGGGCCCTGGGGAATGTGAATGGGAGCGGCCATGGATGGTGACAGGAAACAGAACCATGTTGAATTCTTAATGCAAGCCTGCTTGATTGTACTGAGTTGCTGGGCACTTAGGGGAAATGGGCAGACACCCTGAGGAACAGGGAACCTGAAATACAAGGGGGTCCTATAGGAGGCTCTGAGAGCAGACGAGCTCCCCAAGTGGGGAGCAGAGGCCTGCGGGGGATCCTGGGCGCCAGCCCTGGGAAGTAGAAGCCAGCAAGAAGCAGGAAAGTAGCTGAGCCGGCAACACCACGCAAGCCCCGCCAAGGAGCAGAGGCTCGTTCCTGAGGCCCCTCTGCTCAGGGACACGGTGCAGGGAAATGAGCTGAGCTCCCTCGCGCCCGCTGTGTGACCCTGGCAACGACTACGCTTCTCCAAGCTGAGGCTCCTTCTCTGTAACTTGTGGGTAGTCATGGCCACCCCACAGAGTTACTGTAAAGATCGGAGGAGATTGTAATTGCTAAGCAAGAGGCACTTAATAGGTGTCTAATAAACCTGTCGGACGGCCCGTTAGTAGCTTCCTACTCTTAGACCACATGTCCCATTCCACCCTGTACGGGGGGAGTGGCATCCCGGCCCTTCCTGCTCTAAGGGTTCCCATCGCTGGGCACTCCCCATGGGCCAAGCACTTCGCTAAGTGCTTTACACGTGCTCACTCGTGCCCCAAGCAACTCTCGGGGTGGCACTAACATTACCCCTGTTTTGCAAATGAGGAACCTGAGGCTCAGAGACCTACCCAAAAGCACACAGCTCCTAAGTGCTGGGGCCAAGTTTCAGATCCAGGCCGCGGGACTTCAGAGCCTGCTCAGCTCTGCTCGGCCACCCTGGGATGTTCTACCACCAGACTCCTTGAGGGCAGGGAGGCCTCAGGAGAATCAGCATCATGCCTGACACAGCGGAAGTGACAGATGCTCTGCAGAGAATTCCAACAGTGCGCTGGGATAGGGAGGACTGGGCCCCTCCTCCAGGCCTTCAGTGCATCTTCTTTTCACAGGACTGAGGCTGCGGGGCGAAGCAGTGTATGCCTGAACAACAACAACAGTGATTGACAGACAAGAAGCAGAGAGCGCTACAGTGGATAGATCACCAGATCTACCCAGAGCCAGATGCTCGGCCAGAATGCTGAACCCATCACTTACTAACTTCGGGGGCTTTGAGCCAGTTACTCAACCTCCATTGGCTCAGTTCCCTCAAATATAAGGCAGATAATGAACATACCAACCACACAGAGCTGAATAACACATTTACAGCCTGGCACAGAGTGAGCGCTGAATACATGTTACTCATTTAAAGATGAAGCGCCGAGGCTTAGAAATGAAAGACAGCAGCTGCCACTTGTCAGGCATCTGAGATGTTCCAGGCCCTTTCTCTGCCTTGTATTCATTGACCCTCACCACCTGCCTAGGAGGCGCGGGTCATTATTCCACGTGACTGACAGATGAGGAAGTTAAGGGCCAGAGAGGGCAAGGGAGTGCCCCAGGTCACACAGCTGACTGACAAAGCCAAGACATCACTTTGTATTCTGACTTGAAATGCCACACCCTTTCCTGTCCCCAATGTCCCTCTCCTGTTTGTCTGAGAACACAGACCTGTTTGCCAGATGGCAGAGAACTCAAGTAAAGACAGAGGAAGAGGAGGAGGAGAAAGATAAGGATGAGGAGGGCTGGGGAGTGGCCACTCTCATTGGCTGGACCCTGGGAGAGGAGTTTAGAAACGCACTATTGCTCTGTGCTGTTACTATCCCCACTGCCCCGGTGAGGACCGTGAGGCTCAGCCAGGTGTAGGGCTTGCCCAAGGTCACACAGCCAGGAGGCATCGAACCCAGATTAGAACGAGATCTGACTCTGAACTCACTGACTGGGAAGCCCCCCTGCCTCTGCCCAGGGCCCCTGGAGGAGGAGGGATGGTAGCTGATGGGGAGGGGGCAGGGAGGTTACCGTCTCAGTCCCACAGCCGTCCAAAGAAGTGCATGGGGGCCTGGAGCATTCAGGGGACCAGGATGCTGCTAAGTGGATTTCTGAGTCCCACGTGGATTATGAGAAGGGTTAGTTCCCTCCCAGGAGAGAAGGGATGCTGGGGACCGAGCCAGGATTCACTAAGCACACAGACTGTAGTGGGCTCCTCTGAGCCCCCATCTCCCCGTGCATGCTTTCACTCCAGTTCCGGTCACACCTCTGCTTTCCCTCTGAAGGAAGGAGGTGGGTCTCTCCATCTCTGTATGCCGGGCAGTTCGCACAATGGGCACGTAGTATTTGAACCCACATCGCGTTCTCTGCTCCACACGCCCACCCCATCGCTCGCCATCCACACACCTTTGTTTTTCCTCAAAGGACGTGTCCCCACCTGACATCAGATATCTTTTCATCTATTGGTTTATCATCTATCTCCATCACATGTGCTAGACTGTGCTGATGAGAGACACTCGGTCTGTTTTGTGCATGGCTGCGGGCACCTAGTAAAATTCCTGTCACACGGGAGGCACTTCACAAATACTTGCCAAACAATTGAGTGAATAGTGGGTGCATAATATGGTTTTTTTGAATCAGTGACCAGGCAGTGGCAGCATGTGCCGGGCACTTACATGTGGTACTGCACTTAATCCTCACACGTGGCTTTGGAGGGAAGAGTTACCTCTTACAGATCAGACGGGAGAGGAGACGGGACTTGCCATGGTCACACGTCTAGTTGGTGGCAGAGGTGGGATTCAAACCTGGTTCTGCCTGACTTCAAAGCTTGTGCCTGTTCCACTTCTCCCACTGCCTCTAAGCTCATGGGGAAATCAGGAAAGCAGGGTGCTTGCCTTGCCAGGAGGATGGGTGGCCTCATTTTCTGGTTAGGGTTAGATAGCTCACAAGGTGATCTCGTCACCACAGGATAAGGACCAACCAGGCTGATTTAAAGAAAGCACCGAGCTGCATCTGCTTAGTGAGCATCTAGAAGCTGTGGATGAGGTGACTGACCTCAGCCAGAAGGCCTCATAACAGCCCTGATGCTTTCATTTCCTGGTTTTACAAGGGCTCAGAGAGGTGAGGTAACTTGCCCAAAGCCACACAGCCAGCTCCTGGGAGAGCTGAGTGATTTGATCCCAGCTCTGCTTGACTTCAAACCCTGTGTTTTTCCCAAGTTGTTTCTCTTTATGTTTTGTGCATGCATTGGCAGGTCCTGGAGCTAAATTGCAAAGCCACCCCACAGGCATCTGGTCTTATCCTATTCCCACAGGATTTCAGATCCTTGCCAGCTAATTTCAACTTCAGTGTGAGTTTAATAGGAGTTTTAATAGGGGCCTCTGGAGACTGAAACACCTTAGGGGTCTAATCAAATAAAGCTCTGAAGAAAATTCAAGCATTTGAGCAGAAGACGTGTGTAGTCAATAATCATGATCCTACCTGCCCAGAGCCACTCCCATTTCCTTTGGAATACTCTGCCCCCACTTCAACCACCTCTATCTGGAGGGGCCCTGTCTTATATGACCCACCCCACCTACCCCTTACCCACCCCCACCCCGCTCCCCAACCTCTGTTGATTGGCCTAAACTGAGCCAAGCGTGGTACCCTCCTACCTCAAGAAAAATTTTGATTGGTTCAATCCAGACCCATCAGAGATCCTCCATAGGAGTTTTTGAATGGGAAATGAGAGGGAAGGTTAGTCCCTCTCTGGTGATAGGATGTGCAAGATAAGACCTTCAACTCAAGAATCAAGAGGTAACAAATTCTCAGAGAGATATCGAAGGTTGACACAACCTGCCTTGTGCCCCTGAGGACACACACGTGAGGCTGGGGAGTGGGAGTCTTCTGTGGATGTGCTGTTTGGTGCCACAGCCTTACCCCCCGGGGATTTCTCCATGGAAATGCTGCCTACACAGGGCCAGCCTCACTTTGGCTCCCCAACCACCTCTAAAGGTTTTGCTTCCCACCCCTGGCCTGAACCTCATGGAGCTGGGCCTGGGCAAACCCCAAAATTCATGGCTGAGCTCAGAGCTCTCTTGTTGTCATCTGAAATCCACCCACAGAGAAGCTTCTCCCACCCAAATCTGCTCTATTCTCTCCAGAAGGCCAGGTATGTGTGTGCACTGAGGTGCACAGCCACACCACGCACACAGGTGTGTGCACACGTGCAGACCTACACTCACCCACCTCTCACAGGCACACTCATTTATAGACACACGTTCACACATCACAGAATACATTCTTATACTTGACTCTGGACCTCACACTGCCACTCATATGCACACAAAAACACTCTCTCGCACTGGGCACACAGGCACAGGAACATTCAAAAACGCCCGTGTCATCACACCCACCCACACGTGCCTCTTCTATGGTACAGCCGACTTTCCCTAGGAAGGATTTGTACCCTAGAATGTGCAAAGTCAAGAGGGCAGGAGGAAGTCAGCAAATGGATGGTGGGCTGGGGTAGGGGAGGAGCATGTGGCAGGAACAGAAATGTGCTTTAATCCCGAAAGGATGCGAGGAGGAGGTGGATCTGTTTCCTCAGTGACACTAATAGCACGGTTCACTGAACACTGTCTTGTGCCAGCCCTGTGCTAAGCGGGCTTTAGTCACAAGACCTGCTCGAGGAGGCCTTCCCAGCCACCAACCTGACCTTGCAAACCCCACCCTCTTACACACACACGCGCATGTACACACGCATGCGCACACATGCATGCACGCACACGTGTGCACACACGCTCCCTACTTGTTGGGAGCACTTATCTCCTTAGCACTTATCAGCACTAAAATACTCAAGATTTTACTTTAAAAGTCTTATCCATTGTTTACTCTTTTACTCTAGAATAGATGCTTCCTGAAGGCATGGCTTTTTTCCTGTTTTGTTGACTGTTTGGTTTCCAATACTGCAGTGCCTGGCACATCACAGGCAATCAATAAAAATGTGGTTTTATGAATATCTCATTTCATACTCCAGGCCACACCATAAAGTAGGTAGTGTTTGGACCCTCGTCTTACAGATGAGACAGTGGGGGCTTAGAGAGGGCAAAGGACTCACCCCCCCGGGCACACAGCCGCTGAGTCACGAGCCAGGTTCTGGCCCGGGCCGTTTGGTTCCAGAACCTGGGCTATCAGTGCCATGCTCACCTAACCGGTTGCTGAGTGAGGGCAAGTCCCCTGCCCTTATCTGGGCTGAGGCTGCTCATCTGCAAAGTGAAGTTCAAGGAGATATTCTCTCATGTTTCCTCCAACTTGGGATTGTGTGATGTCACAGCTGGCAGGTGTGAAGAAATCGAGGCTTGTCAAAGCATCTCCAAATAGCTTACCTGATTTGATTCGCACAACCCAGATGTTCTGCCCTTTTGATGGGAACCTTGAGGTTCAGGAAGGTGAATATGTGGCCCAAGTCCCATCCCTGGTTAATGGTGGGGCCAGCCATGAGCACCTGAGTGTCCCCAGGGTCCTGGGTTGCCAGAATGGCAAACTTCTTCCAGCCTCCTCTGTCCAGGGACGGATTTGGTTTGCACCCTCAGAGAATTAATAACCCTTGCTACCCAGCTTTGCTTCGCTATTTCTTTCCTTCAACTAATACTGAGAAGACCTACTAGTGCCAGGCCCTGCGCCAGCCTCGAGGGCTGTAGGCCATCCCTCCCCCACGAGCCTGCGCTCTAGAAGAGGAGCAGACAAACCGCAGCCTGTGTGTGGTGAGCGAGCTGAGGGGGAAGTTCAGGGACTCTTAGGGCACAGGGGCGGGGCCCCTCAGGGTACAGAAAGACGTCCCTGAAGAGGAATGATGCCTTCCTGGAGACCAGTGGGTTGGCAGGGATAAATGAAGTGATGTGGGTAGGGTGTTCCTGTGCTGAGGTCCAGAGGTCAGTAAGTCAGGCCACCGGGAGAACTCACCCCACCCTCTTTGGACTGATCGCCTCATCAATCGGCTCTGGGGACACAGCTCTGCACAGTCAGCGCCCCTGAGGCCACCGACCCTTCTCAGACGGGGAGTCCTTGGAGCATCACCTGAAGCCTGGCTGCTGTAGGGCTCCCGGGACCCTCCCAGCTTTCCCTCTGCCTGGCCTGCCTCCCTCCATCTCCAGGGAAGCGGATTCATTCTAGGGCTGATTTATTAGCCTCATCCTGGAATCATCCCAGATGCTGGCGCTGGTCTCGTTTACTGACCCGCCTGAGGGCCCAGGAAGGAAATTCATTAGGCTGGGCAGAGCTGGCGGCCAGGCCCATCTGTCTGGGCATCTGTCCTCCTCCTCTCCCGCCCTTCTATCCTCTCCACCTGCAAAAAGAGGAGTTCTGGGCCTGTGACCCTGCCCGGGATCACAAGGTAATGTCACACAGAGCTGTGGGGTCCCCAGGGGAGTAGGACTGAGGAGGAGGAGGCAGAGAGCTCCCTCAGAAGCTCCTTCACAGCTGCCCTCCAGCGCTGCATGCCCAGGCTGCCCTGACCCAGGGAACAAAGCATTTCCATCTGGGGACGCGGAACCCTCTCTCCCACTACCTCACGGCAGCTACGCCAGACTTGCCCGTTCTTATGCAAAAGGTGTCTTCCTGAGCAGGTTGTCTGGAGAGCAGATCTTCTGACATAGACGGCTACCTTTAAAGCAGAAGGCAAGAAGGGGCTTCCCAAGCAAGAAGATGTTAAGGAGTATAGGGATCAAAGCTTTTTATTTTACTATGTACTAAATAAATTAAAAATATATATAACTTTATAACTAGCAGACCCAACCCTTGATTACTAATTACCTTGAATAAAGCGTAAGTCGATTTTTACATTTTTAAAAGCAGGTCAATTTAAGGAAAAATGCTAACTAAATATCAGTTATTGGAGGTATACAGATTTGGCAAAAATACTGGAAATTAGGACTCACTGCTTTAAAAGAAAAGGGCAGTGAATGCACCGCCAAGGTTAAACTTTTCTTGAGGTGAAGCAAACTTGATGAAGCCAGCCCGTTTCGTGGAGGACATTGCAGCCCCAGGTAACTTGTGCAACTGGCGCCTGCTCTCCTCAGCATGCAGATGGGAAGCCACTGGAACCAGAGGTTGCCTGTGCGCGGTGACCCCGGAGGTTTAAGCAAACACGGCCTCAGGCCTCGGTAAATGTTTAGCTCAGTGACCGGCTGGCACCATGGGGGTGGGGAGGGGGGCCTGGGTCCCACTCCTCTCCCCGTGGTTACCTCTTCTGACCTCAGAAGTAAGGTGTTGAGACCCTCAGAGGCTGCAAGGAACAAACGAGGAGCAGAGTTTGCAGCTTCGCCTGTGTTGGTTACATCCTGGAGCCTCTCTCTCTCTCAATTTCTCTCTCTCACACACACACACACAGAGCCATCACTGTGCGCAGTCACCTCCATTTACACGCACACACAGACACACAACCTACACGGTCACAGGTATACATTTACATACAGACCTGCTGACTCAGAGGTATAGATATAGACGCACCACACACTCCCCACAAAAATAGGTACACATGCAAACACACCAACACACCTTCATCCCTGTGCACACACATGCACACAGACTCATTTTATACACACATAGATATAACAGCCATGTTCATAGTCACCCACGTGTACATGTACACACAGATATGCAGCATCAACACAGCCAGAGATAAACTTACATGCAGACACGTCTGCCTGGATATTGAACCACAGGCAGATGTATAGAGAAAGTCACCACACGCATGAAGACAGGCACCTAGTCACAGAGACACACAGCACACCTTCACACTGATACACGTGCTCCATGGATCCGCTATGACACATACCAGTAGGTATACACAGAGGTGAAGTCTCTCTCTCTCTCTCTCTCTCTCTCTCTCTCTCTCTCGTACACACATACACACACACAGACGCAGAGAATGCAAATATATACTCCCAGCTGTAGGAAAGAAGAGCCCACCTCTGGCTTGGGAACGTCCCGTCAGACATAACAGAGTCCACCTCTCAGTTGTCCCCTCTGCTGCCAGCTTCCCAGCTCACAGAGGATGCCCAGGAGCTGGGCCTGAGCCAGATATCTGGGTGCAGGGAGGAAGACACCCCTGCCCCTTCGTCAGCTCTCCCCTGCCCCAGGCCCACAAGGAGCGCAGGGGCTGGGGGAACCTGAGGGAAACCGCCACACTGTCCCAGAGCTTCATGGGAGGGACCAAGAGGACATCATGACCTCCCCAGCTCACACAAGCCTTTGGCACATGGTTTGTATTAGACACCCCCTCTGCCGCTACAGCACGAAGACGGCTGACCCGCTGGCACTCAGTCACAAGAACAGGGGACAGAAGGAGGAACCAGAGACTATTTGGGGTAGTGGAGTCAAGCAGACCAGAATTCAAATGTTTCCTCTGCCACTCCATAGCTGTGGATCTTAAGCAGGTCACTTCACCTCTCTGAGCCTCAGTTTCTTCATCTGTCAAGTGGGCGTAATAATACCTAGGTCAAAGAACAGTGTGAGAACTGGATCCACCCACTGGATGCCAGGGGCATGCCCTTCCCAGTTGTAACTATAAAAAATGTTTCCAGGGGCCTGTCTCGGTGGCTTAGTGATTGAGTTTGCACTCTCTGCTTTGGCGGCCCGGGGTTCACGGGGTTTGGATCCTGGGCGCAGACCTACACACCACTCCTCAAGCCATGCTGTGGCAGCATCCCACATACATAATAGAGGAAGATGGGCACAGATATTAGCCTCAGGGACGATCTTCCTCAGCTAAAAAAAAAAACTCTCCAGATATTGCCAAAGGCCCCTGAGGGGCAAAATCTCCTCCTGTGAAGAATCACTGCTATAAATGTTGACTCTTATTATTGTTACTATGACTGTCGTCGTCATCAGTAGTATTACATGAGCTATAAGACAGTCGGAGCAGAGAGGGGACCCAGAAGGGAATGAGAACATGCCCTTGCTGAATAATCACATCCCTCCTCTCTGCCCTCCTTTCGCTGCCCTTTCTCTGCTTTTGCTCCCGAAGCCCCACAGCGGACCAGGCCTGGCCCAGCTGAGCAGCTGAGGGACGTGGTTGAGGCACCTACATATGGCACCGCGGGAGCAGGGTTGGAATTGCTTCCCGAGGATGAGCAGCCTGGCCAGGAGCAACTCCATGCCTAGAGACCAGGCGTCCTGGGAATAGCCCGGAGAGTACCGGACATCTGGGTGACCTTGGGCGGAGTGGACATGCGGCTGGGCGGTCAGGACCGGGGAAGTCAGGATCAGAGAAAACCACACGGGAAAGCAACGGGCCAGGACAAGTGACCTCTTGGAAAGTAACCTCGCCATATCTATTAAAATACAAAATATTCATATCTTTTGACCAAGTAATCCCCTATAGGGGAATCTATCCTACACAACACACATAGTTTATAAGATCGATACGTATGTGTGTTTTTCGCAGCACTGTTTGTAGTGGCAAAGATCTATAAATAACGTTTGTATGTCCATCAACTGGAGAATGGTTGAATAAATTATGAGTCACCCACCCAACGGATATGATGCAGTTTTAAGAAGAAGTTAGCTGCGTAGCCAATGATCTGGATGGGTGTCTAGGATATTATTGTTAAATGAGAAAAAAAAAGATACAGAGTAATGTCAATAATGGGATCCCACTTTTTGGTAAAAAGCCCAATTTTTGTATGTGTTTGAGCATGAAGCCTGCTAACATTAGATGCTGGAGAAGAAAGGTGGAGGGAAATGAATAGGGAGAGATTACTTTTCATATATACGTGCATGTATAAACGTATATGTAATCACTGTATGTTTTCACTCACAGTCATGGGTGAACGCTACTTTGTTAATTTCTGCAGAAGAATTTAATAAGAGATGTTTTTAAATGAAAAGACAAGAACTCAGTACTGAACCAATCTCCAAAGCTGAGGTTTTCAAGCGTGGCAGGCAACTCGTTCGTTGATCAATTCATTTGGCAAATATTTCCCGAGCATCCACCGCATGGCAGGTGCTGCTCTAGGCAGAGTCGACACAGCAGGAAAGATGCTCGCTGGCCTCTTGGAGCTCTCGTCCTGGGGGAGAAGCAGACAACAAACCGAGAAACACATCGGTGTATAAAGCCTTGTGAGGTCATGTGTGCAAGAAAAATAGAGCAGAGGAGGGAACAGAGAGGGATGGGTGGGGGCTGGTCTTTAAGACAGGGTGGTCAGACAAGGTCCCTGAGCCCAGACTTGAAGGGACTGAGGGAGCAAGGAGCCAGGGGAGATCAGGGCAAGAGGGTTCTCTCAGAGGACCCACGAGGGCACCGACAGAGGGCAGTCAGTGCAGGAGAGGGTGCTGCACAGACACAGGAAGGACTGAATTTCATTTTAGATGAGGCAGGGGCCTTGGAAGGGTTTGGGGCAAGGTTATGCCCCCCTGGCCAGGTTGGCTGTGGAGTCTCAGACTTGCTCTAGAAAAGTGGGCTCCATAGTTCCTGGACTTGTTCAAGATGGCGGTCAGCCCAGGCCCTACACTGGAGGGTCCAGGAGAGGTTCAGCCGAGGCCCCCATGGGCCCAGACAGGAACTGCAGGTGTGAACAAGCCCCGATCATTCTGGCAGATTAAAACCTCAGTGAGATGACATTGGACATGAAGCAGTGGGCATTTCATCCACTGCTGACGGAGAATCCTCATGGAACAAGCCCTTTGGGCACAGTCTGGCATTCCCTAGTTCAGCTGAACACGCAGGTACCCTGTGATCCACACTGTGCTCCTAGCTGTGTACCCTCCAGGAGCCCTTGCACACAAGTGCCAGGAGACAAGCACACGCATGTGCTCAGCAATACTCTCCACAAGAGCAAAGGCAGGAACAACCCAAACGTCTACAAAGGGGAGAGTGTGTGAGAAAAAGCAGGAACAACTCAAATGTCTACAGAGGGGAGAGTGCGTGAGTGGGCTATACTCCTCCATGGAACACAGTCTTGCAGTGAAAACAAGTCAACTGCCGTGCGCACGGGCTCTGGCGAACCCCAAACCTACTGTGAGTGAAGGAAGCAGGTCGCAGCTCACGTGCAGCACACTTATGCAAAGTACCAACCAGGCAAAACCAGCTACATGTGGTTTAAGAACCCACAGATGGTCATCAAGTATAAAGGAAAGCAAAGGAGGGATTAACACAAAATTCAAAATAAGGTGGGTAGACTTTGAAATTTAAAAAAAGTGAAAATAGTTGATACTTGATTATATAACTCACTTAAAAAGACGCCAAAATATATGAATGTCTTTGACTTATTTTGTTATTGTTGTTGTTAAAACAGAGGATTCGGGTAGAATTGTCAGCAGACTAAATCAATCCCTGGGTCTCCTCCCTTTTCTGTGGGATTGTAGGTTTCAAGCACGAGTGCTGCACACGTGCTGTATTGTCTCAGCCTTGAAATAAGCCACACAATTATACCCATTGCAGAGACGAGCAGAGCGGGGCTCAAAGAGGTGCAGCCATTTACCCAAGTTTACAGGGGATTCAAATCCAGGTCTGTGTGACTCAGAAGCCAGAAAGGACTCGATGCATTTGAAGAACTGAAGATAGGCCAGAGTGGCTGGAGGGTAGTGAGTGAGGGCCAGATAATGGAGGGAGCTGTAGGTCATGGAGAGAGGCTTGGGTTTTATTAACAGTGCCCTGGGGAGCCACCAACAGGTTTTTAAGCAGAGGAGTGACAAGGCCAGATCTGCATTTTGTAAACATTTCTCCAGCCACTGTGTCAAGGATAGACGAGAAAGGAGCAAGAGAGACTGGCGACAAGCAGGGGGGCAGTGGGCTGAACAGAGCAGACAGGGGGACGTTAACACATTCATGAGACATTTTGGGGAGAGTCACAGAAGTCGGCAGTGGGTTGAATTTGGAGCTTGAGAGAAAAAAAGATGTCAAGGATAATCCAGGGTTCTGACTTCAACAACTGAGGAGAAAGTGGTGACATTAGAAATAACTGAAGAAAAAGAGATTCGGGGGGAACCACTTTAATTAAGCAGGCTTTCCAGTTTCTGTCCCTGGTCCCCACACTAGAGTAAGGGAACCACTATAAGCTGCATGGGGTCCCCCCGCCCTCCGTCAGAGCATCCTTGTGGCCTGCTCACGCACCTCAACTCTCCTCTCTCTTCAAGTGAGTTCTTTCCCAGGGCTCCCTCTGCCCTTCGTGCAAACCGAGGCCCCGAGGGCCTGCTCAGGTCAGTCTGCAGCCTTGGGAGAGCCCGGGGCGGGCTGCCGAGCCGAGCCCCCTAGTGCACTTGGTATTGTTCCTTCCTCCGGCCTTTTGTTAAGTCCTCTAGTCCCCTGCCTTTTGCAAGGTTGGAGAGAATCCTAAAAAAATCTGTACTGGCCTGTGAGTTACCAGACATAGCTGTTTGGATCTGCTAGAAGTCGGGTAGCAGAATTAAAAGGGACTGAACGTATTTCCCCTTCCCCTGAGCATGGCCTGAATTGGTTGGTGATTTGCTTTCACTGGAGACAGTAGAACAGAGTGGCTTAAGCCAGTGGCCTGGGGAGTCAGACAGAGCTGGGTTGGGAGCCAGCCTTTGCCACATTCATAGCAGTGTGATCTTGGGCGAGCTGGCACAGGGCCTGGCACATAGTAGGGCCTTACTCAGTGGAAGGTAGTAGTGATTTGGGGAAGTTGAGAAAGGAGAGGAGAATTTCAGCTGGAAGAGCCCTTAGACATCTTCCTGCCATTATATAGATGGGTAAACTGAGGCCCAGAGAGATGGAAGGATTTGCCCCAGGAGCCACATTAGAGGGAGAACTCAGGAGCAAATGCCACCTGACTCCCAGCCCAGGTCTCCCTCCAAACCTCCTCTGGGAGAGCTGTGGACACTAGTGGAGGCCACCGGACCCACAGAATGTGCGTTTTCAGTTGGTTGCAGAGGGGCACACGGGAGTCCCACGGCTGGATGGATTTTGCTTATTTGTACAGGGCAGGCGGCACCATCTGAAAAATATCTGAACTAGTTGCTATAATTTACAAATCAAGAGGCTTCAAATAAAAATCCGAATTTCTGAATTTTTTGAAAAATCAGAAAACATGGCCACCCTGGACCTGTATTCCTACATGGCAACAAGCAGTTGGAGCTGACCTGGTGCTGCTCCCTTTGGCTGGCTCTGTGCTGTCCAGTTTGCCACAGTTTCCACCCCTTTCTGTTGTCTCCTGGACACAACCATCTGGTGTCATCTGCAGTTTACCATTGTGCTGGAACTTCTGTGTTTCGAGCATGTTATATGACCTGCCCTCTCCTGTAGGCATGCGTTTATGATTCTAGCCCTAGAGTGTCTCCTTTAAAAAAATATTTTAGGACATAAAGCTATGTACACGCTCTAACCCATCTGTTCCATGTTACCTGTTGTGTAATCCTGAGTCATTGCTCTCAAACTCTCCTGGCAAATGTTGTCCCTCTGAAATCTTCCTCCTGCATCCATTCGAAAATAGAAAATCCTGCCTCTGGTCGTAGTTGGGACTTTTCTCTACATTTCTTGCTTTTCCTCTTCATTTGGATCTTGCGAAGGGTTACTATCCTCATTTTTCCACATTCTTTCCTTCCCCCACCCCCAACCCCCTTGCCTGCCCATCATGTGCCTCTCCTCCCCCAAACCCTGCAGAAGCCCAGTCCTGTGCTCTGTACCCGCCCTGCAGCTCGGAGTGGCTTGCCCTTCTTTCTGCATCTGGGGGGCCAGAGGATCCAGGGACAGACAGCACTGCCAAGTGTGCTATTTACTGGGGGGCAGGGGGAGGTCAGATTTCCTGGGTTCCTTGGAGCAGAAAAGACAGTCATCAGCCCCCCACTCCTGTGGGTTGCTCTGGACAGTGGGATAATAAATCTTTACCTGCCTCCCCCCCACTTTTAGAGAAGAATAAAAGAGGATGTCCTGTCTAAGATATCTGGGGCCTCTCCACTTTGACCTTCTCTTCTATGGCCTCTATTTAGACCTGCAGCATTTTCAAACTTGCCGTGGTCTCCCAACCAGCCTCCTTGCCTCCACATCATCCCCTCGTGCCCCTTTTGCACCCTGTTTCAAGCTTGACCAGGTCTCCCCACTGCTTAAAAGCCATCAAGAGCTCCCCATCATCTTCAGAATAAAGCCTAAGGCCTTGGTCAACCAGGGGTGCCACCGAACTTCCCAGCCTCGGCTCTCACCTCCCCATAAGCAGGGGCACACAGGCCAGGAAGCCACGAGCTCTCGCCTGGTGCTCTGCTTTGCCTGTGCTTCTTCCTCCTCCAGGACAACCTCCTGACGAGCCTTCAGGGATCAGCTTCAACAGCACTTCCTCCCCGACTCTGTCCCACCGCCTTCCCCCCACCAGAGCGGTTAGATGGTTTTGCTCCTTCTCTGTGCTCACACCTCTCTGCTGTGTTCTGCCTGGTTGTACTGTGTTTACAGATCAATCTCCCAGACTCTGAGGCTCTCAGACAAGGACCTCTGGTCTCTCTGTGTCCTCAGAACCTGGCAGAGGGCCAGGCACAAGGAACGGCTGATAAGACTTGAGGAATTGAAGCAATGCTGGACTGAACTTCAGCAAAGACATAGAGAGGCTGTTCACAATTAGAGGAGGTCGTCCTTGGGTCTTTTGAGAATGTGTCTCCTATTTTATACAAGGACTGTTCTTCAAGGAGATGATTATGGGCCTCCTTCTACCCTTGCTACCCACAAGGCCATTCCTCTCCTCCATTTCTTTCATAAGAATAGATCCTTCCATCAATGGATGCAGGACACTTGACCGCAAAGCATCTTTAGTTACTACTGACCATTTTCTGGGTCTAGATCTTGTGACTCCAAATGGACAGTAAGGCCCTCAAGGGCAAGTCTGTAATATTCATCCATCTATCCACTGGATCATCCATCTGCCCATCCATCATCCATCTATCCATCCATCCATCCATCCATCCATCCATTCATCCATCCATCCATCATCCTGGTCATTCATCTGACCATCCATTTATCCAACCAGCCAGCCAGCCATCCAAACATCCATTTGACCTCCCATCCATCCACCCATCCATCCACCCATCCATCCACCCATCCATCCACCCATCCAAGCACCCATCCAACCACCCATCCATCCACCCATCCATCCATTCATCCATTCATCCAATCAAGCATTTACACTGTACCACACACTCCAGTGGGTGCTGGGGATAAAGTGGAAAGCAAAATCAGATGGGACCTCTGCCCTTACTGCAGCTAACAGTGCAGTCTGGTGGAGGAGACATGTAAACAGACAATTACAAATAAATGTAAAATAGCGATTGTGACAAGTACGTTGAAGGAGAAATCAACAGTGCTCTGAAGGCCTGTAACAGGGAGATTGGTCCTGGTGTGTGAGGGACAGGAAAAGCCCAGCATGGTGGCAGCAGCGAGAACGTGGGGAGTGTGGTACAGATGAGCAAGTGCTGCAGAGCTGGCTGTGGCCAGGAACCCTTTCTTTGTGTATTAGCAACAGAAAGACACTGGCCTGTGTTTAGCCAGCATTATGCCACTGAACCCGCATCCCAAATGTGTCTTTGTTCACTCATTTATACAGACACACTCAATAATATCTATGCATTTTCCTGTGATGTCATTTTCTCTTATATAATACAAGTGTATATTTATATACCATATATGACTATCTATATATAAATGCACAGACACGCACACAGACACCAGCACACGTGCACAAGGCTTCTTTCTTTTCCCTGACACTCAGTCTGCATAGGTAGTTGGTCCATTGAAATGCAGCCATCATAATCATCTTTGTAATTATATAACTATCACATCTTATATTTTTATATTATGTTATATATTTGATACTTATATAACTCTTTAGTGAGCGCCACTTTACCAGGAAAATCAGATCCATTTTCTCCACTCCCCTCAACAGCCCCACAGGATACGTCTTGTTTCCCCATTTCACAGATGTGGAGATTGGGGCTCAGAGATGTGAAGTGACTTGCCCAGTGTCACAGCCGGAAGTGGGGGGAGACAGCACTAGAGCACAGGTCTGCCTGATTCCACCTGCACACTGCCTCCTTCCTAGAGTTTTAGGACCCAAAGAGACCGGAGAGAGTGGTCAGACAGCTGGCTGAGTTAGGAGACGCCTGTGCCTGCCGAAGAGTTTGCCGCTATTTAAAGAAAGAGCCATTCAGGGAATGGGGCCCGTGACCATGGCTGCACAGACCAGCTGGGCTCTGGGGACTCGGGGGAACTGCCCAGCCATTGACAGGCCCCTGCACAATAGAGCCACTGACCCAGCTGTCAGAGGTGACCCCCAGAGGTCACTGGCCCCTACGGGGAGAAGGAGCACAGATTGGTGACCCTTTTTCCCGTGGACCACACAGGGAGGGTGAGAGAGGACTCTGAACTCAGATGCACGACCTTAAGGCCCACCGGGAATTTGTCCAGGCCTTTGGGGTCAGACTTAGATTCGTATGCAGCCAGCCTGGGTTATGTGTCTGACATGTGTTAGGCTCTTACACATGCATCATTTCACCAATCCTCGTAGTGACCCTTCGAGAACAGAACTGTTGATATCCCCATTTAGAGAGAAAGAAAGGGAGGCTCAGAGAAGTTTAGGTGTCTGACCCAAGCTCATACAGCCAGAAGGTAGTAGACTTCTACTCAGGACAGTTTAACATCCATTCATTCATTCAGTAAATATTTATGGTGTGTCTACATACCAGGCACTGTTCTAGGCATTTGGAAAAATAGATAAACAAAATGGATCAAGTCCCCACCCTCATGGAGCTGACATGTGAGTGCCACCGGGCCAGAGCCTGTGCAGTCACTACTGAAACAAAGAAAACCCAGTTCTCACCTTTGGGGCACTTGTAGTCTGGTGGAGGAGACACATCCACAGGAAATTTAAAAGCTGTGGGAAGTTCAGGATGCTTTGATAGGGGCAGCAGAGGGCCTGTGAGAACAAAAGGTGGGTATCAGGGAAGGTTTCCTGGAGGAGGAATGAGCCCTGCAGGATCAGTCAGACACAGGAAAGTCATTCCAGGTGGAATTCACAGCAGGAGATGGAGCACAAACCTGGTCTCTTTGGTTGCTGCACTCTGAGACCCAGACAAAGCTGCTCAGACCTGACTTGTTCTCCCAAGTATAGCTTAAGCAAAGGCCCAGAGGCAGGAGGCAGGGCTTTGGTTCAGGGAACTCTATCTCTGGTTACAAAGGTCAAGGGTAGACAGAGCTGAAGAGGAGAATGGGCTCAGGTAGCCTCAGGCTTTCAGGAGGCACTGGTGAGGTCTAAGCAGAAAATGGCCCAGTGCCATTGATGGTCTCAAAGATCTCTCCGGCGTGGAGTAAAGGCTGAAGTGGAGGCAGGGAGGGGGCTGCACGAGGGTCCAGGCAACGAGAGTGTGACCGGGTGGGGGCTACTCCAAGTCCAGTGCTCAGAAAATTGCTTTTAATTTATCTTTTCAGAGTCAAGATTATTCTTGTTCATTAAAAACCAATAAAAGAAAAAGGAAAGAAGGAAGGCAACGAGGGAGGGAGGGAGGCAGGAAGGAAGAAAGAAAAGAAAAGGTGGGGAGAAGCATATCTAATAGCAAAGTGAAGCTCAATGTTCTCTTTTTAAAACATTTTATCATGAAAGATTTTATACCAAGGAATGTATGCAGTTTATATTAAATTATAAAGCATGATAATAAAACAAACACCTGTGACCCCACCATTCAGTGTAAGAACTAGAACCTGCCAAGGCAATGAAACCTAAGCGGGCATCCACTCTGATGCCCTGCCCTGGGCCCCTGCATCCCCACCACCAAGAGCTGACCACTCCCTGAATTTCATTTTGGTTCTTTTTCTTCTTCTTTTTTTTTTTTTTTTGTGAGGAAGATCAGCCCTGCGCTAACATCTACAAATCCTCCTCTTTCTTTTGCTGAGGAAGACTGGCCCTGGGCTAACATCCATGCCAATCCTCCTCTTTTTTTTGCTGAGGAAGACTGGCCCTGGGCTAATACCTGTGCCCATCTTCCTCCACTTTATATGGGACACTTCCACAGCATGGCTTGACAAGCAGTCCATCGGTGCGCGCCCAGGATCCGAACCGGCAAACCCCTGGCCGCTGCAGCGGAGCGCGTGCACCCAACCGCTTGCGCCACTGGGCCAGCCCCCGCTTTTTCTTCTTTTTTGTGTTTACCAAATATGAATGTCTCCCCAAAAATATAGTGCTTGATTTGCTTGTTATTAAAAATGCATCTTAGACCCTTCTGCCACCTGAATTTTTAAATTCAACATCATGTGTCTCTCATTTATCCATGTTGATGCATGTGGCTGTAATTTATTTGCTCTCACAAGTATATGGTATATTCCATTGTATGCATATACCCCAACTCATCTCTCCTTTCTCCTGTGGTGGGCTGACACAGTGCTGGTGTCAGCATTCGTGTGTGTGCTCCTGGAGTACACGTGCACCAGTTTCCCTAGGTACCCTTGGGGTGGAGCTGCTGGGTCGTAGGGCCCAGAGCTCCTTCCACATCTCTGTCCCAAGGAGGGCCCAGAAGACCCCAAATCAGTCTCGGTTCCAGCTTGCTAGGAGCTCAGGGCAGGGCAGCCATGTGCAGACAGGCCCAGGCCAGGCCCCAGTCACTTCCCAGTAGTCGGCAGGCACCTCAGATGCCCCTCATGCCAGAAGACCAGCAATCCTCCAGCTGGCTACTAATTAGGTCACAAGAGTGTCGCTCTCTCATTCTGGGTTTGTTCCATTTCCTTCAGCATTTGGGCCTGGTAAGGCTCTGTGCACAAGCCATTGAGCCCACAGGAGACGGTCATGACAGCAGCCTGAGCTGACTGCACACCGGGCACTGCTCAAAGCACCTGCCATACAAATTAACTTGTGTAATCTTCATAACCGACAGCACGAAGTAGGTACCATTGCTATCTCCATTCTACAGATAAGAAAGTAAAGCACCAAAACTTGAGGATCTTGCCCAGAGTAACACGTGTAAATAAATGCTGAGACCAGGCTTCAAACCCCGGCCACCTGGCCCCTACACCCTCCACCACTCTACTCGCCCAACTCTTAGGAGAGGGAGAGAGCCAGCTCCTCACCCACTGCTAAATTCATCAGCGTTCCTTTACTTGAATGAATGTCTGCAAAAAGGGGGACTTACTGAATGACAAAAATAAATCCAGAAGAGACAGGTAGGGAGCAGACCTCAGGGCCCACCAGGTCCTGGGAGGCAAGCACTACCAGAAACTGCTCCATCCTCCACCCCAACTCTCTATCTGTGCTGCCTTCACTCTCACTGCCAGAGGGGCCTCACCTTCTGACAGAGCCACCAATTCCTGTTAAAAAACAAACCTGAACGAACAAGCAGACCAAACACCAGGGCAGGATGCTGATAGGCTCAGGGAAGGATGTCCTCAGGGTCCCTGCCTCCCCTCTGAAAATTCATGGAGGCGTGGACAGCTCTTCCTTCCTGAGCAAGGCCTGGGTCTTTACCCAGGATCCAACTAGACTGAAAAGAATTCCTCTTTTAATAGCTTTCTATTTGGCATTCAGGGAAATGAGATTTCCACTTGGTATTTTTAACCAACAAAACCCCCTTCCACGCACCCTAACCCTGGAGGAACCGGGGACCAGCAGCAGGAATGTGGACCATGCTGGGACTGTGCAGAGGAGAGGCAGAGCCTTGGGAGGGGCAGGGGTCCCCTCTAGGCCTGCTGATTACAAGCACTGCAGCCCAAGGCTCCATCCACCCAGGCCGCAGAGGAAGCCCAGGGAGGCGCACATCCTCACTCTCAAAGGGACTTGGCTCAGGGCACAGGGAAAGGAGGCAGAAAGCTGGGCAGGGGACACAGGATTTGACGTGAGAAAATCCTGCGTGGGCTGGCCTGGCTCCTCACTGCCCACTTCCCCCCGACCCTCATCCAGGCCTGCACTCCGGCCACCCCGCGGACCCCGCCACAGGCCCCGTGTGCTCTCAGTGAAACCAGGTCAGAGAGTGGCCGAGAAGCAACTCGGGGAGTCAAGCGGACGCAAACCTGGACAGCAGAACAAAGCCAAGCTGGCAGCCAAGGAAACCCAATCCGCTTATGCCCCGGAGCCCCCGTGGCCGGAGCAACCTCGTGACTGAGAAGAAAGGGTGCTTTCATGGGCCCGGCGCTGCCTGTCGGCAAAATCCCTGCCAGCACCCTGCCCTCTCTGCAAGCAGCCACACGGGGGGCTGCTGGCCCTCACCCGGCCTGGGGGTGGGCGTGGGGAAGGGACCCCTTCATGGGGCCTCAGAGGAGATGGGAGGTGGGAGAGGGACATCAGGAGAAGCCACGGGCAATGGATGGCTTCAAGGTTAAGGATCTGGAGATAAAAAAAAAGACAGTGTATGTTTGTTCTGGAAATTGGCTCATGGACAGATTAAATTTAGGAGTAACTGGGGCAGATACGCAGGGAAGCATGTTCCCTTAATGAGCCCTTCTTTATTTAACTGCTTAATCATTTACTGGGCCAAAAAATCTGGAGGTGACTCCAAAAGTCACGACAGTGAAGACAGTGACAGATTGAGCCCTGTCGAGCCGTTTCAGGGCCGGGCTCCTGTGACGTCAAGTCCCTGCGCCCGGCGTCCTTGTCATCCTGATGGGGCAAGGATGGGCTGCGCTGAAGGCCAGGATAGCCCCACGTGGCACAGCTGCTTTGCCCGGGAGCAGTTTTTCTTTGCCATTTCATGTCCCTAACAAGGAGGTGACTGGGACGGGCAGAGTTGATCTGGGCGGTGTTTCTCCTTCCTGCCCTGACACCACCTCACCCCAGCCAGTTCCAGGAGCCTCCAGCCTCCTATGTTCCCTCCACTTCTCTTCTCATCCACCCACCCATTCATTCATTCGACAAAGTGTTTTCAGGCAACCAATGTATGCCCGCCTGGTGTTGACGCAGTATGGAAAAAGTCCAGTGTAGTGGTTGCTTTCTTGAAGCTTCTTACAGTCCAGTATGGGAGGGTGACTTTAATCAAGTTATCCCGCAATTATGTCATTACAAACTGCCATAAGTGCACCGAAGAAAAAGTGAAGACAACTGGGTTCAGAGGGAGAGGGGAGGGGCGGATGGGCGGAGCATTTTTAGGGTGGTGAAACTGTTCTGTATGACACAGTGTTGGTGGATATAGGTACTACGCGTTTGTCAAGACCCATGGAACGTATGACAGGAAGAGTGAACCCTAATGTACACTACGGACTTTAGTTCATGATAATGTATCAGTGTTGGCTCAGCAATTGTAACAAGCGTACCTCACTGTGCATGATGTTAATAATAGGGAATCCTAGGGGGCGGCGAGAGGGGGTATATGGGAACTCTGCACTTTCTGTGCAATTTTTCTGTAGACCTATAATGACTCTGAAAAATAAAGTCTATTTTAAAAAAGTGCAGACAGCTAAGAAAGACTATAATACGGAGCCTCATCTATGTGCGGGGTCTGCAGGGGTGCGGCTTGAAACCACACTCTGGTTGACCGTCATTCAACATTGGTCTCCTGTCTGCCTGCAGGTCTCACTTCCTCTGCAGGCAGGGGAGGGACCCACTGTCTCGCGAGTGCCTGTTATGTGCAGTTTATCGCCAGGCGCGGCCCACCTGTGACGTTTGCTATGGGAGTGGGGGAAAGGGGTTCATTCTTCAAGAGGATGTACCAGGACCAAGATGGGGAGAGTGGAGGGGAGGGGAGTGTGTATAGTTCAAAACCATAGAGCCAGCATAATAATTTTATATTGGAGGGGGGAATCTTTTATTTCATAATACAAGTTATGCTGGACAAAGTGTTCTTGGCTGGTGTGTGTGCATGAAATACTTACCATCGGGCCTGGAGAGGTGGAGCCTTTGAGGTGGAAGGCAGAGATGTTTGTAGTTAGCAAAAGAGGACACAGACTAGAAAAGGTTGGGAAACACTGTACTATTTGTGAACTCACCACCACACGGTGGGCAAGATGACGTGACTCTTACTTTCCAGAAGAGGCAACTGGGGTTCAATAAGTTTAGATCACACGTCTATGTCGTACAGCTAAGACAGTGCAGAAGCACAGTTTGAACCCCAACTAGATCCACGAATGCAGTAGCCATCATTGCCAATAGGGCAGCACAGGCAGTTCTAGTGGACACCAGTGGTGTTCCTTGGGAGACTGGAACACATGGGCTGAGAGTCAGCAGGCCAGCGGTCATTCTCTGCTGTGCTCCAGGAGAGAGAGGGACCTGCCATCTTGATGCTGTCCAGAAGCCAGAGGCGTCAGCCCAGGAAACAGAGTAAAAGCCCTATTCATCTGGATATCACTGATATAGGACACTGTTAACTCAGCCTGGCTGAGCCGAGGTCCAGGCTGTCCTGAGTGTTACAAAGGTTTACTGAACGAAGATGGGAGGCCAATGCTTAACCAATTTCAGCTAACCCTTCAAGTATTTCAGGTATCCGTTCTTTTTAAAAAGTAGGAGCTGATTATATCATGCAGTAGGTGATTTCAAATGCATGGTTTCTCTCTTCCTCTGAAAGGCAGGTCCCAGAGGACTTCCAAAGGGCTAAGTGCCATTAGCCATGTTAGGACGTGAAAACAATACACGTCTGGGAACCAACATCAAGATGTGACACAACCTACTCAGCACCGTCCAGTTGGACTGCTTGCCATGGTGGACACGTCCCCTCCCTGCACCGCCCAAAACGGTAGCCACTGGCCACACGTGGCCATCAAGCACTTGAAATGTGGCTGCTGCACGGGAGGCACTGCATGTTCAATTTCACTTAATTTCAATTAATCAGTTTATGGTAAACAGCCACCCGTGGCAGTGGCTACCACTTTGGACCATGCAGACTCCAAGGGTTCCCTAATGTGGTGTGGCTTCCCTTCACTTTTAGTCCAAGGTTTCACTCTCACCAATGCAGCCATGACAGCCGCTCACCTCCCTAGATGGTCCTCTGTCACAGAAGCCTTTCCCGCCTGCTGAACTGGCACAAACGCTGGAGGGAGAACACCTGAGGCCCAGGGAGGAAAGGCGACTTTTCCAGAGTCTCGTAGCCTCTGAGCAGCAGAACAACACTGGGGTCTGAGGCCTCTGGGTCCCATGTGGTTTCCAGGGAGGCCTCGCTTCCCACCTATGCCCTTGTGCTCCAAGCTCCTGGCAGAACAGGCGTTTATTCCTCCAGGTGGGTCAGCAAGGCTGGCTGGGAGAGGCACAGCATTGGACCTGGCGACAGGACACCCCCATGCCCCCTTGGCAGCTCCCGGCCCAGTGAGGAGGCATGGGCACCTCGCTGTGTGAGCTGGAAGCCTGGTGCTTTGGTGTCAAGGGGCAGAGTCAGGAGACCTCGATTCCCTAGTACCTGATTCTCATTAGGCACTCTGCCCTGGGGAAATAAAAGAAAAGGAAGGAAAGAAAAGAAAAAACTTGCAACTGACAAATATGCCTGGGAATCCCTGAAAACAATACTTCTCCTCCAGGAGCCTGAGGAGTGCTATCAGCATTTTAAGGAAAGGGACAAGGAGGAGAGAGGCAGTGGGGGAAGTGGACAGAGGTCTGGTGTGGGGTTGGCCTGCCTCACTTCTAAATCCTTGCTCTGTCCCACTTACCCGCTGGCCGACTTTTGGTGGGACCCTCTCAGAGCCTGCTTGTGCATCTGTCCAGTGGGGGTGATGGGACAGTGCGTGGGTCTATGCTCCGCCTGGGCCCCTGCTCCGTGAACGACCGCTTCCTCTTCCTTCATGTGGCAGGAATATAGAGGGCAGGGAGGGGAGGCTGATCAGGGATTATCTGGTTGGCCGGCCTGGTCAGACCTTGATCACCAAGCAAGGAAGGAGGAGCCTCTAATTAGCTGTCACCAGGTTCACTGCAGAGCACGCAACACCCTGGAGGGTGGCGGAACTGAGCCAGCAAACCCACTCTGCCCTGATCCTCCCAGCGCCCGTCTGCCCCAGGTTCTGGCCCCTCGGGCTGCCACTCCCAGCTTGGGCTCCCTCCGTGCAAGCACAGGGCAGCTTCCAGGGGAGGCCCGAGCCAGCCCTCAGAAAGGACAGCCGGCCTGTGCACACGTCCACTCATCACGAGCCCGCCATGGCCCAAGCCTAGGCTCTCAGGAGAACGTAAGCGACCTCCTGGGGCCATGACAGAGACAACCTGTCAGGAGCAGGCATCAACATGCCTTCCTGTGTTCTTTCTGGTGGGGGCAGAATCAAATGTCACATCTGCCCCCGTGAGGCCACACCTTTGGATGACCAATCAAAGACTTGGGCTGAGTCCTGGCTCTGGGACCTTCCTGCTGTGGACAAGTCACCGCAGAGACTTTAGGAAAGCCAATTCAGCAATTCAAGCCTCAGTTTCCTCTTCAGGAAAATGGGGATGAAAATACTTACCTCTCACACTCGGGCAGTACCGGGCTTACAGCAGGTCTCCTCCAGGTCGGTGGTTCTCACAGTGGGGTCCCTGGACCAGCAGCATCAGGATCCTCCGGGCACTTGCTAGAAATACACATGCTCAGGACCCACCCCAGACCTACTGAATCAGAACTCTGGGGGTGGGGCCGAGCAGTCCGTGAGTTTTAACGATAACTCCAGGGGTTTCCGATACTTGCTCAAGTTTGCAAAGCACTGCATTAAGTGGTAGCTGTCTGGGGTTACTGACATTCTCAAAAACACTTCCAGCTCCCAGTCTGACTGCAGTTGACTAAGGGCAGGGCTTGGGGTCAGACAGACCTGGGAGAAGTCCCTGAGCCTCCACTTCTAGCCAGTGGCCTTGGGCAAGCTGGTTGCTGTCTCTGAACCTCAGTTTCCTCATCTGTGAAATGGCAGTAATACTTGACTTGCAGTTGCTATAGGCACCAAATGTAATTATCTCAGTGCCTGGAACATTGGAAGAGCTCAGTAACCAGTAGTTACTATTATTGTTGTTGTTTTCTTAAACAATCAGGTACCAGGGCTTTTTGTTCTTAAAAAGAGTCAAGTTTCTCTGGCATGAATCCTTGCCCGCCATGCCATCATCCCCTGGATAGTGTTCCCATAAGGAGTGGTGAGTAAATTGCCAAAGGGCCCTCTGCTCCCCATCAGATGGTAGGCTTTCCGCGTCCGAATGAGGCAGAAGATTTCAATTACCCGGGATTACAAAGGAGGGCCTCGGATGCACCATATGGCCTGGGCCTGGCCGCCCTGACGTCCCGCGTGATGGGAGGCTCTCGTGTGAGATATTAACATAACATCCCTTCCAAAAGCGATTACAGAGTCGCAGGCAGCAGAATGTCATTCAGTGGCCGCAGCCTGCTCTCATCAGCAGCAATGACTAAACAAGCTAATCAAATCAGCACAAATTTGCACACCGGCCCGGCAGCTGGGCCCGGAAATCGCCAAGGCGAAGGCATAATCGTGCTGTAGGATGACTTGACTAATGGGCTCCCGTGGGCAGCCAGGCCCTGGTGGGCCTCCTGGCAAGTCTGCACAGTGAGGGCGGCTGCACCCAGAGGCAGCCACAGCCAGGGTACGGAAGGGACAGAGCCGCATCAGCAAACAGCAAACAGAGTGGGGGGAGCAGGAAGGACAGGCATCAGTGTATCAGTCTCTCCAGCCTCACCGTGTGTGTGTGCATGTGTGTGTGCGTGTGTGTGTGTGTAGAGAGACAGACTGACCACCACATGCACTCTCCCATAGCTTCCCGAGAATGTGGGCTCCGGGGGCCCTCTTGATTCAAGTTTCAGTTTTGTCATTTGCTGTGTGTCCTTGAACAAGATACTTAACATCTCTGAGTTCAATGTCCTCATTCATAAAACAGGAATAGTGAGTGTTCTTAATCCTTGAGGTTCTTGTGAGGATTAAATGAAATAATATACATCATATCTGACACCGTGTATGTTCAATAAGCAGCAGTTATCATCACTATTATTATTATATTGTTCAATAAACTTCACCTGGGACCTTCTATGTGCCAGACCCCAGGCTCTAGGAATGCTCAAGTCAAGGATGACACTGTCCTTGCCTTCAAGGCGCCCGTAACGTGATGGGGGCGGCAGATGAGTAACTAAGGAATGACAACAGCCGGTGATGAGCTCTGCGAGAGAAGACAGGGAGGTGCTGAGAGCACAGAGTGGGGGCATCCCAGCCTCGGGGACCCCAGAAATCATCAGAGAGGAAGTGATACTACAGCTGAGTTTGGGGAGTGTGTTGGGATTTAGTAGGAGCGCAACAGCAGAGGCAGAGGCCGGCAGCCAGAGCTCAGAGCTTCCCACAGGCGCCTGGCCGGCAGCGGGGGTCCCCTGAGGGGCCACCAGGCACCTGCTGCCTAGACGGCCTGGCAGTCCGCCCGAAGGCTGGGGGCTTCTGAAGTCTGAGACAAGATCGGAAGTGCAGCGATGTCGGAGGAGGCTGGGATAAAGGGACACGTTCTACTGGAGAACTTCATCCCTGCGTCAGGGCTCCCAGGTGTGGAAACCAGGGAGGAAGCCGGGGGCATTCTCGCGCGCAGGGAGAAAAGTGCCGCGGAAGGTGCCTGCTGCCCCGCCTCGCCGCACCTCCAGGCAGGCCTCACAGGCCTGTTTCTACCTGCAGAGCCGGAGCCCCCCCCACCACTCCCCCTTGCTTGGGGCTCCCACCGTCGATCACTTCCTTTCTACGTCACAAATGGCCACAGCCACCATGCCTACACAATTATTGACTTAATACTTGTCTCTAAAACAGCCCCCTTTTAATAACAAACCACTAACTTAAGCAAAACCTTGACAACACCACCATAACTGAAGGGCCAGTACCGTTTGCCACTGATGGAACACAGCTGTACAAAAAAATGAAAACCAACAAGGTTATACAGCTCTCGTGAGAGGATATCACTTCCTGAACACTGGGGCTGAGGTAGGGGTGAGGGGTGGGAGGAGATTAGCATTGTGCTGGGAGGTCTTAAGGACTCCCGCACCAGGGTGAGACTCTCTCCCTGCGTAATCACGGGGACGGAAGGAGACCTGCAGAGGACTGCAGTCCTCGCTGGTTAACTCAGTGTTATTTAGTACCAGGTGTGGGGACCACCTCCCTGCCTGTCAGACCACGGGCAGTCATCCCATCTCCTTCCCTGCACTTTGGGAAATGCTCGCCCCAATAATCTCAAAGCCTTTTCCAGCTATAAAACTCCTCAGTGCTATGCATTTACCAACTCTTTAGAAGAGGTAGAAGTGACCAGACGTGATCTCCAGGCCACTCCGCCTATCCTGTCTGAGCTCCTCCCACCCACTGGGCAGACCCCGACCACACTCTTGAGAGGGGCTGTGCCCAGCCATGTGGCCCCCGGCGTGGTTCAGTCAACAGGAACTGCCCCTCACTCAAAAGGTAGCAGTGCCCAGCTCTCCTCAGATTCTTGGCCAGGGACCTCCTAGGGAGGACCCTCCCATGATCCCTCCCATGGCCCCATCGCAGGGAGACCTGTTTCCATGGCCTCCCTTCATCCACCAGCCCAGCCCCCCCCCGACCCCCAACAACAGCCCAGTGACTTCACCCTTCACCCCTAGAATGGAGGCAAAGCCCACAGGCCGAGGCAGCCCCTGATCTACCCATGCAGCAGCCCCTTGCTGCCTCCCTCCTGACTCCCCTGCTACTTCCCTCTCTCAGATGACCTGGCTGCAAATCCTAGCTCTGCCATTGCCTACCGGGCCCTGGGACAGCTCACCTCACCTCTCTGAAACTCAGTTTCCCCATCTGTAGTCAGGGTTATAACATAACTGACCACATGGGGTTGTTTTGAGGATCCAATGAGATAATGTCTGCAAACACACCAAAATACTGCTCGACTGACTGAACAAATGAATGAGGGAATCATTGAATGAATGAACGAATGATCAAACATAGTAGGCTTGTAGTGGAGAGAGAAACAGATGTAAAGTCTAGAGACCTGGGTTCTAGTCCCAGCCCAGAGTTGAGCAACTATATAACCTTGGGCAAGTTGCTTTGCCTCTCTGGGCCTCAGTTTCCCCATCTGTCAAGCAAAGAGACTGCACTTGGATTACTGCAGAGGTTGTTTCCAACTTTAAATGGTAAACCACAGTCCGGGGTGTGAGAGCAGCAAGCACGCTTCTGCAAGCCCTTAGGTTACCTGAAGCACAGTCTATGCCCGTAATTTCCCCAGCACTGGGCAGCACAGCCAGGAGGGTGGTTAGTTGAATGGGCAGGAAAAAACAATCTCTCTTTTGCAGCAGAGTCAGCAGAGCATTTAACAATGCAGATAAAAATTACAATCCTGCCCTTTCCTAGCTGCGATGATCTTAAGAAAGTAATGTGAGTTTTGAGCCTCAGTTTGCCTCATCAGTAAAATGGGGATAATTTTACCATTCTCTGACATGTTCTGAGAATCAAACGAGTGCTGATTCTTACTCCTTGCTGGTTCCTGCTTGCTACGCGTAGTAGTTCTCGACAAGTGGTCATGTCCTTGTTTTTTACATTTTTTGTGTGTTTGTGTGAGGAAGACCAGCCCTGAGCTAACATCCAATGGCAATCCTCCTCTTTTTTGCTGAGGAAGACTGGCCCTGGGCTAACATCCGTGCCCATCTTCCTCCACTTTGTATGGGACGCCGCCACAGCATGGCCTGACAAGCGGTGCATCGGTGTGCGCCCGGGATCCAAACCAGCGAACCCCAGGCCACCACAGCGGAGCGCGCACACTTAACTGCTGCGCCACCGGCCGGCCCCTACATTTTTAATGATTGTTATTCTCTTGCTAACAGCCTTCACATTGAATACAAGGGTCTAAAACTCAAGGCAGGAGGAACCTGAAGCGAAGCCACAGCTCTGTTCTCAGCCCAGTCCCTGCCCCCACCACCACACCTGGGGCAGCCAAACCTGGAGGGGCCCGGAGGGACGGCGGAGGGGCCCTGCTGTGAGGGAAGGCCAGGCCTCGGGGAGGGGGGGTAGCCTGACGCCTCCTGCCCCTTCTCAGCCCAGCGAAGCACACTCCTCCCCAGGCCCCTGGAGGCTGGTGGAGACTCCCCCCACACACACACTCACGCCCCCGACTCCTCTGAGGCCCGTGTGAGAGCCTTCATGAACAGAAATGAAGAACGCGCAGGCAGGTGTGTGCGTGTCTGTGCGCTCACGGCAGAGCAGTTACCACTGCTGGACAGGACATGGGACCCCGCGTCTGAATCCTGGTGCCACCACCCACCGACTGTGTATGCAAACGCCTCCACCCCCGTGCCTCAGTTTCCTCTTCTGGAGTTGTGAGGAGGACATGGATCACACAGGGAGCCCAATGAGTTCTAGAGCACAGCCCACGCTCCGTCGACCCCAATGGCTTCATTGTATTGTGAGGAATGGCGGGACTGTGTATGTCCCTCTAAGCCGACCCTGTTAGATGGCAACTGGGCTCACTAAAGGCGAAACTAGGAAGGGAACGTTGGCCCTTGAGCCAGCTTCTTCGCTGTCTGAACTAGGAGGCAGCACAACGTGTGACACGGGTTTCAAGCAGGGGTTCTCCACTCTGGCTGCACACGCGCATCTCCTGGGGAGGTTTGAAAACTCCGGTGCAGGGCCACACCCCAGGCCAACCGCTCCAGACTCACTGGTGGGGGCGCGGCACCCGATTATTCAAAGCTCCCCGCGTGCTTCCAGGGTGGAGCCGGGGAACAGAAGCAGGGGCTTAAATCAGAAGGACTGGCCTTGCGGTCAGACCGCGCTGGGCTGAAATCGCGGCTCAATGACTTCTCAGCGCGGCACTGCGCAAGGCACTCACCCCACCCGAGTCCCGGTCTGGTCATTTGTGAAAAATCGGCACTAATACATCCTCACGAGGATGAGGTGGAGACTCACTGAGACGGCAGCTGAGAGCCGAGGGCCCAGCACTCACCAAGTACTCAATAAAATGAGAGCTGGTTACCATGGGAGTCCTTCCAATAAAATTTACATTCACAGTATAACATCAGGTGAAGGCAAATTCAGCCACAAATATTCGAGACCATAGCGTTTGCTTACTTCTTTCTTTCTTTTTCTTTGTTTGTTGGTGTTCGTTAAACCTCACTTTGTTTTAGGAAACGTGTGAGACCGCCAGTATATCTGCAGGACCGGTGTTGTTAAGCACCGGAAGCAGCACCCTTCCGCGGCAGACCTGGAGCTGGACTGGCGGGTTTCTTCCCGGCTGTGTTCCGAGGAGGAGCGTCTCTGTGAGCCGTTCCCCGGAGCTCGGCGCAACGACGCCGTGCAGGGCGGATGCCCTTTGACAGCTGCTGCTTTCCACGTTCTCAGGAGGAGCCTCACCAGCTGTTGGCCCCAGTCTTGGAGAAGCTGCTTTTGGCCCCTGCAAATCTGCCATGGCTGTGGAGTGAACTACGCTCATAACCCATAGATGCCTGGTGCAGGCAGGAAGGTAGAATGTTCCAGAAAGCACAGTGGGTGGAGGACGACTCAGGAGAGCTGGATTCCAGGCTGTGTGGCTTCAGGCAGCTCCTTCCACCCTCTGAGCCTCAGTGTCCCGCTCCGTAAAACGGGGTGGCCTGTGCCGCCTACCTGCCTCACCTACTTCTCACAGGGTTTCGAGGCGAGAAGCTGTGGAAGGGCGCTGTGTGAGGTTCCTGTGGCTGCCGTAGCAAACCACCACAAACCCGGCGGCTTAAAACAACGATGGTTTATTCTCTCACCGTTCTGGAGACCAGAAATTCGAAATCAAGACTTCAGTAGGGCCATGCTGCCTTGGAAGGCTCTAGGAGAGAATCCTTCCTTCCTCTTGCAGCTTCTAGTAGTGTTGGCGTTGCTTGGCTTGTGTCTACACCACTCTAATCTCTACCTCCAATCACTGCCTCCTCTCCTGTCTGTCTTCTCTCTGTGTCTCTTATAAAGACACCTGTCATTGAATCCAGGGCCCACATGAATAATCTAGCATGATCTCCTCGTCTCAAGACCCTTCACTTAATTGCATCAGCAAAGACCCTTTTTCCAAATAAGGTCACCTTCACAGGTTCCGGGGCTTAGGACGTGGCATATCTCTTGGGGGCCACCATTCGTCCCACTGCAAGCACCTTGTAAACCGTGCCAGTGTGTTTTGAACCACATTCTCTTGTGGAGACAGTAGATTTCACAGTGCATGCCAACCCGATGGTTTGGTGACGGTAGCCTGGAGAATAAGAGCATGCAGTCATTGAGTACCTACTATGTGCCAGGCAGTGTGCTGAGTGCTTTACGCAATTTATGTCACTTTAACCTCACAACAGCTCTCTAAGCCAAGTGCCCCTGCCCCCTTCCTCAGATGGGGACCCCGAGGCTCAGAGGGCTGGCCAAGGTCACTCACATGGTAAGGGATGGAGCTGGGATTTGAACCCGGGCGGGCTCTAACTCCCTAGGCCATGCAAGTAACCACTGCTGTCACCAACAACAGCAATCAATCCACCAAGCACTCAGGCCAGAAACCCCGGCTACTCCTTACTCACGGTCCCCATCAAGTTGGCATCGTCCTGCTGATTTTAACTCCTGCACAGTGCTCAAATCCACGCCCACGTCTCCATCCCTGCATGAGGTCCCAGTTCACCCTTCATCACCTCACTCCTGGACCACTGCCCAAGACTCCCTGACTGCTCTCTGGACTTCTGGTATTTTCCCAACTCCCTGCTCATTATGTCCATCATCCTCTCAACAGCTAGTGTGAATTTAGGAAAACTGAATTCCAGCCGTGTCATTTCCCTACTTATGACCCTTCGGAGTCTATGGGTCCATGTTCAAGATTCTTAATTGTATGTACAGTATAGACTGCTGTCATCTGGCCCCATCCTCACTTTCCAGCCTCACCTCCCACCCCTCCCCCAATCACACACTAAGCTCCCCTAGCACTGATGTGGTTGTAGCTCCCCACCTACAACATATTGTTTGCACCTCAGGTCCTTTGCACATGCAAGTCTCCCTGCCTGGAACACCATTCCCATCTTCTAGCCTCTCTGCGCCACTTTCCAGCCTGCATACTCTGAGGGCAGGGACTGTGTTTGTCTCGTTCACTGTTTTATCTTTGGCCTCAGCATAAAGCCTGGCTCATTGTAGGGGATCAATAAATACTTCAGAATAATGAATGGGCAATTTGAAGAAGCCCTCAGGTTGAACTCGGTACCCCTTTTCTGGGCACATGTTCCCTTTGTGGTATTATATTGAAATTCTCCATCTCCCCCACCAGTCTGAGAGCTCATCCGGGGTACAGGGGCTCAATCTGTACTGCTCCATCATATGTTTGGTTAGGCTCACTCCTTACTTTTCTTTCTTTTTTAAATAAATGTTTTAATTAATTACCAATATTTGGTGATTTCAAAAGAATTCAAATTCAGGCTTGTCTTGAAAAATATCATGATCTGGCCACACTGGGCCCGGTCCCCATGTGACAAGGATGCGCCAGAGTTGAATAGCAGCTGTCCAGTCCCCACAGGCCCACCCAGCCCCCTTCACACATCTCTGTCATCTGCCTGGCCACCCTGGTATCTGAACTTTCAGGTCCCAGGACACATTGCATCCATGTGAGAAACTCTTCTTTTAAATGTGTACTTATTAGGTCTGTGATATATGGCGGGCCTTACACATGAGGCCAAATAAGCCAGCACTTCAGTTGAATGAAACCCGCTTTTCTCAGCAAAGAGAGAAACAAGATCAACTGCAAGAGTCAAAGTGCCCATGAGATTTTTAAAAGCACAAGCTGTCCAAAGCCAGCACAGGCGTCCTCATAACGAGGACACGGGGATGGCCCTCTAGGGCAGCGCGTCTCCAGTTTTAACGTGTGCAGGAATCATCTGGGGCGTCTGTGAAGAGGCAGATTTGGATCAGTGGGTCCAGGCAGGGCCTGAGACTCTGCATTCTAACAACTCCCGGGGAGGACGATGCATACTCTTTCAGCAGCAAGGCTCTGCGACATCTGCACACCAGGCAACAGAGGTGCTAAAGCCCAGGTGCCCCCACCCCTCTGCCTGGCCTCCTGGAAGGAACCTCTTCCACCTCATTCAGGTATTCTTGGGATGACCACTTGCCTGGTGTCACCATGAAAAAGGTAGGAAGCCCTTCAAGAATGCCTAACTCCTTCATTTTAGTCCAGGAAAGAGAAATGTGGTAAGCAAGGGACACACAGGGGCGGGGGGTGGGGTATGGCTTAGATGTCCGTGTCTTTGCAGCCGCCTTCCCCACTCCACGAGGCTGAACCCCTTGAGTCCCCGAGTGGGGTATCTCATGGAGTCTCAGACTGGGACCCCACGGTGGGATGGAGGATGCTCCCAGAGGGACCAGAAGATTTAGGCTCAGGTCAACCTTAGCCACAAAGGCCAACTTGCGAGCTTGTTTCTGGGAGCAGCCTTCACAGTCCAGCTCCTGTTCCCGGCGCCTTATTTTTCCACACGGCAGGAGGGAAGGCCTTTGCCCTCACACCTCAGGGATCTCAGAGAAAGCAGAGAGAAGACTGACACACACACAATTGATCCCCAGGGCTTCCTGCATGGAGCGTGTAAACAGGAAGTTGCAGGTACACTCTGCAAGAACACCCTGGAGTCTGCTGGCTTGTTTTGCAGCCATTCTGCTCATGCAGATAAACTGGGGAGAGGATTATCAGCAACTCACTGGGCCTGTTTGCCGCCCACCCCGCACGCTGGTAAGGGTTGGTGATAGCGAGGCTGCTGGGCAAAGATTTGTACCCGGGGTGGGGGCGGGGGGTGGGGTGCTATAGTCTGCAGGGATGTGCCCCCTGATTCCTCTGGCCCACTTCCCCAAAATCCCCTGGGAATGTCTCAAATTCCCGTGCCACCTTGAAAAGCAACATTTCTCAGGGCCCCGAAGGGTAGAGAAGCCGGCCCTGGGATGGTGGTTGCAGCTGGCGTAGCTTTCAACAGCAAGCGAGAGGGGGAAGGGGAGATGGGGTGCCGGCTCTCGCCTTTCATTATTGTCCTGTGTTTTCAAAGTGCCAGCTCCGGAGGGGGCTGGGGAGAGAAGAGTCTTGGGACTCCTTCAGCCTAGGTATACATAAATAGCAGTAACAAAATGTCCTTTATCAGCTATTTCCCAGGGAACAGAGAGAAAATTCTTCTCATCGCCAGATTATAAAAGCAGAGGCTCACCCTTCTGGACAGCCCTCTCTCCTTCCCTCTCCCCTGTGCAGAACACTAAGTCCCTGTTCCCGACACCCACCACGAGGGTCCCTGTGGGGGAGAGGCAGGGGCCGGCTGGATGAGTTGGGCAGCTGCTAACAGGACAGGTTCGCTGCCAGCCAGAGCACAGAAATTCTTTCCCAGGAAAGGGGAGGTTACGTAGCCTGCTGGGTAAACTGGAAATTATTAACCTCAGGATAAGTAGAAGCAAAAGAGTTGAAAACTAGTTGTTGGCTTTACCGGGAGTTGTAAGCATGCTGGGAAAAAAATGACAAATATATTTGAAATATTTTTTTTCCTGAACCAGGAAAAGGCATTTCCAAAAATTCTGTCAAGTAAAGCTCTCCAGTGTCCTCTCCTGCTCGTATTTCAAGGCTGTTTTGTTATTCCTTCACACAGATGGCCTAGGAAATATTCAATATATTTTTCTTTTCTTTCTTCCTTTTCTTTTGCCCCAAAGAATTTGTCTTTCTAATCTGCCCATTTCTTATTTTCTTTCTATTTCTGATTTCGATAAAACAGTGACTTTAAAGAGCCTTTGAGACTATTGACATCACAGAGAATTTGAGATTCTTTCTTATCATAAAGATAGCAGGTCCAACCTCCTGCAGTCATTAGCTAACATTTTAGGGAGCAGTTACAGTGTGCCTGGATCAGCCTTATGCCAGGGCTCCTCAAAGACTGATGTGTGCTAATTTTATTTTTAATTGGATTTTGTTGTTGTTGAGTTGTATGAGTTCTTTATATATTTTGGATATTAATCCTTTATCAGATATACGGTTTGAAGATATTTTCTCCCATTCAGTAGGTTGCCTTTTCATTTTGGTAATTGTTCCTTTTGCTGTGCAGAGGCTTCTTAGTTTGATGTAGTCCCACTTGATTTTTGCTTGGCCAGCAATCCAATTTCTGGGTATTTATCAAAGGAAATAAAAACAGAATATTGGAAAGATATCTGCACCCCCAGTTATTAATGAATAACTGCAGCATTATTCACAACAGCCGAGATGTGAAAACAACCTAAGTGTCTGTCAATGGATGAATGGATGGAAAAGGTGTGGTGTGTCTATAGATATATATATATATATAGGTATATATATACACGCACACAATGGAAGATTATTCAGCCATGAGAAAGAAGGAAATCCTGCCATTTGACAACATAGATGGACCCTGAGGGCATTATGCTAAGTGAGATAAGTCAGACAGAGAAAGACAGATACTGCGCAGTATCACTTAGATGAGGAATCTAAAAAAGCTGAACCTATAGAAACAGAGAATAGAATGGTGGTTGCCAGGGGCTGATGGGTGGGAAAATGGGGAGATGTTTGTCAAAGGGTGCAGTTAGAAGATGAATAAGTTCTGGAGACCTAATGCACAGCATTATGATTATAGTCAACAATACTGTATTATATCCTTTAAAGCTGCTAAGAGTCTAGATCTTAAATGTTCTCACCACAAAAAATAAATGATAACTATGTCACGTGATGGAGTGTTAGCTAACATGCCATGGTGGTAATCCTATTGCAATCAATACAATAAATATATCAAATCAACATGTTGTACACCTTAAACTTACACAATATTATATGTCAATTACATCTCAATTAAAAACAAAAAACCACCGATGTGTGAACAAACCCTCTGGAGAGCTTGTCAAAACCCGGAGCCTCATCAGTAGCTCTGGGGCCCTGGGTGTGTGCATTCCCAGCTCCCAGGGGATGCCAATGCTGCTGGCTCCTGGACCACACCTTGAGTAGCAAAACTTATACCCCCAACCTCGTCTAATCCTCATGTCAGGTTGGCAGAGTTGATTTTATTAAAAGAAGCTAAGGGGATTTTTCTACAAAAAGGAGAAAGACAGGCCTTAAGCCATCTTCAGTCTTGGAACAGGAAGTGCTGACATGGAAAGGTGAGCAGATGTAAATAAGATACCTGCAGGCAGGGACGCGCCCAGGCTTGAGACATCCTGCCTGAGCTGTGAAAGACCGGAGTATGGACTTTGGGCTTTGGAGACAGAAAGACACAGATTCGACTTCCAGCTCTGCTACTTACTAGCTGGATGGCCCTGGGCAAGTCATGTCACCTTTCTGAGCCTTAGTTTCCCCATCTGTAAAATGAGGGTAAAACCTACCACCCAAGATTGTTGTAAAGAGCAAATGATTAAACACACACAGAGCACTTCATGTCTGCCCACCACTAGCCACCCAATAAATGGTAGCTATTCACTCACTCAGCAAACTTAACAAGCACCTACTAAGTTCCAGGTCTGTCCTGCACACTAGAGAAATAAAGAGGAGAGACTGATGTGGTCACCAAAATAATCACCTAATGACCGGCAAAGATGTCCATGTCCTAAACCCTGGAATCTGTGAATGTGTTACCTTACATGGCAAAAGAGATTTTGCAGGCGTGATTAAGGTTAAGGACCTTGAGGTGGGGAGAGGACCCTGGATTGTCCAAGTGTGTCCAGTCTAATCGCATGGAGATGAAAATGGAGAAACATTCTCAGCTGTGGTCGGAGAGAGACGCAGTACAGTTGGCTTTGAAGATGGAGGAGGGGTCGCAAACCAAGGGATGTGGGCAGCCTTTAGAAGCTGGAAAAGGCAAGGATACAGATTCTCCCCTAGAGCTTCCAAAAAAGAATGTAGCCCTGCAGATAGCTTGATTTTAGCCCAGTGTCGGTCTTATTCTTCAGAACTGTAAGATAATAAATTTGTGTTGTTTTAAGCCACTAAGTTCGAATTGATTTGTTACAGCCACAATCTGAAACTACTACAACTGACAAGGTTCCTGCTCTCACAAAACTCATGTTTCTACTATGAAGAGACACAATGAGAATAAGTAGATAAACGAGCAAGGAAATATCAGGTTACATGCCATGACACTGTGGGGTGATATGACAAAGAATGAGTTTGGGAAAATGGGTGCACGGGACGTCCTGTCTGAGGAGGTGATGTTTCTACTAAATCCAAATAATGAACAAGAACAAGGCTGCAAATGACCTGAAAACAGGTCCAGGCAGAGGGCCAGCAACTGTGAGGCCTGAGGAGGGAAGAAGCTGGGTGTGTTTTCAAAGGGAAAGAGAGGGGGGTGCTATGTGAGGCTGCAGAGGCCCCCGGGGGATGGGCAGATCCTAGGATTGTAAGTGTGATTTCTACTATTCTGGTATACTATCTAGTACATTCTATATGTCAGAGAGAGTTACCAAGACCTAGCAAGCACCAGGATCCAGCATATTAGTTTGCTAAGGTTGTCATAACAAAATACCGTAGACTGCTGGCTTAAACGACAGAAATTTATTTCCTCATAGTTCCAGAGGGTAGAAGTCCAAGCTCAAGGTGTTGGCAGGGTTGGTTTCTTCTAAGGCCTCTCTCCTTTGCTTGTAGATGGACACATTTTCTCTGTGTCTTCACATGGTCTTCCCTCTGTGTGTGTCTGTGTTCCAATCTCTTCTTATGAGGACACCAGTGATATTGGATTGGGGCTCACCTATGTGACCTCATTTTAATTTAATTACCTCTGTAAAGGTCTTGTCTCCAAATACAGTCTAATTCTGGGGTACTGGGGATTAGGATTTCAACATATGAATTTTGGAGGTGTACATTTCAGCCCATTACACCTGGGAAATGTTGCTTGTTGACGATGGTAGGGATTGCATGACCAAAATGCCTCTTAAAGAATAGAACTGTATATGTTCAAGAGAAATCCCTTCCTAAGGCACTTGACTGGGGTGGAGGAACCCTCTCAAGATGCAGGCTCTAAAGGTAAGAGTTGGTTGGCCTTCTGAAAGATGGGATTCTTTCACCACAGAGCTGAGCAGCAAGGGCACTGGGTATGAAAGTCTGGGGCAGAGAGTAATTGTTCTGCAGAGGGGAACTCAAGACTGAGGGCTGCAGTGGGGAAGGGTCTGTGAGAGAAAAGAGGGAGACCCAGGGCTGTGCAATGAAAAGGAGAAATTAGAAGCAGCATATCTAATGGCAATTTTTTAAAAATTTATTGTGGAATGTGCAACAAAATTTTTTTTTCTTCTTGTGTCCTTTCTCATGATAGCATCAGTCGATTCCACATGACTGTTCATTATTTAGGGAGAGTTCAAAGAGGAGGACTGGAGATACCAATGTATAGTTTACATATACAATATTGTATACAATATAGAATATGAATGTATTATGTAGGGCCTCATAACATTTGTATGGTATAGTACAGTGGGTTTCAAACTTTTAACAATGGAATATTTGGTCCAAATAAATCTTATGCCAACCAAAGTAGAGCTGCTGTCCATCTTCCCTTCATCAAGACTTTCCTGAATTTTCCTGGACTCCAAATGCACATTAGATTGCTGGGGGCACTGAGTATTTCCCGGGTTCCCTCGAGTAGAGGAGGGCTCCTGGATGAGAGTGTGGGTGGGCCCACAGACTTACCTGTGACACCATTTCAAACGCTCATATCCCCCCAACTGTCCCCATTAGAAGAGCAGGGGACAAGTGCCCTTCAAAAACCACAGATCTATTGTGGTTTTAAATGCAGTTAATCCTGTCACAAAGAGGGCTGGGGGGATGACTGGTGTCCTCAAGCTTAGACTTGGGTCGGTTAGACATGGTGGGGCCCCATTAAAGGTGGGCCGAGTCCTGCCTGCCTCCAACACCTGCTGGCGTGTTGAGGTTTGACTTAGCGATAATGATACTGCAACTTTTGGGTTATTTTTCACAACATGCGGCATTGCTGGCTCCACCCCGGCTGGTGCTGAGAGAAGCCGTGCCCTGGCTTGTGGGGCCCAGTCACCTGGAGACAGGATGCTCTCTGGCTAGTGTTGCCAAACCCACAGTGAAATCTAATCCTTCGTGAGAATTGAGATAGACTCTCACAAAGGGCTTTTCACGGTTCGTCTACTCAGCGAATACCTAGCTATCAGCTATTCACCCCTTGCAGAAGGATATCAGATGCCATCCAATATAAAAACCTGTGACAAAGAAGAAAGACTGAACGTTCATGGCTAGTACAAAACGATGAAACCCATTGGAATTTCATTCAGGGAAAGCACTATAGGAGCCGGAACTAATATTTGGAGAGCAGTGGGTGAGGGGTATAGGTGATGGGAGATGCCGTTACACCATCCAGAGGCCATTTCCTGGAGCACAACTCCAGAATGCACTGTGAGTGCTGCCCCTTGGAGTTGTGCAATGTGGAGGTACTGGGGAGACCCCCAAACAGCACATAGTGGTAACAAATGTGGTTCCTAAACTGCCTTCTGGCAAGAGTGGGCCCCGTTCCTGGAGGCCCTGTGTTTACGGAGCTCCAGGAATGTACTGATTCCCAGGGAAGGGAGCAGTATTCCTTTGCAGGACAGAGGGCGACAGGGCAGGGAGGGAAACTACTTGGTGGTTGCAGCAGATTCTGTAAGATTTTGCTGTGAACTGTGGGATGGGACTCTGCCCCTGATCACACAAATCTTTGGTAAAATCTATACAAATAGATTTTTTCTGTGTGAGTAGCATCGAGAAGGCTGCATTCTGAGTCCAGGCTGAGCCTGCGTCAGCACATATGGAGAAGGAGACATTGGATATGTAGTTTACCTCAAGGAGGGCTGTTATTCACTCATCGAGCACCCACGTATACAGGCAGCAAGGCAGGAACAGGGAACACACGTATTCTAAATCAACAAGACCGAATATTTTTGTGTGGCAAAATAGACATAACGGAAAATTCACCATGTTAACCAGTTTCAAGTGTACAGTTCAGTGGCATTAAGTACATTCATATTGTTGTGCAACCATCACCATCATCCATCTCCAGAACTCTTTTCATCTTCCCAAACTGAAACTCTGTGCCCATTAAACACTAACTCCCCATTGCCCTCCCCAGCACCTGGCAACTACCATTCTACTTTCTGTCTCTATAAATTTGCCTATTCTACGAACCTCATATACATGGAATCATATGGTATTTGTCCTTTTATGACTGGCTTATTTCACTTAGCATAATGTCAAGTTTCATCCATGTTGTAGCATGTCAGTTTCCTTCCTTTTTAAAGCTGAATAGTGTTCCATTGTGCATACACACACACACACACACACACACAACATTTTGCTGATCCATTCATTGTCAATGGACACTTGGGTTGCTTCCACCCTTTGGCGATTGTGAATAATGCTGCTGTGAAGGTGGTTGTACAAATATCTGTTCAAGTCCTTGCTTTCAATTCTTTTGAGTATAAATCAGAAGTGGATTTGCTGGGTTATACGGTAATTCTATGTTTAATTTCTTGAGGAACCACCATACCGTTTTCCACAGTGACTGCACCGTTGTTCATTCCCACCAGTAAAATGCACAAGGGTTCCAATTTCTCCACATCCTCCTCAACACTTGTTATTTTTATTTACTTATTTCTTATAGTAGCCATACTAATGGGTATGAGGTGGTATCTCATTGTGGTTTCAATCTGCATTTCCCTAACGATTAGTGATGTTGACCATCTTCTCATGTGCTTACCGGTCATTTGGTGAAATGTCTATTCAAGTCCTTTGCCCATTTTTAAACTGGGTTGTTTGGTTTCTTGTTGGTGAATTGAGAAGTCTGAAATTTTAAGTCCCTATAAGACCTACCTAATCTTTCTGTCCTTTGATTACTGAGCCCCTAGGACACCCCCATTAACAAAATAACCAGTCCACGACAATCAAAGACTTCCATAGCTCAAAAAATGAGCAGCATTTCTAAATCTTCCAGCCTTACTCTGCTTAGATCTTGCTCAGAGCAACCTTCAGATTCCGAGAGGAAATGGAGACTAAGACCCAAGTGTAGGTTTATATTCCTCTCATCTTGCAGTTCTCATCTGGGTATCCTGCAATTTGCAGGGGGTGGAAATACCATTCGCCCAGTTCCAAAACTGTAGCTGATGATGCTGAGAGACCCCCAAGTCACAGACAGGAGCCCCACGAGCAGCTGCCCCTTGGCTTGAGCGTCTCCACCTATGGGCAGCTGGTTTTCCTGGGAGGTCAAGGGAGATGGTGAGGCAAGTATTGAGAAAAATCGACCTCTCCTTGATATCCCAAAGCAAGATAGATTGAATTGGTGCAGGATTGAGGCTGTTCATTCTTAAGAATATCTTTTTCTTGCTTTAACACATGCAAATTTGAGGCTGGAGGAGTTTGGTCTGAAAAGGTATACAATAATATAGCAAAACGTGTATTTTTAGCCCCACGATATTTATATGTTCCTGGTCTGTGTACAGTGTGTGTTACCTATATTGCACAGCAGATTGTCACTGCATGTTGCACGAATATGACAGTGCATTAAACAGCTGATAATGGTGACCACGTTAAGGAGGCTGACTATGTGCCGATCACTCTGCTGAGATTTCATGTGCATCCAGAGCAGTAACACGGAAAGGTCAAGAGCAGGAATCCCAACTCTGCCAATTACCAGCTTTGAGACTCAGAACCAGCTACTTAAGTCTGTTTCTTCATCTGAAAAATGGGAACAATGTGATCATATTTCATCAACTCTAAGATGCATGATTTGTCATGTTTTAACAGATCTGTAATCAGAACATGTCATACAACCAACAGAGTTTTAAATGCAATTAAAAATGGTATTACCAGGGCCAGCCTGGTAGTGTAGTGGTTAAGTGTGCGCGCTCCGCCTCAGCGGCCTAGGGATTTGCACGTTCGGATCCCGGGCGCGCACCGATGCACCACTTGTCAAGCCATGCTGTGGCAGCGTCCCATATAAAGTGGAGGAAGATGGGCATGGATGTTAGCCCAGGGCCAATCTTCCTCAGCAAAAAGAGGAGGATTGGCAACGGATGTTAGCTCAGGGCTAATCTTACTCACAAAAAAAAAAGAAAATGGTATTACCTGTCCCGCAATATTGTTATGAGGATTAAAGGAGATCATCACACATATAAAATGCCTAGCTGTGGCTCCAACTCAGAGTCCTAAAATACATATCAGCAAATAATACTTACCCCATCTCTCTTGCTCTGGGCTCCCCCACAGCTGTCTAGTGGGCATCTTCACTTGTCCCAGCAGGACCCCGATTTCCTTGCCCTGCACCTGCTCCTCCCAGTCTTTGCCTCCTTAGTAACAGGACCACCTCTCACCATCTGCTCAAGGCCAAAAACGTTAAAAGTCATCCCTGAGTCCTCCTTCCCTCACCCCAAGACAAAATCCATCCCCAAATCCTGTCGGCTCCATCTTCAAAGTACATGGGGAATCAGACCACTTCTCCCCACCCCCACTTCTACTCCCCCGGCCAGAGGCACCTTCTCTTGTCGTCTTTGCTATTACCACAGCCTCTTGACCCAGCTCCTGGCTTCCACCCTTGCTGTGTCCCCCCCCCCCACCCCTGTGACACTCTGCAGCCACATGGCAGCCAGAGAGTCCTTTAAAATCTAAGTCCCTCCCCTGCTCAGAACCCTGCTAGCCTGCGTCCCACTCGGAGCACAGTCCACACCTTCACCTGCTATGAAGGCCTGCAGGACCTGGCCTCTCTGACCCCTCATCCTCCCTTCTCACGACGCTTCCCCATGGGCAACACAGCTCTTCCATTCTGGGCTCCTTGCTGTCCTTGAACCTGCCAAGTTCATTCCTACCTCAGAGCATTTGCAGCTGCTGTTCCCTCTGCCTGGGATGCTCTTCCCTCACCTCCTTCAGCTTTCTACATTTATGTACAGGGAACAATTAGGGACTCATTTGTCTATTGTCTCTCTCTCTCTCCTCTTAGAATACAAGCTCCTTGAGGAGGTCAGAGACTGACCGTCTTGTTCCCTGCTGTATCCCCAGCACCCAACAGCGCTTGGCACATAGTAGGTGTGCAAAATATATGTGTTGAATGACTGAGTGAATGAATTAGTATGCACCAGGTATGCCTTCTAGACATATGAGGATATGTATGTGTATATGTTATATGTACATGTATTTACATGCACACACTATTCATATCTATATGTCTATGTCTATTTCCATATCCATTTCTATATTTATATTTATCTATAAAACACAAAGCAGGACATACTCATTTAGAAAGGGATACAGACCAAGATTTTATTCTGACTCTGTATCCATGGAGGAAGCTTAGCGGCAAAACAATGTTGTGCTTGAAGAAACACAAGCCCAAGGTCACACAGGTGCCAGGTCCACCAGAGGCCAATTTTCTAATTGCCCTAGCTTGCCTCCTAAAAATCTCGGCATAAACTTTGGGAAAGGAGAAAATAAGAGCCAACGAATATTAGAGCTAGAAGGTTCTTTAAGATCTTCTGGACCAGAGTCAACGAAGTGTCTTACCACTCCCCCCTGTTGTGCCCTGGGTAGACATCACTAGTGGATCACAGCACTTTCCCCCCACTGAACTTCTGAGTCCTTCTTAACATGGTGCTCTAGGCAGCCTCCGCCACTCAACTGAAATGATTTGCCATCCCAAATCCAACTCCCCCCAGTCAATTTTTGGACTGAGATGCTGAGGCCCAGAGAGGAGCCCTCATTTATCCCAAATTGTATAGCATGCCAGAGGCAAAGCCAGGCCACCACGGCTGGACACCTGCTTTGTGTTCCCAAGGTCAGACATTAAATGGGAGGGGAACTTAGAGTTAATCTTTAATACAAAGTCGCAGAGTCAGAAAGTCATTTTTTTGAATGATCTTTCATTACTTCTGATTACTTTAAAAATTTCCAATCACTTCTAGCCAAAGGCAACTCACTAGGAAAATGAGCTCAGGAATCAGACCACCACTGGCTGTCAACAAAATGCTGAACAGAACCAATTGCAGTCAAGAGACCGAGAGAAATCCCTGCCCTTTGGGAGACCCAGGAACAGTTCAGCAAAAACAGAGAGGGGCTGAGACGCTCGAACGGTGGGAAGTGAGGACAGAGCAACACATTTCCAACTGAAAATGGAACCCCAATTTTATTCAGATCTCCACCTCTCAGGCGAGGTGACCCTATCCCCAGCTCAAGACTAAATCCCGAGTGTCTACGCCAAACACGCAGTCCCATTCCCTACGGCGATGATGAATGCAAAACTGCATGTGACACAATTCTGACCACAGTCCTGCTGCAGCACTCTGGGGAGAATTTGCTCACTTGTAAAATGAGAAAGTCAGTCTTTTTTTGCCTCTGGCAAAAAGTTATTGCCTCTGAGTGTGATGGCTGGCCTGTGGCAGCCATCTTGGCACCATGAGAGAAGCTGCCTGAAGCAGGACCAACAGGCCTAAGATGCCAGAGTGGAGAGATAGAAGGAAACCAGGTACTGGGTACCGTGGAGAACCACAGAGTTAAGCAGCCCTGGAGACACCCTGCTTTGAATCATAGATCTGCTTTCCTGTTTAAACCATTTTCAGTTGGGGTTTCTGTTACCTGCCATCCAAAGCATCCTAGCTGGTACATCAGACTGCTTCCATTTCCTCCTGGAGGTTAAAACAGGCCTGATCACATCTCTAGAGCTCCCCCAACCCCCAGGAATTGCGTTCCCACTCTCCCAGCTGTGAACAACAGAGCAGACCCTTCTATTTGAGGGCAGCTGGAAGTCTCCACCGTAACTAAAATGTATTCCGGTGCCTGAAACACCACTCTGAGTGAACTATTGTTCTCTTCAGATATGCAAATAGTTGTGAGAGAGAATAAATCCCCTGCGTGTGGAAAAACTAATGGTATTTCTTTCTTCTTCCAAGAAACTTGGGCAGTGCATTATTATCAGAGAAGCAAATGCCAGGACAGGAGCACATCTACAGTGGTTTTATTAAGGAAAATGCCCATGATAGAGAAAAGGGAGGGAGCGAGGGCCGGAGAATGGTCAGACCACGATGCATTCTGACCCCAAGTGAGGGAGAGATGGGGGAGGATTGGGCAGAAGCGACTCAGACTGCCGTGCTGTCTCAAATATTCGGCAGGGTCTTCCTAGAACCAGTCTGCTGTCAGAGGAGTTCTGTGTCTGCCAGGGGCGGCCTTCCTTAGTATTCCTGCCATGCTCAGGCGTGGGTGAGAGGTGTGGCCTCCCCACAGATGTAGCTGGGGCCCCTGGCCGGTTATGCACCCTGGAAATAGGGGTTGCCAGGGGCATCCTGTGGTCATCACAGGCAGCTGGAAAAAACAGGCTCCTGGGGCCATGGAGAGGGAGACACGGGTCCAGCAGGGGGATCACAGTCTGTGTGATGGTCGTGCGCCCTGCTCCACCTGGGCTCTCAGTCAGCCTCCTTCAGTGATCCGCTCAGTTCACCACAATTCACCTGGGCTCCTGGTTGTTGTCACTGTTGTGGGGATTCAAAGGCATGATGTGGTGTCGCCCTGGGTCCCGCAAGAGAGAGCTGGGCTCGCGAGGCCCAGGATCCACAGGCGGCCTAGGTATTAGCGTCACTCGGGGTGTTCACAGGCCATGTAGTTTGCTGCAATTTCACCCCGCTCTCGCGGGTCAGGAAGAGCCCCAGCTGACCTCTGAGTTTCTCACAGTATTTAAAGGACATAAGCTTGGCTGCTCATCAGTGATGAAAAACACAGTGACTTACCCGAGAAGGCAGTTGACCTGTCTCAGCACATCAGTGCAGGTGCAGGCAGAGCCAGGGCCCGGGCTCCCGCACTCTCCTTGCTCTGCCCTCCCTGGAGCACTGCAGAGTCACACTGCCGGCAGAGTCTCATGGACGGAACAATGCCTCGGCAGCACGTGGACATGCCAGGCCCTGTTCTAAATACTTTATAGAGATAAATCCTTTAACCTATCTCCCCATGGAGCAGATAATATTATCTCAATTTTCCAGAAACCGAAGCCAAAGAGGTTTCTCCATAATCTGTGCTCTTGACAACCACGCCTGTGAGCAAGATGGAAGGGTGTGTGCCCTCCTCCCTTTAAGGACGTGAGACAGATACTGTTGGTCAGATGGCCACCCTTGGTTGCCAGGAAGGCTGAGAAATACAGTCTTGAGCTGGGCAGGCATGTGCAATGTATGCAATGACATTTCTGCTCCTCTGCCTGGAATGACTCTCCCAAACTTCTTCCATGATTTTCGCCATCATTCTCGTTATTCAACACTCAGTACACCTTCACTGGAAAGACACTCCCACCCCCACCTGGCCGGGTTAAATGCCCGCCTCCAGGCTCCCATAAGCTTCTAGGATTCCTTCTATTTCAACTCTTATCATATTTTATTATAAGATCCTCCCTAGGCTCAACAGGCCTACAGATGTGGTTTGTTTAGCCCAGATAGTTTTTTTAAAAAAACAGAAAAAAATCACACAAAATTCCAAAAATATGTTTTCTTTTAAAAAATCACAAGGCACAACACCACCAGGCAGTCACTCCTGTATAATAACAGTCAATTGAGGCTGAGTAGCTCCCCGATCCCTGTGCAGAGGACATATGTATGCCTTTCACACAGACCCCACCACTCCCTTTTGTCTCACACCCTGTCTTCTTCATTCATTTATGTTGCCTGCCTGACCCCTGTAGGAAGCAGCAATTGCAACTCCCTGGACCCTGGGTTTCTTTGGGGGAAGGCTGTGTTCATCCGGGTGTACTGTGCACTTGGCACACCATACACGCTCAAATATGTTTGCTGAGCATGTGAATAACTCCACTGAAACATTCAGGATGAAGCTGCATTGCAGCACAGGCTTACCTTCCACCCACACCCTTCCCAACCCTCACCCCAAAGAATCTATATTTAATTGTCTTTGCAAAATCGGAGCCTGCAAGCAACTTCACACCAGAGATCCTTTCTAACGTCAGAAATGTGGCGGCTTGGCCAGCCGCGTGAGCCAGCCTATTAATAGCTGGGCCACCTCTGATAATGTTTCCTGGGCGGCTGCATTGTTCATAGTGGCAGAGAAGCAAAAGGCAACCTTCTAAGTCAGACCTCCGCCTCAGCCTCACCCGCCCCTCCCTGGCGCCCGCCCTCTCGTCTCTCACCGCCCAGCACGCCCACTGTCTATTCTGCAGGACGGTTATTTATTTATTTTTTGTCAGCCCTAATCAGAGTGGTGGGGACGGGAAATCAGAGCCCTGGCCCTTGTGAAAGTGCTTTACAGGGTCTCCGGGGAGAACCCTGTGCTGCTTGCAGCGCCAGAGGTCACTGTCACCTTGGCCTTGAGGTGGCCTGTTTACCAAAGTGAAATGAAGATATCAGTCAGATGTCAGGGAAATGCTAATGGCAGGCGCCGGGCAGAGAGTGGGCACAGGACGGCTGGGCGGGCTACCCCTTCCTTCCCAGGTCTGTAGCACAAAAGCCCCGGGGACTTCATGGCTCGATAAGAGGTCAGTAGGCAAATGTCAGGTCCCTGATTAAATGCTCCTCGTGGCCTGGTTGTGGGGCCTTCCAGAGGCCGCCCCTCTCCCTTTCCCTGTCCCTCCCCGCATCTATTCAACTGGAGGAAGGGTAGGTGTTTGTTTGAAATGCTGGCCCGCCCTGTCTCCATCTCTGGCAGGAAAGACAGCCTGTCCCTGGGGCCCCAAGGTCTGGGAGCACAAGGAGCACCGGCATCATTATCCTCCAGCCATAGAGGGGAAAGCGGGGTGTGGACCACGGCTCGTCACTCAGGAGGCTGGACGGGACTGAGTTCTGCAGCAGAGCAGGCCAGGAAACAGCGGAGCCTGTTTATCGCTGCGGGAGACAGCACAGCTGTGCGGCCTCCCCACCCTGGGCCTCTTTAAGAAGTCGCTACCTGAAACAGGACCCCAGCATCACAGGGCCCAAGACCAAACAGGCCTCTGAGGTCCGTCTCCCAGGAGAGGAGCTCCTTTCGCATTCCTTCCATTGCTTTTCCAGCACGGGGGTTAACGTCTGGGATGAGGTTCCTAGCCCCTCCTGCCCTCCAGGGAGTCAGGCTCCACATCTGCCAGAGCAGGCCAGCAGGCTGTGGGTCCACTCCCTCACCCCCAGGCAGCCCCTAACGCCCTCCCCGCTCAAGCCGGCTCCTCCTTCGGGCTCTTTTGTGAGAAGCTAAAGAATCACTTTGTCTCTACACATCATCCTGTTTTTTCTGCAAACTCTCCTGCTCCTCAGTTAGTCAGCCTGCTTCCATCCTTCTCTGGGCTCCTTCCTCCAGCCCCGCGTTTGTCTGGATAGACACACCCCTCCCGGGAGTCCAACCCGCTACTCTCCAAAGCCGGGCCACTCTCTAATCTGTGGACATCAATTCAGGGTAAAACAGCAGGAAAGATGATCTCTTACACATTTCCAGAATGAAGTTTAAATTTTCACCAAACCGCAAAGGCCCTCCTTGCCACCTATGAAAGGGCAGTTTTGAAAATGTGGTACCATTTTCCAAAAGGGTGGGCATTGAAATGAAAGCCCCCCTGGTTCCTTCCAACACTTCCGCCGTCCGTCGGCCACACCAGGTTCCTTTTGTGCCCGCAGGTCACTGACCTTACGATCGTTTGGCGATCGCTGTAGGATTTTGCAGGGCAGGAGTGCAGAGTCCAGGAGAGAGGGCAGAGCCGGGGGAGCAGGGCACACCAGCAACGAGGACTGGGGGTTCTTTCAAAGACTGGAGGATGGTTGAAGAGCTCCCCTGCGGGAAACACGGTCTGGGAGGCGAGGATGACAGGAGATGAGGTCCCGGGTCTGGTTGGTGTACATGGTGGTCTCCCTTTTCATACTGCATGGGGAATGGGGGACGTCTGGGCAGTGGTGAGCACGGCACGGACTGTGGAGAAAATCCCCACTTAAAGTTCAGGCAAAACAGTAACAAACAAACTGTTTTCCCTTCTTCAGGAAGTCAAGTGACGTCTGGAAGGACTGGCCCTGTGCGTTTGGGTTTTCTGAGGATGGAGGGCTCCAGAGGACCACAGGGGCTGGGGGGTCTTCCAGAATAAGGGCGAGGACTCAGCACTCATCCTTCTATGCTGGCTGTTTCCATTGTGCCCTCCGCCCGCCCTCAGATCCATCCCCAATCCCGGAAGTTAGACCTCTCTGGCCACATCGTGTAGTTTCTCTGGACTGCTGGTTCCTGGTTTACTTTGCCCAATAAGAGGCCCTGAAAAGAACTAGGAAAGGAGGAGGACAGAGAGAGTGGGGTGTTTCTTCCCTTTCCCACCTTCGTAAGGCACATGTCTCTGGCGGTTGTGTGTCCATTCAAGCCTAGAGATGGTAACGGCCTCCACTGTTGTTAGTTGTGTCAGTTATCTATAGCTGTGTAACAAATCACCCCAAACTTAGTGATTTAAAACAACTGTCATTTATTTGTGGATGATTCTGCATTGCAGGCAGGGCTCATCTGGGTAGTTCTCCTGCTGGACTTACAGAATCCCTCACGCAGCCGTGGTCATCTGACGGCTTGACTGGGTGGATGACCTGACTGGCAGCTGGTGTTGGCTGCTGGCTGGGTGCCTCGGTTCTCCTCCACACGGCCTCTCACCATCCACTAGGCCAGACCAGGCTTCTCTCCGTGGAAATTCGGAGAAGGTGAAGGCAGGTGTTGCAGGGCCCCTGGAAGCCTTGCCTTGGACATTCACAACACCACTTCTGGCACATTCTGTCGGCCAAAGCAAGTCACAAAACCAGACTAGATGTGAGGAGCAGGAAAATGGACTCTATCTCTTAACGGAGCCGCTGCAAAGTCCCATTGCAAGGGAGTCTAAAAACTGGGACGGGAGGAATTTGTGACCATAACTTACCAGCTGGTACCATAGTCCTTTGATACCTCAAATTCTTTGGTTCCTCTAACTTTTCATTTCTATATAAGTAGTCCTTTCATTAAAATCTCTTCAATGGAATCATCTGAGTGAAGTTCTGTTTCCTGCCAGGACCCCAACAAGTACACCCTATAATAGTAACACTCTATTGAATGAATACTCACAGCATAATTATTATTGTTGTTGTTTATATGTTCCATGCATGAAATTGCTGACATGTAGGCCATGCCTTGCTAGCAGTCTGATTTACAGAGTCACACTTACATCCCTTGTGCATTTACAACTGTGCCATTTTACGTGCAATGCAGCCCTACACAAAGGAAGACAAACTGTCTTGTCAGGAGCAGCTAACACTTTTCCAGCATGTACCATGGCCCAAACACTGTCTAAGAAGCCTGTGCGTTCAAGATCCTATCCGATGCTCACAACGGCCCTGAGGAGGAGACACCATTTCATCACCACTTCACAGAGGAACAAACCACGGCACAGAGAGGTTGATTAATTTGCTCAAAGTCACACAGCAACTAGGTGAATTACTGTCAAAATCTTCGCAAAGAAATGTTTCTGATTGTTTTGACATTGATGATATTTTTTCAGCTTGTGAAAAGTCAGAAATTACAAAAAATTTAAGAACTTTGAATAGTATACTACATCCCATGCAATAAAATGGGCATGATTTGTCTCTTTTGTATGGTGTCATTGACAACCATTCCGGAATGCTGTGAAACGTGTAGGGCTTACGTATATAACATGTGTTAAATTTATCCCCGTTTGTGCTGATTTCTATGGACAGCCAAGCATCAGAGCCAAGGTCTGGAACGCAGCACTGAAAATCAGACGTGGAGTATATTATTTTGTCTTGCCGCACAGTCTCACAACACTGTCACAGGCGCCCTGTGTGGCCTTTTTGGTACTCCGAGGGAGTCTGCTTCAACTGTGCACTGTGCTCAAGTCATTCTCACTGACTCGTTACTCAGGACTGCCGGGGCTCATGAAATCAGACCGTCACCCAGGTGAGTTTCTGGGGCCTGGTTAGTGAAACATACTTGAGAGAGTGCTCAGAACCTCCGTCCAGCCCTCCACGGGATCGAGGCTCTCCACACGGTGTCCAGAATATGCAGAAACCCTGGAGACATTTTCTCCAAGAAGGGTCCCCTATTTGTTTTTCAGGAGGTGTCTTCCGTCCCCAGAGGTAAAATGGTTTCGTTCCCCCCCGCCCCGACCCCTGAGCGCTGCCGCCGCTGTCTGACCAGCTATCCTGTTTCCCACCATGTGTCCCTCCAATCGATTCTCCCTCCAGAAAGTGGAGTGATCCTCTTAAAACACAAATCGGGTCATCTGTCTCTCCTCTGCCTCCAAAGTACCACAAAATATTCAGCATCTCCTGCAAACTCCTTCCTGTGATTGTGCCTACCTCTCTGCCTTCATCTCATGCCATCTCCCCAGGCTCTGGCCTCACTTGCTTCCTTGCTGCTTCACAGACGTGCCAAGATCACTCCCTGCTCAGGGGCTTTGTATTTGCCATTCCCTCTACTTAGGATGCTGTTCCCTCAGATCTCTGCTCCTTCTCATCAGATCTCACCTCGAATGTCACCTCCACAGAGAAGCCCTCCAGTCTTGCTCTTTCACATCACTCACTTTCCCTTTGATCACAGCTCTGATCACTCGCCAACATCTTTCTGGTTATTTAGCTGTGCGCTTTCCTTCCCCTGTGAGAAGATAAGCTCCATGACAGCAGCAGCACTGTCTGAGGTCTCAGACATGACCCACCAGTTCTGGGTCGGTCTCCAGGCGGCCCCCAGTCGAGAGTTCTAGCCGCAGCACCAGTCTGCCTCTTGAACAAGTGCTGGCATTTTGTTCTCAGCAGCTTTGGAAATCAGATCTCGTTCCCAAACCCCGTGACTTAGCCGGCAGCAAGAGGGAAGGCTGGGTTGGGGACACAAGGGTGCCTTCAGTCTTCAGAGAGATAGCAGCGCTCTGAGGAACGGAGCTGCAGATGAAGGCTGAGAACGAAGCCCGCGTGCTGACCTGCTCCCGGGAAGCTGACCCTCTCCCGGCCCTTGCCAACTCTCAGCGTTTCACAAACTAGGCAGTCTTCCAGCCTTCTGAACGCCAGCATCGCCTAGCTACGGAATTGCCACGCAGATAGGGCTCGGGGGAAGAAATTAGATTTCCCTTTGCAGAACGAAGACAAACACACACTCCGCTGGCCCATCCTGGAGGAGCCGCGTCAGGAGGCCCGCTTCCGGGCCGGGCATTCAAAGCCCACGGGCCGTCCTGCTCGCCTCAGTAGTTCCTGGCAGGGTAAACGGAGTCCTCCAACTTTGAAATCTAACCGCCTGCCCATGGCTGTGAACCCTATCTCCAAAGGCAAACAAAATTTTAAATGAGGGTGGGGGCCAGTTCTCACGGAACTGGCCCAGATGAGCCCATTTAAGCTTTGACGTTATACCTTTTGGGGAGGCTAATTTTTAAAAAACACTAGTCTGAGAAGCTCCTGTTTAAAAGAGAAAGATCCACAAATGCGGCTTCTGTCAGTAATGAGAAAATGGAAATCACAAGCAAAACCAGAAACTCATTCCACCAGAATCTTAGTGATCTCCAGAATAATTGTGCTGGTCTCTCAAATGGAGGTGCGGACGGCGACAGCTCCCGATTTTCATGTGAGGGTCAGATGGGTTCATGTTTTTTTAATTGGGATCATTTCTATACCATGTGCTTGTCATGACGCCCTAATCCCTTCCCTGTCCCCCAGTATGAACGCTTTCTCTCTCCTTGTCTCCCTCAAACCAATGCAGCTTCTCAAAGGAGAAATGAGCTGCCACCTCTTGCAAACAGACTTCTTGTCATATGACTGCTCTGCTGTGGGTGAACTTGCATTACTCTTGCATAAGAGAACAATTTCCTGAAGAAAAAAAAGGGGAAAAATATCAAACTGCTTGCTGCTCCTTGTTTTCCTTATAAACGTCTTCAGCCTCAGCTCCCGAAGATAATGGGAAAGAAGCGGCTTTATTTCAGGAGGGTGAATATCAGCCTTTCAGATGGCAGTGAAATGTTTTCTTGCATTTGTTTTATTTTGTGAGCTTTGTGAGAAGGAACAAATTCACTGACAATTTTAAGGGTGCTCCAAACAAAATGATACCTTCCAGTAAAATCTCATAACAGGTCAACAATGATTAACAAATTAGAAAACTCTGCCATTAGGGCTGGATATAAATTAGTGGCCTTCACTTAGGATGCTTAAAACAAGGAATGAGATCTTAAAAGTAATAAAAATAATAATGACCCTTGGGGTAAAAAAAAGGAAAGTGTAATTTCTCAAGTGTGCTCAGAGGTGTGAAGGGTGACAGCAGCCATCAGTTAAATACAGAAGCGCTAGCTCTTTGACAGACCTTGAGCATACCACGCAGTCTCGGCCGGGGGGGGGGGGGCTCAGACTCAGATCTGTCTTGGCTGTTTCACTTCCTTTCTAGGTTCTGGCTGCCAGCTACGTCCCACTTAGAGAGGGCAGTAAGGCCAGCCCCGGGCCAGCGTGAGGTCAGCTCTGCTAGGGGGCGGGGCTCACAGGCGCAGGCAGGAGGGAGGGAAGGAGAAAGGGAGGAAGAGACTGCCGCTCTACATCTATTCATTGACTTGAGAAACGCTTGGTGCTTGCGCCTGTTGCACACCCGCACTGTGCCGGCTCACGCTCGGTGCCAGGGAGACAACGGCTAGCAAAGCAAGACCCCACTCCAGCCCTCTTGGAGCTTACGGAGAAGAAGACTTCAACCACACAAACACACAAATAAATGCAAGGTTGTTGCTCTGCTGAGCGCCGCCAGGAGTGCATGGATGCACGCTCCTGCGTGCAGGGACACCAGGAGACTGAGACTTGTGTGGTGGATCAGCGGCCCTGGGGCGTGAGGGCGGTGGGGGTGAGCGTTCAGCATGTGTGAGTGCTTTTCACGTGCCAGCTCCTGGCCAAGTGCTGTTGCAAGCATCATCTTATTCACTCCTCACCCAGCCCAGTGGGGCAGGCGCTGCTAAAATCGCCTTACAGACGAGTCCCTTAGGCTCAGAGATGGAACAGTGCTCGCTCAAGGTCACAGGGCTTGTGACGTGGAGGAACCCAGACTCAGAGCAGGGTGGGCCAGTCTCCAGAGCCCGTGACCCCGACTCCCACAGTGTACACAGCCCTCCCAGTGCTGGAGACAGGCGAGGCCGGCCTGCCCCTCACCGCCCTGCACCCGCCTCCTCCTCCCCTCTCAGGCAAGCATGCGCACGCACACGCTCTTACTCTCTCACAGGCACGCTCACACATACTCTCTCTCACTCTCACACACTTTCAGACACACTCTCATACACACTCACACACATTCTCACACACTCACTCTCACACACTTACACACGTTCTCTCATACACTCATACTCTTACAGGTACTCACACACTCTCATACGCACTCCCACTCGTACACACATAATCTCATGCACTCTCAAACTCACACACTCACACACATACAATTTTCTCTTGCACACTCATACACACTCTCTCATACACATTCACACTTACACAAAATTCTCTCACATACTCTTACACACATTCTCATACACTCACTCACACATGTACGGTCTCACACAATCTCACACAGTCTCACACTCTTTGATACGCACTTTCACGCATACTCTGTCTTGCACATTCTCACAACTCACACACCCCAACTCTCAGACACCCTCTCATATACACTCTCACTCTCACACACTCTTTCACTTACACACACACTCTCAATACTCTTTCTCATACGCATTCTCTTCTCTCTTGCTCTCTGCACACACGCACACACCCTGCCCTCATGCTCCAGAAGCCAAGGTGACCCTCAGCTTGCTGCAAGCCACCCACCTCCTTCCTCCCCAGCTGAAATGTTCCTTCAGGTCCAGTGTGATTCAGGCTGCGAGCAGAGTGAGGTGCTGAGCTCCCACCAGGGATGCGCTGAGCGGCGTGGAGGAAGGGGCGTTTAACCTGGACCTTGGAGCATGAACAGGCGTTTGGCCCAGAGAGCATGAAGACACAGCTTTCCAGGCAGAGAAAGCTGCGTGTGGAGAAGCATGGGAGTGTGGGGAGCAGAGCACATTTGGGGAAGGCAGATGACATCCCAGGCTGGCTCAGATGTCCCCCTGCTCTCACAGGGCCCCTCCCCACAGCCTGCTTCCCCTTTAGGATTCTCCGTCTTAGAAGAGGCACTGCCAGCCCCCCAGGGGCACAAGCCACAAATACAGGCAGCACCCTGGCACCTGCCCACTCACTCGTGCAAACTGTCACCAAATCCCCCTAAATATAGCCAGAGTCTGCCCACTTCCCCGCCCCTTCTTTGCTGCCACTACCCTCCTTCCAGCACCCACCATCTCCTGGACGACCATCACAGCCTCCTGACGGTTCCCCCGCACCCACCAGGCCGCACCCGCCACCCACCGCCCTGTTCTCACGGAGCAGCCAGAGTGGCCTTCCTTTCTGCACGTGGACTCCCCGCTTGAAACTGCTCTCTAGGGCTCAGCTCGAACACTCTGCACTGACAAAGACTCCCGCCCCCAGACTAGTCAGATCCGCTGTTTTATGCTTCACAACATGCTGTTCTTTTCCTCCCTGACACTCAGCAAAGTTTGCACTTCCACACGTGTGTCTGTGACTACTTGGCCTGACACTTGGGGCTCCAGGAGGGAAGGTTCTGCCACCACCTCACCCTGGCCCCGCATGGGGCAGGCCTACATTCAGTCTTTGTCGAGCAGATGGGTAGATGTGTGGCAGATGTGGGTCCTGTAGGGGAGGGGGAGGGACGGATTTCTGGAGGGTCTCAGTCACCACGCTGAGTGATGCGAGGGACGGCATGGGCAGTCTCTGGGGATGGACACGGTGCAGTGGCTTCTTCTTCCCTGGCGCTGGCAGGCTCTGGAAAATGGCCGGCTGGCTTTGGGCTCCCTGCAGGGCCCCTCTCTCTACCAGCAGGTCTGAGCTGCTGAGGAAATAAGCTGGCTGAGGGAAGGTGATGTGTTCGGGAGGTGCCGATGCCTGCAACCAAAAGCCACCCACAGCCAGGTGGCACCGCGGTCCCTCCTACATGCTTTGCTGCCCAAGGATGCCTGAGGCTCAGCGGGGCCCCGGAAGCTGGCAAGGTGGCCAGCACCTCCCTTGGGCTCCAGGAATCCCAGCGAGATAGCTGGGGAAAATGGGGGGCCCCTTCTTGGTGGGGGGCCCCTTCTTGGTGGGGGGCATCAGGGGATAGTAAACAGGGCTGTGCAACGCTCACGGCATTCCCGCAGGTGCCTGAGAGACAGAGAGACGGACGTTCTTGCTCATGATGACTCCAGCCACCAGGCCAGCCAGAGACCCCCGGCAGCTGTGTCCATGCATCCAAGAAGGAGGGTCCTTCAGATCCTCACTCCACGGCCCGGCCAGAAGCACACCACGAGAAAAGGGGTCTGCTCATTCGCTCGTGCAGCAAACACTGACGCGGCCCTTCCACAACCCGGGCCTGGTGCCGGGCCTGGGGACATGATGGTGGACAGGACAGAGCTGGTCCTGTCCTGTGGGACTTACAGTCTGTGCAGGGTGAACAGGCAGAGTGCCAGCAGAGCCCGGCCCCTGGGCATGTTTTGTTTAATCTTAAAAGAAAGTGGCTTCCAACATTGCTTCCAACAGGCTGTTTCACACCCAAGTTTAGGTTTCTGGCTTCTCTTGAAACAACGAAAGGTTTCATTCCCACTTGGCATCAATTGCCCAGAGTGGGTGCCGCTGCCCCTCTAGGTGGGCCTGAGCTCTCCAGCCCACCTCAGCGCCCCCCGCTCTCTGTGACTCACGTCTATTAGCTCCCTGGCCCCAGGGGTCCCCGGTCAGCATCTGAGACGGGCAGACAGTCGTCAGCTGATCCTCCATCTGGGGGATCACGTCTGCGGTGGGGGACACAGAAGAAAAGCAGAGAACTCTGGAACCAGAAGAGGGCTCCTGAGCCCCTGGCTGACCGGGTTGAGCTCCCTCCCACAGAGCACAGGGAACTTCCTGTTGGTCCCGGTTCTTCTGGGTCACCCAACCCTGTCTCTGAGGTGGAGGAGTTCAGACCCAACCGTGTCCGGAGACCAAGCCAGTCACTCGGCCGCTCCCCAGTTCAGCTGCCATGGAGCGCATTCCGAATTCTGACAGAGGCCCCAGCTCATTCGAGACAGGTCATGCTGAGAAACCCACCCCCACTGAACACGCAGCGTCTTCAGCAACACCAGGCACGTCACCCACTGCACCCCCGATCTAAATCCTCCCATGGCTCCCCATGGCCTCAGCTGCACACTCAAGGCTTGTCCCCCGATGCCCTCCCGACCCCACCCAACTCTTCCGCCCCATAGACACCCTCCGTCCCAGGCAAACTGCCCAGTGCGCGTCCCCTCGGATCCTGCACGTGCCCTCTCCTCTGCCTCAGTTCATCACTCCTCCCTAAACCCTTCCCTCCTCCCGCCTGTCTGTTCCTTCCTGACCTCTCTGTCAAGCCCAGCTCCTCCCGGAGGCCTTTCCTGAGGCCCCAGCCGCGTGTGACCACGCCCTCCTGAGTCCTTGTGTCTAAGTCAGGTCGTTTTCCATGACAAAAACCCAACTGGGAGAATAGGCTCACAAATCTCTGCCTTCCAGGGCCCGAGTAGTATACACACATGTGGACCTAGGGCTGGCAGAAGGCGGGCAGGAGGCTACCTCTCCCAGTCTCTCGCCCAGCTTCCCCCGCTCACCTCTGGGCATCTCCCCCCAGGTGGCAGCCCCTGGAGGCTCTGGGCTCACTTCCTGCCAGCATGGCAGGCCCCATGGAAAGAGAGGCCCTCTTCCCACAGCTCCAGCAAAAGTCCTGCAACTGACCCTCAGCAAGCGGACTTGGGTCATGTGCTCACCCCGGAACCACTCACTGTGGCTCTGTACTTGCTGTTCCCTCTACCTAGGAGGCTGTTCCCTCAGATCTCTGCATGGCTGGCTCTTTCTCATCAGATTTCATCTTGAACGTCACCTCCACAGAGAAGCTCTCCAGTCTTGCTCTTTCACATCACTCACTTTCACTTTGATCACAGCACTGATCACTAGCCAACATCTTTCTGGTTATTTAGGGAGAAAGATCAGCCCCACCCGGGCCACATGGAGTGAGACTAGAGGAAGCATCCCTCCCCAGAGGAACAAGTTCCTGAAAGAACAGGGCTTGCCTGCTGGCCAGGCACACACAGTGGGTGTCAGTGGGCCTTTTGTACCTCATCTCTGTAGACCTTCCTCAGCAGTGCCCATGCCTAACTCACCCTTGCAGCCCCTCCAGGGCGTGGCATTATGCCTTACACAAAAGCTGGTGGAATGAAACCATAGTAATTGACACGGGCTCTGCTAGGAAACCCTGACATGTGTGTGTTCTGTCTCTAAACAGACAAAAGCTTCCCGAGAGCAAGCCTGGCTGCTCTTTATTCGGTGTCGTCTGTGGTCACCCCAGTACTAGGCAGCTGGGTTCCCAAGAACTATTTATGTATCCACACCTAAGCTAACGTCACGGAAAGAAAGACTTCCCAGTCAGACGGACCTGGGTTTAAATCGAGGCTCCATCTCTCAGTAGCCGTGCCTTTGTCAAGGAATCAGCCAGGGTTCAAGTGAGAAGAGGCTGCTGGGGGCGTGGAATAAGGGTGTTATTAGTGGAGTATGACCGCCGCAGTGGGGGAGAAGGACGGTCTGGCCAGGGAGTGGGATGGTCAGAGGGCCCACTGGCCGGTCAATCCGGGAAGCCAAGTGGACTGGGAAGGGGGAGCTGGTGGAGGAGAGTCCAGGGGCCTGCTGCCTCTGTGGTCTGCCACAGGTGTCTGGAGAGAAAAGGTGGACATGCGGAGGAAGAGAGCCAAGACCACGGACACCACTGGCCACTCTAGGCCTCACTGCCACCACATCCAACGAGGGCCACCTTGAAGAGTGTGGCTGCTGCTCACCTCCACCCCTGGATTCTCACATGTGCACCTCTTTTGGCCAGCTCACACACAGGGCCGTACCGGGAGGGGCTTCTGGGCAACACAATTCCAGTCTAACCACGTCAACACAGCACAAACCAAGACGGGCAAGTATAGGCCCCCTCTGACCTTTGGTTTCCTCGTCAATGAAATAGGGATGTTAATGCTTAGCACAGGACTCAACAGGCATGCAATTATTATTTATTATAATTATTATTTATACATTAATTATCTATTATTATTTATTAGCCTTTGCCAGAATCTTGGTTACTTGAGGAAATTTTTGGCCCTTCCTTCTCACCATGGCAGTGCCTTTAAGAATTTCCATCGCTAATAATTTAGAGGGAGAAAGACAAATACTCTATGATCTCCCTTATCTGTGGAATCTAAAAATGTCCAACTCAGAAACAGAGAGTAGATTGGTGGTTACCAGAGTCTGAGGAGTTGGGAAATAGGGAGATGCTAGTCAAAGGGCACAAACTTTCAGTTATAAGATGAGTAATTTCCGGAGTTCTAATGTACAGTGTGGTGACTATAGTTAACAATACTGTATTGTGCACTTGAAAGTTGCTGTGAGAGCAGGTCTTGAATGTTCTCACCATAACAACAGCAACAACATGGTCATTACATGAGGCGAGGTCTGCGTTAACTAGCCTTATTATGGTCAACATTTTACAATATATACATGTATCAAATTATCACCACATTGTACACCTCATACTCACACAATGTTACATGTCAATTACATCTCAAGAAAGCCGGAAAAAAAAAAGAATTTCCATCCCCAAAGCCCCTGGCAGCAGCCTCTGAGGGCAACTACAACTAAATTTAAGTCTCACATTTTAAACAGCATTAATTATTGCCCCAGAGGAGTGGCTAACACCTGTGGTGCTCTAGCCGTTTGCAGAACCAGGTTCCTCCTGGTTCCTTGAATGGTCCACGGGACCATTTGGAGATCATTCCCATTTCCTGCCCGGCTTGTTTCTGGGGTCATGTTGGCATGAGAATCAGACAGGTGGCGTGAGGCTCCAAGCTTTCAGGCTCAGAGCTAGTCACCACTTACAGCCTGGGGAGAGCCTCCACCTCCTTGGGGAGCCCTGACTCCCAGCTCCTAGCTACAATCTGCCTCCCCAAAGGATAAGACCAAATGAACGCCTTGCCAGGAAGCGACAGCCATCCTGTGACTTCAGAAGCCATCTTCTCTGGGGACTGCAGCACTGGCCCTTTGAGGCTGTCCCCTGGGGTGGGTCTGGAGGGGGCAGGGGAGAGGAAGGACTTCTGCTGCTTGGTGGGGGGGGGGGGAGAGAGAGAGAACAGTTTCAATACCATGGCAAGGCTGAATACTCCAAAACGGATTTATTTAATTTGAAGATTAATATTCAGGGAGACAGAAGGACAACTTTCTCTGGGCTGCTCACAGGTCCCTGAAGGCTGGTTCAGTCGAGAACTGGGCTGGGTGGGCTGAGACCTAGCGGAGGGACCCACCTCCTCGAGACCGGGAAACAAGTAGGAGAGGGGAAGGGGCCAGTCCAAAGTCACCAGTTTATCAGCAGCAGCTCCAGCAAACAGATCAATGGTTCATTTGGTCATTCAGGCAACAAATATTCATTGCGTGCCTACTGTGTACCAGGCGCTATTCCAGGTGTGGGGTACAGCGTGGACGAAGTGAAGGGGCAGTCGGTGGTGTGGTAAATTTGTGAAACTGACCCTGCGCCAAACTTGGTGCAAGGGCATGGGTGCATTTCTTGATCCTTCACAGAATCTGAGCGGCTGTGTTCCCATAGAGCAGGTGGGGAAACTGAGGCTCGGGAGGGCTCAGGCACTTGCCGAGGTCCCACACCCAGTCTGCCTGAACTCGGGGACCATGAGGTGCCTTGAACTCTCTGCCACATCACCGCCCACACCCTTGACTGTAGTGACTCTGCGCTTGGGGCTGAGAGAGCCTGGTCAGCTATACCCGTGGACGCTGGGTCCCTGGGGGCTCTGAGAGGCTCGGAGGAAAGAGTGCTGGGACGTGGGACCCCGTGGCAGCAGATCTCATTGCCATAGGAGGCCACCTGGGTCGCGAAAACTGTGGATGGAGGCAGGGATTGCTCTATGGTCAGAAAGATCTAAGTTCAAAGGCCAGTCACGTGACTTCTCGAGGCCCCAGTTTCCCCATCTGTACATTGGGGACAATAAGGTGGCTTTGGGATAAAGAGGACGGGTGTATGTGGAGGTGCTGGTCCCATGCCTGGACCTGAGTAAGCGCTCACTGAACACAAGCTGTGAAGACATCGCGTGTGAAAGGGCAGGGAGTCCCAGGGCAGGGCCTGTTCCACAGGCACTCCCCACTCTGCCCACTGGTGTGTCCCGTAACAGACCACCTTCCTGCTCCCTAAAAAGCAGGGGAGGCCCGCCATTGCCCAGGGGTCAGCACAGCTCTTGCTCAGTTTCCACCGGCCGGGAGGCCAGGACTTATGAACCATATACGACTACGGTAGCACTGAGCCCTCCAGAGAGTGTGCCTTCACTGTGGCCTTTCCAGACTGATTCAGAGAGTAGTGACGGTGACACCTGACTTCTGGTGCCACTTTACAGTTTACGTGACACGGTCACGTGGATTAGTCACTAATTCCAGGGCCTGAGTTTCAGAGCTGGAAGATCCCCGGAGGCAAAGAATCACCAGCCCAGGGGTTACCAAGGCTGGGAGCTCCTCAGAATCACCTGGGAGCTTTTCAGACGCCAACAGGAGAAGGGTTTCCCTTTACACCCGCACTTAGAACTCTCCAGCTGTACAAAAAGGTGTTCAGTAAAGAATTCCCCAGTGTCTCCTCCCCAGAAGCAACCATTCTTTCTTATGTGCTTTCTTATGGACCTCTTTCTTACGCAATTCATGTATGTGCAGACAAAAGTATTCTATACACTCATGGTTGCCCACTCCTCACACCATTCTGCTCCCTGTTCTTCTCAGTTATCAGCATATTGTGGATGTATATATCAATACGTCAGGACATGAAGATAGGACTCGTGTTTGTTTTTAATGGCTGCATAGTATTCGATTGTGGGAATTGGCCTCATATGGATGGACATGTATGGACATGCCAGTCATGTGCTCAAACAGGGCAGCGATGTTTCCTAGTACATACATTCCTTTATGCGTAAATCTTTGTGTACTTCTGTGAGTGCACTAAAGGCTATGAGGGAGGTCCAAAATGACAGACTTGTGAGCCTCTCAAAGATATTTTGATTCCATTGGCCCGGGGTGACACCCGGAATCTGAATTTTGAAAAGCACCCACATAATTTGGATGGACACTCACATTAGGAATTTCCTGGTTCATCTGTAAAAGAGAAGTATGCTGCCCTGAGAAACTGAGTGGCCTGTTCCAGGCTCCTGATGCCCAGGTCAAGTGCTGGGTGTTCTGCAGTACCCCAGAGAGGGGACTTGCAATGTCACTGCTACCAGTGACCCAGCCTGGGCACGCCTGAGCACATGCCAGGCTCTCTCCAAGAGGCAATGATCATTAGTCAAGTGGCCACAGGGCCAGGCTAATTCCGACCAGTCCCAACGTCATGTAATTTTATTACTTTTAATATCCGGAAGGACATACACAAAGCTGGTAACAGTGGCTGCCCCTGGGGAGAAGCCTGGGCATATGGGAATCAGGGTAAGGAAGGAGACTTTTCAATGATTAACATAGGAAATATTATTATTAAAAAGTCTGCTGGGGGAAGAACGTAAACAACCATAGAATATCCTGGTCTACTATGTCCATCAACTGTATGATCTTAAGCCACCGACCCTCTCTGAGCCTCAGTCAGGCGCTGCTACGACGTTGGTGGGTCACAGGAGATGGTAAATGAGTTAATGGCTGTGAAACACTTGATGCAGCTATAAAAAGCTACGCGAGCAGCAGCACGAGGCAGCATGAGATGCAGAGAAGCAGGAGAGGTTTTACTGTTCTGTAAAAGGGTAGAAGAACACAGAGAAACGAGAGCCAAGGGCTTGAGACTGGCCACAAGGCGAGGCTGGGGATGAGGGCGGCACAGCCGCCAGGCCTCTCTGAGGGCCTCTGTGGCTGCCTAGGCATGGCTCCGCCTCCCTGGGGAAGTCTCCATCTTTGGGGCCTGGACCCGCTGAGCGAGGTCATTCGGAGGGATGTTTTCCCCCGGGATGGTGCTGTGGGCCACCCATAAGTGGAGAGCATGACATTCCTCCAGCCTCTGCCGGGGGCCCCGCTTCAGCCTGGGGGCCAAGATCTCTGGGAAGCAGCAGCATAACAAGAGCTCAGAGAAGCAAAAGCCAGTTGGGAGGTGGAAGATGGGCCAGGAGTCCCCAGTGAATGATCTTAACTCCGACAAAAAAAGATGGAACATTTTGGAACCCTTTCTGGAGCTTATATTGAAAAAATTGCCTTTTTTCTGTCTGAACAAAGACAGTGGGTATGTTTCCCTTTCTAGAGCCTAACTAAGATGGTTCTTTTGAAAGAAAGTCAAAAGCTAGGATTTTGTCGGTCAGATCTGACTTGCAAATATCTTCTCCACTCCCCTTCCTCTCAACTCAAACAAAACTGAGGAATTTGAATACTTAGTGCTTTTGAAATATTGAAGGATCTGGTGATCTTGGACCAACCTACACACCTGGCAGCAATAGGCATGGCCTTCATGGTGGGAGTCTCTTTTAGATGGGGGGAGCTGTCTCCTGTTTGCCACTGTCTCCACCATCCCCTATTGCCCCATAGCAGCCAGCGTAACTCACACTTATGCTACTGTTGTAGCCCTACTTTGTGTTCTCAAATCTAGCCACCATGGTAAAGCCCTCAAAAAGAGTCAACACCCAATCCAGTGCCTGGCTCTGAAACACATTTCTGTGATTTCATCAAACGGTTTACCTTCCTATTACTGATTTCTGTCATTAACTGCTGGCAAAATTAATTTCCCTGAGCACATCCTGGCCATAAGTCTGATGCTCTACTGTTTAAGCACTGTGTGATTTAAGGAAAGCTACTTAAGGTCTCTGAGCCTCTGTTTCCATAGGACTGATGTGAGGATGAAATTTTATTATCATTATTATTATTATTATGTTTCCCAATTTTGTAGGTTAATTGAGTGGTTCTTTCACTTCACATGGTGCCAGCTGAGGCCCTGGGATGGCTGGAAGGTCCAAAATGGCCCAAATGACTGGCAGGTGGCTCTAACCATCAGCTGGAGCTGTTGGCCGGGAATCTTGGTTCTCCCCCGTGCACCTCTCCACATGGCTGCTTGTGCTCCCTCACAGCATGGCAGTGAGGGGCATTCCAAGAGGTGAAGACAGAAGCTACGGCTCTCTTAAGGCCCAGAAGTTACCCAGCGTCACCTCTGTCACATCGTATTGATCATAACAGGTGTGAGGGCCAGCCCCAAGGACTCAAGGCAAGGGCACATGGACTTCACCTCTTGATGTGGACATGGAAGGTCTCCTCACAAAAAAACATGGGAGGTAGGGGAGATTTTTGCAGCCACTTTGGAAATACAGTTTCCTACAAACGGAATTGCACGGTGCCTAATACACAGAAGACCTCAACAATATTAGTTTCATTCATTCGTTCGTTCATTCCACACACATTTAGTAAGCACTCACTGTGTGCCAGGCCTTACACTAGGCACTGGGAGGATGGAGTTGCTTCTAACCACCAGGGAACTCACAGTTCTGGGTGGGAAACAGGCAGGTAGAGCAGTAATTACAGCACAACATGGTAACTGCTTTGCTAGAGGAATGCATGGGGATTGGCAAATGGACTCACACTGGGCCAACGGGACTCAGCCTTGGAGATTGGCTGGCTCTACTGGGAAAGAAAAGTTCTTTTTCACAGAAATGTTAGGCTGGCAGAGGATGCCTGGAGCTGCTGAAGGCAGGCTTGCTGTCACATGGGATCTGCCAGAGCCCATCTTGCCACGTATGGGGAGGGCTTGCAACAGCTATGCTAACCAAATTTCCTTTTTTGCTAAAGTAATTTGGGTTCAGGTTTCCCTCATTTCTTATCAAAGAGAATGCCTACAAATACTCCATTCTTCTGGCACTCATAGTCTGATGGAAGGGACCATTGTACGCAGCAAATAATTATGTTTCAATGTTGTAAGGCATAAAACAGAGATGTGTGTGGGGTATTACGGAGGGACGGATTGAGTTAATTTTCTTGGAGGCAGGTAAAGAAGTTCTGGAACGTTTCCTGAGGAGACTCTCCACCAACACACCTACCACAGGGCTGGTCATATTAATAGACACTCTGTATGTACCAGTGGAAGAAATGGCAGAGTCTAAAGACAAAACTAGTAGAAGCCAGGCAATTCCATTGTGAATCTGCCCCCTTCCTAACTTCTTAATTCAGGGGTTTTTAGAATTGGCTGCCCTGCCATCCGCATGACAGAAACAGAATCTCCTAAGCAAAGCAGAGTCTTTTAATAGACCTCCAGAGGTTAACGGGCCTGACAGATCTTTGACATTTATTGGATTTTATGAGCTACTGGATCCGAGTCAGAAAGCCAATCAGATGTTCCAAATCGATGGCCCCTTTGGGGTGCTGTCTTCGCACAGAGCCATAATGAGGTGACCTTGGATGCCTGAGTCCCCAAAGAACAGAGAGAGGATGTCAGAATCGTAGGAATTGCTAAACTGATCAAGGCCTACACAGTGCCCCGCGGGTCCCTCCTGCCCCGAGATGCTTTGCCCAGAGCTTCTGTAGTCGCACGTTCCTTCCACCTCGCCCTGCACGAACAGCTACACGAACCAGTCTCCTTTTAAAAAATCCCTTCCCTCGCTCACAAACACCTGTGGAAGAGCTTTCTTATAATGTCACTTACTAAACAAACATGTCCTGGGCCACTGCTCTGGGCCAGGCACAGTTCAGGGACCACGGAAGACTGTAACATGTTGCCTCTCTTCCAACAGCTTCGAGTCCTGGGGCGACACTCTGAAAGCCCCAGATCCTGTACACGCCCCATGATAAGGTTGGCAGAGGGGACCATAGAGAGAACAAAGGCGGTAGGATGGAAGGCATGCTGACTTGGGGGGACTAGGGAAGCCTCCCAAGCAGAGGGCATTTTGGCTGGGTTCTGAAAGCCATGTAGGAGCTCACCAGACAGGCAAGAAGAAAAAGGGCATCCAACTGGGAACGAGCTATATAACAAACAGAAAAGTGCAGAGACACATAGGCGCTGTCACCGGGGCATGCAGAGTACAGCAAGGATGCGTCACTTTTCTCCTTGACAAAAAGAAAAAACTCCTTCTTCATTTTTCTCATTTTCTCACTTTTCTCAGGTTGGCCAAAAGAAGAACTTACGGGCTTGGAAGAACAGGAAAAAGATACTTTCTTACACTGCTGGAAGAGATGAGAATTACTATGGAGCTTCTTGGAAAATAATTCCGCCATATCTGCTCAAATTTAAAATATACATAAAAATATACATATTTTTTTAAAATATACGTGACATTTGACCCAGAAATTCCACTTTTGGGACTTAAGCCTATAGATATATTTTTTTAAAAACACACAAAAAGCAAAAATAAAATGTGCTTACACTGACATGTATTGTAGGATTGTTCATTGTGGGGAGATAAAAAGGAAACCACCTGAGTACCTGTCAATTAGAGACTGGTTAAATAAAATGTGTCAGATCCAGGTCATGAAATTCCATGGAGCTTTTAAAAAAGGCTAAGAGAGATCCCTCCACCCACTGGCCTGGAATACTGCAGAAGCCTTCTTCTCCAACAGAGTTGGGATAGGGGTTAGTCAAATAAAAGTCATGAAAAAGATGTATAGTTTTAATTTTTTTAAGCTTAGAGCCTATGAATGCACACTTCTAGATTTTTATGATTTCTCCCCTTGTGTTAAATTACAAAATGTCACAACATCCTCCCGTCCCAGTGTGCACATTCCATTGTGATGTCACTTTGCCACTCCTTCCATCAAGAGATGACGTCTATTCCCCACCCCTTGAAACTGGGATGACCTGTGCCGTGCTGTGGCCCACAGAATGCAGCAGAAGTGACGTTAGGAGACTTCTGAGGCCTTAAGAAAACTTGCAACTTTCATTTTTTGGCCCTCTTGGGACACTGCCCTGAGGCCACCAGGTGAGGAAGCTGAGCTGGCCTACGGAGGGGTAAAGGGCAGCAAGGAATGGAACTGAGGCCCCCCAGCTGAGAGCCAGCCCCAGCTGCCCGACGGATGAGTGAGCCATCTTGGACCTTCCAGCCCATTGGAAGTCCAACCCTTGGACTCTCCAGCTCAGTGCAGCCCCGTGAAAGAGCCATGCCAAACCAGCAACTCCTGAATTCGTGAGAGATAATAGATGTCTCAGTCCGCTTCAGCTGCTAAAACAAAGTGCCACAGGCTGGGCAGCTCAAACAGGCGACATTTGTTTCTCATGGCCCGGAAGCTGGAAGTCTGAGATCAAGGTGCCAGCATGGTCCCATTCTGGTGAGAGCTCTCTGCCTGGCTTGCAGATGGCTGCCTTTTGCTGTGTCCTCACATAGTGGAGAGAGAGGGCTCTGGTCTCTTCTTGTAAGGAGACTAATTCCATCATGAAGGCTCCACCTTCACGACCTCATCTAAACCTAATCACCTCTCAAAGGCCCCACCTCCAAATACCATCATACTGGGGGTTAGGGCTTCCACATATGAATTTGAGGCGGACACAAACACTAAATGCACAGCAATAGATTATTATTGTGTTAAGCCACTACGTTTTGGAGTGGTTTGTTACAAAGTAAAAGATAACTGATATACTCGTGATCTTTACCATTGTCTTGACAGCAAATATTTTTAGAACATTACATTTGGCAAATCTTTCCTAAGCATTTAACTAATTTTCATAGAAATGAGATGCTCTTTCTTTTATATTCTCATTGCATTGATTTATGAAATATTTAATTGCAGAATTACAGTTACAAGTACAGTGGTATAAACAGGTTTAGGACCAACACAGCCTGACTCCTGTAAGCCCAGAAGTCAGCAGAGGGAGCAGAATAATGCAAACACACTAGAAAGAAGTCTGCTGGCCAAGGGTGTGTCAGCACATCATGGACGCAGCAGCACACTTCCCTGGGAAACGGAGAGCATAGGTGAATCCCGCAAATCCCGTAATAGAGGGTGATAGAGTTTTCACCCTATTGTCAAAGAAGAAAAGCAACTACAGAGAAATTTGTATGGCGTGACCTAATTTTAGAAAAACGAAAACAACATATTTGTACATATTAGCATGAGCACGGAAAAAGGTCTGGAAGAATACATACCAGATTGTTGTCATTGTCACCTCAGGGGATGACAGTGGAAGCAAAGAAGGAAAGAGAGATGGGGAAAAAAAGACTGTACCAGAATGGAAAATGTACATGATATTAAGTAAAAATGAATATATGTGGGCCATATGTAAACATATCTATAATACTACCATCAACAGGTAAAACTTGAATACAAACATTGAAAGTAAAATGGAAAAAATGAAAGGTGATGAGACAGTCCACAGTTTTCAGCTTGAATTTCTCTTATTTAGTAGAGTTTTTATGATAAACAGAAGAGAAAAACAAAGGTGTGCTCTCAGGTATGTGCCATGGTACCTTGTGATATCTACGCCAACCACATATTATTACAATCCACAGGAAATAGTTTCTCCCTGGTCTTTGTTTGCATATTTATTTGTTTGTGTATTTTTTTAAATAATATGCACTACCTTCTAGCTGGCTTTCTTTGCATACATTTTTATATTTTGTGATTTGACTATAAGGTGTTTGAGGGTAAAAGAGTTGTTTTACACAACTGGGTATCTTTAAAGTGCCTTGTTCATAATAAGTGATTGATAACTGTTAGATGAAAAGAAAAATAAAGGCTCACTTTGATGGCAGTGGATTGGAGGAGAGATTCGGGCAGTAGGGGATTTGATCTTCCAAAGAGGCCTGAGTGAGTGCACTGGTCAGGGTGCAGCCAGCGACAGCAGGCCAGACTCCCACCTGCTTAAGCAATGAGGACATACACGCTCTCACGTAACTGGACGTCCCGAGGAAGGGCAGCAGTGGTTCCCGGCATCACATCCAGACACAAATGCCCTCAAAGAAAATGAGAATGGTTTCTTTTCGCATCTCTTTCTTAGGAATGTGGAAAGCTTTCCCAGAAGCCCCCATCAGACTTCCTCTCATGTCTCATTGGCTATATCTGGGTCATATGCCCAAGCCTAGACCTACCACTGGGAAGTGGAAGAGGGCTGCCGTGATTGGCCTAGCCCATCCGTGGATCAATACACGGTCCTATATACATGTGGTTAGTATGCAGTTCTATCACGTGCAACTTACCACACGATTTTGACAGCACCTGAAGTGGTCTATACTCTGTTCAACGAGAGTCCACGTCTCATATTTGGATGCCATGGCAAGGCTCAATTGCTATAAAATTTTCTAAATACTTCCTCTCTATTTCTGTACTTATCTCATTAAACACCAATAGCAAATGTTTTATGGAATAGCCCTGGTTAATGGACCGCACTTTGAGCAACACTGGCTTAGACTACTAAGAATCTTTTCTTGAACCTAGGATGGATTCAGCTTCCCCCAACTTGTGTGGGGCTGGGGCGGAGACCTCAGAAAGTCAGGGAGATGTTGGAAAGGTACAAAAGCAGAAGGGAAGTGGGGCAGGCACCCCGCAGTGTTCCTTATACTGTACTTCAACAGTTGCTGCTGGATGTGACCAGCTAAGATCAGGTCACACTCCATCCACAACTTTGAGCACAACTCCACACACTGAGATGGTGTCCTCACTGTGTTCAGCTGCCTTGTCCTTCTCTGGGGCAGAATGGGGTAAGACTCCCACTCCCAAGGGGTATCCAAGACTAGAAGCAAAGAGTCTGGCCATAGGTGGCTTGGGAGGGAGGAGAGGGTTGTTTGGGGTATCTGGGCTGCGTCAGTTGGGATAGGCTAGGTTATGCTGCAACAACAAACAATGCCAGATTCTCAGTGGATGACGACAACAACACGGGTTAATTTCTTTCCCATGCACATGCTCACTGTGAGTTGGCTGTGGCTCTGCTCCACATCTGCCCTACTCAGGGACCCAAGGTGATGGAGTGGCCCTTACCTGGAGCTCTGCTAATTTTGTGGCAGAGGGAAAAGAATATGGGAACCACAAGATGATCCATAAAGCTTCCCCCAGAAGCAAGACGGTTCCCTCCTCCTGTCACCCAGAAGAGTCCCTAAAACATTTTCCACATCTAATGCTTTGTTTTTAAGTTGTGCTTGCTTATAGGAACCAAGGCAGAACATTGCCAGATGGCCAAACTGAAGGACAGATCCAAACCAGAAAGGTCCAAGACGGGGATGGGGTGCAGTACCGACAAGGAAACGTGTGCAGGAAGGGAAGATCTGTGCATGCCCCAAATGCCCCACCCCAAGCAATGATGTGGCGACCCCTCCCACTTCACATCCCATAAGAATCCTGCTCACCTTCCCTTCCCCTTGGGGAAAAAGTGTTTTAGAGCATGAGCTCTGCCTCATCCATTCGTTTATCAACAAGTAAAGTTTCTGCTCTGCTACTCCAAACCCGGTCTCATTATGTTGGCACGAGCCGCGCGAGGCAGAAGGACCCACTTGCGGGTCACTGGTCCTTTAGGGCTTGGTAACACTCCCACATTTCATTAACCATCACAAGTCACATGGCCAAGCCTGAAGTTAATGGAGCAGAGAAGTATAATCCTCCCCCAGGAGGAGCAGGGAGTGTTTTTGAAGGAGAATATGACCTCTCACAGCTCCACCTTCCTGAGCCTGAGCACCATGTCCGTGGAGAACCGTTTTCCCCCCGCATTGTCGAGATCGGAAAGTCTTTCCTGGCTGTGGACTCCATAGATGTTTTGATGTGATTCTCCTCACAGAATAAATGCTCTGAGGTGACTTTTCCCAGCTAAACAAATATAGATTTGGGAAGGGGTGGGGGGTGCTGTGTACCTACAATGTGCTCAACGCTCTGTTGGGTTTCTTCCACACTTTTTTAAAACATTCTTACCCTAACCCTCTGAAGGCAGGCATAACTATCCCCACTTTACAGTAGAGAAAACTGAGGCTCAGAGATGGTGAACAACTTGCTGCAGCTCTTTTTTTTTTTTTTTGAGGAAGATCAGCCCTGAGCTAACATCTATTGCCAATCCTCCTCCTTTTATTTTCCCTTTTTTTTCCCCAAAGCCCCAGTAGATAGTTGTATGTCATAGTTGCACATCCTTCTAGCTGCTATATGTGGGATGCCGCCCCAGCATGGCTGGACAAGCAGTGTGTCGGTGCACGCCCGGGATCCGAAACTGGGCTGCCAGCAGCAGAGCGCACGCACCCAACCGCCAAGCCACGGGGCCAGCCCCTGCTCCAGCTCTTAAAGCTAGTCAAGATAATGATAATAATGATTATTTGAGTATCATCAGTATTATTAAAAAGGCTGCCTTTTATCAAGAGTTACTCTGTGCCCTGTACTGTTACATACTTTACTTGAATAATCTCATTTAAATTTCACAACAATCCTATGACATAAGCACTATCATTTTATTTATTCTTTTGGTGAAGGAACCAATGCTTAGAAAGGTAAAGTTTCCCAACTTGCAAAAAGGGAGCAGAGTCCCAACAGAACGCAGATTGGCCCAAATGCAAAGCTTAACTTTCAGCCCAGAGCACACCACCTCTCAAGGATGGGGACCCAGGTGAGGACATCACAGCCTTCCCCAGACCCTGTAGGAAGGGATGGGGGAAGGCCCCCCTGTAAGACAGAGGAGAGGAAAGGGAATTCCTGAGGGGGAACAGGAGTGTAGCAACTGGCCGAGAGACGTTTGCATTCCGGCTCATTCCAGAGAAGACACTGGTACTCACTGAGACCCTTCTAAGTCTTCTCTAATGTGTTATTTTTGTTTCCTAATCTGTTGGCCACAGGATTTCCCAGCTGTGATGAGCATGTGTTGTTTTTCCTGCCCAGAATCCCTTCTTTTGGAAATGGCACCCTGATTTCCTTTGGGGAAGAGCTCCTCCCACTCGGGTCCATGTGGGTTGTATGGTCCTCTTGGAGCAGGCTTCTTTATTCTGTGCAGTCACTTGTGGCTCATCTTAGTTAGAGAAATGCCACGCAAGCAGACATCCATTGTCCTGGAGGAAAGGAGAAGTAGGACTTGCTTGGGGGCCAATTGCTGTCTCTATTCAAATCCCATGGTGCAGAGGTACAGGGTAGAGATGGGGACATTTGTCTAGAAGCCAGTGGTAACTGGTTATTCGTTTGGGCTGCTCATTTTGGGGACCATTCTCCACCTCATGAGTCTACCTGGTGGGCAGAGACCACATCCCACTACAAAACCTGAAGTCCACTGCCCAGCCTTCCTCATAGCTAGGGAGCGGCACGTGAGCTGGCTTCTCCTATCAGACGTGCCCTCTCAGGACATGGACGTGGGCGCTGGTGACACAGAGAAACACGGACTGCATAGAATCCATTTTGGCAAGGATGGCAGCCGTGAGCTGAATCAGGTTCCAGAGGCAGCATCAGCCCCCAGAACCAGGGTCCAGCCCTGCTGGTGCCGGTAGCAGTGTTTGTGCCCAGCAGAAGAACAAGTGTGTGGTTTTGGAAGTTGCTCCTAGCTCGCAGACCTCCAAGCCCGGGTCTCTGGCCCTCCTAGAGACTCTGGAAGCTACCCAACAAACAACCTTTATTAAATTCTCTTCTGTTTCAACTGGCCAGGTTTGGATACTGTCTGTGAGCGGGGACAGGATGCAGAGCCGGCCATGAGCAGAAGGATGCAAGAACGGGTGAGGTTCTCCAGAGCTCACTTTGCCCGTCTTTGACTGCAGCCTGACCCCTGGAGACTGCTGAAGAACTTGAGTTTCTCCCACGATTCCAAGGAAGGGAGGGCTGGGGCCAGGGGAGAGATGCTGAACATTCTGCTAAATTGGGCAACGGGGGGCTTCGATGTGCACAGCAAAAGACAAGTGACCTCTTTTTTGCACCAGGCTAGGGAAAAAGTTATACCCATTCCACTTCAATCCTTTCATAAACACGTCTTCAGAGGTGAAATTCAGGCATTTGTGGTTAGTCGAAGCGGGGTGGGGGAAGGAGGTGAACGTCTGGGACAGTGGAGCCTCTCCGGCACTGAGAAAAGGAGAAATTGATGCTCTACTCCACACACTGGTTCTGGTGCTAAGTGAACTGGACATATGGGTTAAACTGGACCCCACGGCCCTTCATGAAGGGGCGGGCAGAGGAGTCCTGGGGTTCAAAGAGCCTCCGGTTCCCCCTGGCTGTGGCCCCTTCTGCGCCAGCACATGCCACAAAGTCAGGCTGCCATTAAGCCTCAGGCTTTAAAAACGCGGGGTCTGGTGAATTCCAGACATTCTGAGCGGCTGTGTGGACAGCATGCCCCCTGTTTCAGCAAGGAAAGCCCTCTGCAGTCTCTCCTGGAATTCGACTTATTTGTCCGTAGGTTGTTTTGAGATTTTCAGTGGAGAATGGGGGTCTTAATTCAGAGAAGCCAAGCGTATACATTTAAAATGCCAATAAGCAAAGGCTCATTATTGATATGCCAGCCGTCCTACGCAGAGCTCCTCAGCTCTAAATTTACAACTGCAGCCAACTTCTGAACTTCAAGTCCTCCTACGAGGCTCAGGTTGGCGGCCCCAGCAGGAGGAATTAGGTTGTTCTTTGGTTTGTGGTTAAAATGTTCTAAAATTGATTGTTCCGATGTTTTCACAACTCTGTGAATAAACTAAAAACCCATTAATGTGTACACTTTAAAAGGGTGGATTATACGGTATGTGAATTATATCTCAATAAAGCTGTTACTACATTACATAAAAGGAGCATGGAGAGAGCAGACTGGGTTGGAATTTCAGCCCTACTACGTGCTAACTAGCTGTGGGACTTGAGGCTAGTCACCTAATCTGGCTGAGCTTGGTCCCTCAATCTCTAAAGTGATAAAATAGGATTAAACCATTCTTATGTAGTGGAATCAATATACAGGGGAAATGAGAGGCCACTTGTGACATTGCCTGACCTGTGGGTCACACCTGGTGAAAGTGTGTGCCTTATCAACTCCTTGTTATACGTGGAACGTTGGGAACACAGAGACCGATGAGATTTGGCTCCTGCCTTCAAGGAGGATGCTGTTTAGGGTGGGAGACAGGCAGTGACATCATAGTGTCATCAGCGCTGTGATTGAGGGACTAGACTATGCAAGTAAGGTTGGCCAGAGGGCTCGAGGAGGACAGATGTCACTCCCCAGACACACCTTCTCTGACCGCCTATCCCCACAACCCCAGGGCTGTCTGCCTCGGCACCCTCCTTGGCTCTCTCCATGGCACTGTCTGAATGTATTCTCACTCATTTACTAGGGTGCTTCCTTCATGCCTGTGTCTCTCCACTGAGACTGGCAGCTCCAGGAGAGCAGGGCCCTTGTCTGTCTTGGTCCTCAGTGGCCAGAACAGTGTCCTGTACTTAGTAGACACTCAATAAAGATTTACTGAAAGAGAGAAAGCATCAGGATGAGGCTTGGAGAATAAGTGGGAATTAGTCAAGTGAAGAAGCCAGAAAGGGTAATCCAGGCTGAGAGGGTAGCAGCCAAAGCCACGGAGACGGCAGACGGCTGGCTAAGGAAAGGGGATGGAGGGGAAGCAGCAGGAGAGGAGGATGGAGACACAGGTGGGGCAGCCCCAAGACAAGCCTTGGCCCTCACTCTGTGGTGGGGGGCGGGCTCTAATCACTATCGAGTTCCCTGTCTCTGTTGGCTCCAGTCTATGAAAACCCCCGCAAATCCTGGTATTCGTGCTGAGTGCAGCCAGTGCGTTTCTATAGTAACCATCACCATGGCACCAGAGGCCTGGATCCAACTTCCGGCTTTACTGAGGCCCTGAGCTCCTGTCCCCTCCCCCAGCATCCTCCATCCCACAACGTAGAAAGGGAGACATGGCAGGGCTTCCACTCTGGGGGCATCGCTGGGGCCCTGCAAGGAGGGCTGTGGCCAGGTGCAGGGCACAGGGTGAAAGGATTAAACAGATATGTCACAACAGATGCACCTGCCAAAGGCAGATGCAGACTGAACATTTACTAGCAATTTCCATTTGCATTGCTTTGCTCAGATAGGGGATGAGGAGGTGGGTTTGAATATGCAGCCAGTGCTGGAGCAGGCAGGCCTCCGTGTGGGCTGGCAGGGTGGGGCATGGAGCTCAGGGCAGGAGGCCTGGGGAAAAACCCAGCTCCTGTGGCTCCTAGACCTGTGGCCTCACTGAGCCTCACTCTTCCGTTCTGTAAAATGGGAAGGATAAGCAGTGATACTATTAGCCCATTTCAGATGTCAGAGAAACAATCCCAGTACCTGATAAATATTTAGTGAGTGAATTAACAAATAATGTGAAAAATAATGTCACCTCTCAGTCAACAAAGCTACAAGTCCCAGTCCCCTTCTCCCTTGAATCTCTTCTCTGCTCCACATTCTGTTCAAATCCACATCCGTCGTATGCGTTCCAGATCCACCTCCTCTGCTCTGCTATGTCCCAGCCTTGGAGGAGTAATCACAGGTTCCTGAGTCACAGACCTGAGTTCTAATCTAACTGCTGTGACTTGCTAGCCTTGTGACCCTGGGCAGTTGAGTCACTTCTCAACCGCCTGCTTCCAGTGAGGTCCCTTTAGTTGCAAGACTCAGAGACCCAACCAGGCCAGCTTAAGCCCAAAGAAGGGGTGAGGTTAGGGCTCCAGATTTAGCAAATAAACTTTTTAGTATAACAAACAACAAATAATTTTTCAGTATAAATTTTTAGTATAAAATTATGTCTCAAAGATTGCACAGGACACACTTATACCAAAAAAAATTCGTTGTTTATCAGAAATTCCAATTTAACCGGGCAACCTGTCTTTTATTTGGCAAGCCTAGCTGGGGTGGATACTTACCAACTCATGAAACAAGCTGGATCCAGGAGTTCAGGTAACATCAGGGGACTGTCTCTCTCTCTCCTGCCATTCCTATCTCTGGGCTTTGCTTTCTGCGGCCTTGGGGAGACTCACTCCTTGTGAGGGCAAAAACAACTGTCCATGCTCCCTGCTCCTTAGGGCTGGTTGTATGGGAGACAGACTCCCTCCCTCCCTCCACCTCCTCCTCTGTCCTCCGCCCGCCCAGCCTGTGCCCATGCTGAGCCCTGTGCCTGCCTCAGTGACCGCCCTTGTCTACCATGCTGCAGTTAGCTCTTTGCCCCTCTAGACTTTATATCCATCATGGCCCATCACATAGCTTTGTACGGCGGCATGGTCTACCCTGCCATTCTCCACCTCACCTCTCACCTCCGCCCATGCCTCCTGCCTCCCTGGGGCCTCTCGCGGCCCCACCAACACACCAGTTCTCCATCCTCTGGGCCTTCACGCATGCTTTTCCCCTCCCGGGAGCACCCTCTCCTCTCCCTTTCACCCACCGCTCCTTCTCCCTGCTCAGGTCTCAGCGGACACAGCAAGACTTCAGAGGTCCCTTCTGACGGGTGCATCCAAAGCTGGCTCTCCACACCTGAGCCATTTTGGCTCTGGACTTCAGGTTCCCCATCTGTGGGGATGGAGGACTGGACCAGCCAGGAGCTGCAAACTCAATGGACACTAGAGTAAAGGGCCAGGACTTTAAACAAATGGGGTCCTGGAGACGGCAGTCCCCGTCTGAAGGGAGCAGGCACAACTCGGTTCTGGCCCTTGTCGGATGGGAAAGCAGGCCCAGGATTGCCAATGCTTCAGATTTTCCCAAAGAACTAGAAAGCTGCATATGTACGGGAAAATCTCTCACTTTTGAATGGTGGCCCCCAGTCCGTGACCTCTGGATGAGAGGATCCAGCCCTGTGACCTATGGCAGCGTTCTCAAAGGTATTCTGGGAACCATCTGCAGTAGAGACCTGAGGGGCTATTTAAAATGCATTCTCTGGCCCCACCCCAAATCTCTGGAGCCAGCACCCAGGAATCTGCATTTTAGCAAGCACCCTCCAAAGCTGTGTATGCTCACTAAAATTTGAGAACTGCAAATCCTAGATTTTCCATTTTAATAGGGTCTCGCTCTTCATTTGCATCCATCACCACGGGAGCAGGCGCACCTCCTCGTTAGCATTTTTCTCCCCAGCTATGCCACCCCCACCCACTGCAACCTCGGAGCACAGCTCCTGCCACACGCCCATCCCCGTGCCAGCTCCGAGGTACAACCTGGAGGCCAGGGATCGCAAAGGGAAGCCCGAGGCTTCGAGAGGGCGGTCACTTGCCCAAAGTCACAAAGCCATGCATGGAGGGGCTGGGGTTCATATCCCAGTCGGCACGACATCTGAGAACCCTGGGGATCTTTCCACCAGGACAAACTCTCTCCCCAGATGGAAACAGAAAGAAAGTCCTCACCACACTGAGAGAAGATCATTGGTTCAGAGCTCCTCTTTCCTCTGATCAGAGGCTAACGCCACCAGGCTGATCACCTGTGACGGAGAGGAAGATGTGGCAGAGTCCCAAGGAGAGAAGAGGAGAGCGGGTGGCTTTGATAAGAGTGGATGGCTCCCGGGGACAGGACAAGAGCTACCGCAGACATCAGCTCTGATGGACTCCCACGTCCATTAGGAGCTGACAGCATGTCACAGAAATGGGGATGGTGGCTGCCCACCTCTGTTCTTCACCACCTAGTCCTCATGCCCACCTCCCATCAAGTTTAGCTTGAGCTAAGTAACATCATTACAAAGTCCTAAATCACAAGAGGCCCATGCAACTGGCAGCTGAGGGTCCCACAGCACTTTGCTGCAGCTTCCATCTCTGGCTACGTTTACCTAGATCAGTGCACGTGCTTATCATCTGGACGTAGTTTAGTGAGGTGCAGACTCAGAGTGAGCAACTGTTCTATGATCTGTGTTGTGCTAGGCACAGATGACTGGAATTCAGTGTGCACTGCTCTAATTGAACAGAGAAGTCTTACTGCCCCTAAAGTTCTATGGGAATAGAGCAGGGAGAGAAGTGACTTTCACCAGGGGAGGACTCAGGGAAAACTGTGAGGAGAGTGGCCCTGGAGCTAGGCTAGGAAAGCTGTGTCGGCTGGGAGCCACGCAGAGATGAGGAGGTGAGGGCCTTCCCTGTGGCGTTGACTGTGTGCAGAGGAAGGGAGGCGGGTTCCAGCCTTGCCGATGCTGCCTCCCTACCCCTTCCTGTCTGTTCCCTCAACCCAGCGCTTCCCGAACTCGAGTCGTTCACATAAACCCCTAACGTTTCTGCCATATCCACGTAGAACCTGTGATCTTATTTATTCCACATTTTTCCTTAAGTCTACTCACTGGTTTTTATTTTATAAAATTTACATGAAGAAGCATCTTTCTCTCACAACAGTAATTGGAAAATAGATTTCACTTGCTATAAATAGATGGTCACATAAAAATAAGAACACTGAAAACAAGATAACGCTGCTGAAACCCAGCCAGGCTCTCCGCCCGGGAGCGCTGAGTCTGCAGCCTGCTCGCTTGTCGTTAAAGAGAGAGAAGAACGAGTGTTAGACAGGCGTGAGGGACACCTCAACACCAGCCCGAGACTTTCTCCCTGATCTAATCAGGATCACAAGAGGACTGAGACTTTCTCCCTGATCTAATCAGGATCGCGAGAGGACTGAAACAAGACAGTACTTTCTTTCAGGCTTTATTTGTGTCCCCTGCTAAAGAAACCCCAGATGCTACTGGTGTTCCCCACACTTTGAGAAACTCTGTCCCAGCCCAAACCTGAGCCAAACCCCAACCACACGTGTGCCTCCACAGTCTCCTGCAGAGTGCGGGTGTGCAGCTGTGCTCCCTGGAGACCTTGAACTCCATGGCTGTATCTAGGCATGCGGTGGTGGGTGAGCACTTTGCATCATAGTAATAACCACAACCTCTGCAACAGTAGCAACAGCCTCCACCAGAGCCAACATTTATATAGTTCTTATTGCACACCAGCCACTGTTCTAAGCATCTACACATATTCAATTATTTAATCCTCACAAAAACATCTGTGACAATGGTGCTGTGATTATTCCCATTTTACGGATGAGAAAACTGAGGCACAGAAAGGTTAAATACCTGCCCAAGAGCAATTCTATCCTTTTTATATATTGGATTCCCATATATAATCTCATTTATTTATTCATTCTTTCATCCAGTCAGTCAACAGATATGCATTGAGTATCTTCTGTGTTTCCTCTGAAGCAATGTTTATTTCATTTTAAAATGAAACTTGTTGTTTCCAGCTCCTGCATGCTTTGACTAGCATCCCTCTGCTCCCTGCATCCTCAAATGGCCTCCAATGGCCCCTGTGGGCTGTGCCACAGTGCACTGCCCAGATTGCCCATCAGCATCCACGCACTTGTTCCTCTGGCTTCCAGGAGTGTGGGCTCTGATGGCTCTCGCAGAGTCCTTCTCTGGGAATTTCACTGGACTGAAGACAACTGTGTGGCCTTAGGTTCTGGCTCCTCTCCAGGGGGCAGCCAGCAACCAGGGACTGACCGTTGTGGAGGAACAAAATTGAGACCCCTTGATTCCATCCAGGACAACTCTGCAGGGCCGCCCCAGCTCCTGATGCTCCTCAGGGGGTCGGCTGAGGCCTCTGTTGCAGCGCATCACAGCCCAACTTCTGCCAGCCCTGCCACACTCCCTCCCTCACAGGTGTGGTTCCCGCGCCCGCTCCCCCGAACGCCATCTGTCTCAGTGACTGTGGCTGGGAAACTCCACCTAAGAGCCCTTACAAAAGCATTTGTCCCCAGCCAGAGCTGCAACCAGCTCTGTGTCCCCTGCAGTCCCTCCCTGACTGAGACCCAAGCGAAGGGAGCCCTGGTGCATGGGACTTTCACAAAGGGCCTTGGTGGCACTGCAGCCCCAGGGTCACCTCAGTCTCCACAAGCCCTGAAAGCCTTGGAGGTGGTCGGGTTTCTCTATTTATATGTTGTAGTACATTAGCTAATTAGCTTTGTTCCCAGGCCCCATTACTGTTTCCTCCAGTGTATCCTGGCCTCGACTCTAATGACAGGCAGCCACTCTGGCCCCGGGGAAGATGCTCTCTCTCAGGCCACAGGGATCAGCTGGGGAAGGAGAGAGGAAGGAGAGGGGAGATTGCATTACGGGGTGTCAGGGAAGGGTCACAGCTCCCCCACCTCCTTGTGCCTTTGAGCAAGGAGAGCACACTCAGCACTTCCCCTCCTGCAGGAGGCGTCTTTCCCAGTCGGGCCGAGGAAGGCCCGATGGTAAGTGGTCCAGCTCCACTCTATTCTTAAATGGCCCATCTTTAAAAATAGCCTACATCTGCCCCAGACATGACCCCTAACATTTCTTATATTTAATTGCAAATTACTGTCTCAGCAATTCTGTAGGCTTCCCAATCTGGCCGAAACCCAGCAATAAAGGCAGAAAACAAATGGACGTAGAACCTGCAGTCTGCAGAGGCGATTTGAGACGTGGACATGAGGGCTCATGGGTAATCCTGCTTAGCATAAACCAGGCAGCAGAATTTAGTGTGAAGGAGCTCCAAGGTCACCACGCCCAGACCCTGCGTAGAGCCACGGCCAGTCCAGACACTGTCTTCCGAAGAACGGGAAACAGAGTGACATTGGGACCAGGCAGCCTGGCCTATCATCACCCCTCAAGGCCCGGACAGCACACCTATTTAGTGAGTACCTACTATGTGCCAGGCTGTGAGCCAGTAGTGCTCAAAATCTTTGGGGTTAGGACGCCTTTATACTCTTAACAATTATTGAGGACCCCAAAGCACTTTAACTCTTACTTACCACATAAGAAATCAAAACCGAAGGATTACACACATATTCACATATTCACTCACTTAAAAATAACAATAACAAACCCATTACCATGTTAACATGTAACATATTTTATGAAAATATACCATATTTTACAGAATGAAGACATTTAATGAGAACAGCAACATTGTTTTATATATTTGCAAATCTCTTTAATGTCCAGCTTAATTAAGACAGCTGGATTCTCAGATCTGCTTCTGCATTCAGTCTGGCACGATATCTTGTTCTGGTTAAAATGTATGAAGAAAATCTGGCCTCACACAGATCCGTAGCTGGAAAAGGGAGAAGTGTTTTAACAGCCTTCTCAGATAACGATGAATATTCTTTGGTACTACGCCAAAACTTGACAAGTGGTTAAGTGTGGCTGCAAGGTAAAATCTGAAACCGTGTCAGTGGACTTTTCTACTCTGTCACATTAAAATCCACCGGTCTGTCTTGCACTTTGAAGAGGACTTTTAGCCATGTATGATTTTATAACATCATTCATTGGTCATTTGAGATTGCTTCACTGACTCATGCAGATCCTCCAAATATTGACACATTTCATTATACAATATTAACAGTTCAGTCATCAGTAGCACCACAGTTCTTATCAGAGATGTTTCATGAGAAGATGTCAAGCTCACCGTGGCAGGTAAAGTTTTCCAAACCTCTGATTTTCACTTAGCTTGAATTTTATCGTTGGCAACAAATACTGCCAGTTGCTTTCCTTAAAGTGACAGGCTCACTTAGTTCATTTTTGGGAAAACATCTGCCAAAGGCCCAAATCCCAATAAGCAGGGTTTGTCAGTTGTCCTTTCATGAAAAAAGCAATGACTGACTCAGCTCACAATTCGGACAGTCACACGTGGTTTTCCGTGACACTCCCTTCAACCCTGGGCTTTCTGATACCAAGTGCTTTATATGTACTTCCCACTTTGTTTTACACAGATTATTAAAAAGACATGTACTCAAGGGTCAAGAGTCCATAAAGTTAACCATTTTACTGCCTCATTAAGAACGTTCTTAAGTGAAACTGGCATGCGTTTTAATGTGCGTGTGTGATGGTGAAGACTACGATGCCTCCTTGTACACCTTAGTGGCACTTCCTTGATTTGTACTAAGAAGCCAGCAGTTTACCCACCACCAAGGCAAATGCCAATAGGATAAAAAATGCAAATAATGCCCTGGAGTTATTATGAAAATAGTTTTGACCTCAAAGACCCCCTGAGTCTGGGGGACCCCTAGGGTCTGCAGACCACACTTTGAGAACTGCTAGGCTAGGGGAGTGCAGCAGTTTCTGCCCCTCCAGAAACTCTCAATCAGGCTGGAAGATAGACCATAAATAGACACAATTACCATACGATATAATGAGGGCCAGGATGGAGACATGGCGGAGAGAGCGATTTGCTTTGCCCTGTGGAAACTGGCAAAGGTTTCACAGCGTAGGAAACTTTTGAAATGGATCTTCCCCATAGTGTAATGGTTAGCACTCTAGACTGTGAAATTGGTCTTGAGGGTTGAGTAGGAGTTCATCCAGAAAGAGAAGGCGGATCTTTATATTTCCAGTTTCAGAAGGACAGGTCCTAGGAAAGCAAGGCTTTTGGAAACAAGTACAAGAGAGAAAATAAACAGGAGAGTTCATATTATTAATAAATAATTCTATTGGCCACCATCATGGAACACCTACAACATACCTCACACTACATTTACATTATCATATTTAATTCTCTCCCCAAACCTATGCAAATCATGTAAGTATTCTCTTTGTTCAGAGAAGTTGAGTAACTTCCTCAATGACACAGAGCAAATTCATGGGGAAAATCAAGACTAAAACCAGAACTGCCTGTCTCCAAAGGCCACTTTTGTTCTTTCTACTTCCTTTCCTAAGCCAAGAGAAAGAGCACTGTCCTGAGCCACCACAGCTCCAGCCTTCAGTTGTTCCCTACAGTTGAACAAAAAAGATCCACTCCCTTCCACTTGGCATTCAAGGCTTCCCAACCCAGCCCCACCTCCCCTTCCAGCCCTGCCTTCTATGAATCCTTAGTCCAGCCACACTGGGGTCCTTTCCTCTTATCCAGACTTGCTTCTGGGCTTTACCTGAGCAATGACCTCCCTCAGGATTCCCTTCCCCCTTTCTCCTTCCATCTTGATCTACTGTTGGAATCCTACCAACCCTCTCGGGCTCAGACAAGCCCTCCTTTCCAATCCTCTGCGCCTCGTATTTGTGTTGATGTCATGCATCACGGTCTGCCTACAGCTAGTGATGAATTTATTTATTCACTCCTCAAACCTAATAACCCCGTCACTGGATTGTAGTCTCTTTGATGGCTGGGACCACACTGATCTAAGAATATCATCTCTTGGTTCTTGCACTTGCTCTTTGAGCCTCAGTTTCCCCCTCTGTAAAATGGGGATACCAGCATCCTACCTCATAGGGTTGCGGTGAGGAGTAAATGCATTCACGTATGTCAAGTGCTTAGAAAACTGCCTGGCACGTAGTAAGCACTCAATCGGTGTGAGCTGCTTTTGTTGTTGTTATAGGAATAATAATTACTGTTGTTGAATATCATTAAAGGGGAGGAGGTGAGCACATTTCCACCCCATATCGGTTTCATGGCCCACTTTCTCATAATAAGGGCAGGCTCTGTTAGCATCGTGCATTTCAACCCAGTCTAGAAGCATGAAAATATGTCCAGATATTTATTACTTTGGTTTTCCTGCAAGCAGTTCTATTCCTGGGGGCTTATTGCAGTTGGGTCCCTCTGTTCTGTTCCTCATGCCTGCCAAACCTCCATGGACCTGAGGAGCCTGAAAATAACTGAGCCAGGCCCTATAGCTGAGTCCCAGGGAAGGCCCGGGGCACTCAGAGCCCTGATTAAAAATGCAGCCAGGTTGGCCTCTCTCTCCTTTTTATTTATTTATTTATTTATTTATTTATTTATTTATTTATTTTGTGAGGAAGATCAGCCCTGAGCTAACATCCATGCTAATCCTCCTCTTTTTGCTGAGGAAGACCAGATCTGAGCTAACATCTATTGCCAATCCTCCTCCTTTTTTTTTTCTTCCCCCAAAGCCCCAGTAGATAGTTGTATGTCATAGTTGCACATCCTTCTAGTTGCTGTATGTGGGACGCGGCCTCAGCATGGCCGGAGAAGCGGTGCGTCGGTGCGCGCCCGGGATCCAAACCCGGGCTGCCAGTAGCAGAGCGCAAGCACTTAACCGCCAAGCCACGGGGCCGGCCCATCTCTCTCCTTTTTTAGTTCCACCCAACTACCCTCTGTGGGCTCCTTGGGTGAGGCAGCCCATTCAGTCCTGCTGGGCACCTGAAAACAGAGAGATAATCAGTGCGTTAAACTTGGATCTCTGCTGCTGTCACTCTAATAAGCAGGCATGGAGAGCATTCCTGTCCTGGGCTCTGCCCCGCCTGAAGCAGGCTGGCAGGTTGCTGTCAGTGTGCCGGGATTGTTTTTAAGGTGAGCGGACAAAGAGCCCCAGAATGCCAGCTGCCCCGGGTTTGGTTACTCTGTTCTTGATACGCGACGAGCTCTTGGCATTGCGTGAATTCTGAAGAAGGCAGGATGTAGTTTGCGAGCTTCAAAGGGCAACTCAAGAACATCAGTCACATCGGGATTCCTGGGTCCTATTTCCAAACCCGCTTCCTGCCTGCAGAGACATTTATAAGAAATGGTGAACAATTCCGTGTAAAGACTTGCTAGAGATGATTCATTACTTCCAACTTGTTTCATCATCTTTCTAAGGTTGGTACAAGGGTTCTGCCCAGTGCCAGTGAGAGGTACAATTTCTGTGGCCTTGGCTCAGCCATGGTCTTCATGATGGTGATGCTAGCACTTTCTACACGCCAGCCAATGGGTACAACACTTCACATGCATTGTCTAACTTCATGCCGAGCACAGCCCTTGGGGGGCCTCTGGATATCTCTGTTTTACAGATGAAGAGACTGCAGCTCCAAGTCATGTCTTGTCGGAAAGTCACGTCTCCTGGAACCGGGAACCTGGAACCAGGAACCAAGCCCAGCAAGACCAGATTCCACAATGGAGCGCTTTCCCTCTCCACCTCCCTGGCCTCTTTGCCATCGTGTTAGCTGAAATGAACTGGGGAAAAGTTGGAACTAGTATTTTGGGGGAGTCTCTACCTGCCCCAGACCTTTTACCCATGCATTGTTTTCTTTCATCCTGAAAACAGCCTTGTGAGTTGGGATTATCATCTCCAGTTTACAAGGATTCGGAGGCTCAACCTGTCAATTGACTTGCCCATGTCACAAGCCTTGGGCACAGCAGGATCCAGACTCAGGTCAGTGTGAGCTCCAAGCCCGTGCCCTTCCGGCCATGCTCATGGCTTCAGTTGTGCTAGGACCTCTGGTTCTCCTGGGAGGGCCAAGGGAAACTCCTGTACGTGAGCATGCTCGACAGGGCTGGTCGCCTCCAGTGAGAGGAGAGGGGAGAGAAAAGGTCTGATACCAAAAGGTTTGGGGGGAGAGGGCTGCCTTGAGAAGGAGAAGGGCAGGAAAACAAGAAGGCAGGTCCCTGCTAGTGTGGGGACAGGGAATTGGGGGAGAGACGGGCTGGTCCTATGACCGTGCCTGTTCTCCTTCCATCAGGATCAGGAGCGCCCAGCCCTCCAATTCCAGATGTTTCCAAACTTCAGGACCTAGTTTAAGTACCACACTGTCTATGGAGCCTCCCTCCAGCCCACGCTGACCCCAATCTCTGCTAGCATTTTGAGTCTGTGCCTCTCTATCTGGCTTTCAATTACGCACAGCCGCATTCTGTGCTCTGTCTCGAGGGTCTTGAGATAGAAAGTTCCCATCAGATAAGAGGTTACCAGTGAAATAGGAAGCTGCTAAGAGGAACGATATTGTCCTGTTCATTCCTTTTTTATTACCCAACAGAACCCAGAAGCCTGGCAAAAATGAATACATGCTCAAACAAATACATGTGGTCTTGAATCCTTCCCATTTTATAGAGAAAAACAGAACTCCTATAAATTAGGTCAGCAGCTCCAGAATTATCTGATTTTCTCTAACATTAAATCTCCTGATGGCTACTACACCCCAAATCAAAGCCAAATAAACGTGATTTATTTTAGAAGGAGGAGAGGGGAAAGAGGGAGAAGGGGAAGGGGAGAAGAGGCGGGAAGAAAGGGAGCTGAGGAGGGGTGGGAGGAGGGGAGGTGCAGGAGGAGGAGGAGGGGGAGGAGATAGAGAGATGAAGAGGTGATGAGGGGTGGGGGCAGGGGGGGAGATGAGGAGTGGGTGGAGAGGGGAGGAGAATTTTGCTCTAGAATGGGACACAGAGCTTAAAACTAAAATGGGTACAAAATCAGACCGGAGACAGAAATAGCACTCTTTTTCTCAAGCATGAATTCTATTTTGCTTAATCTAAAAAGAGATTTTTATGCCATGCAAACCTCGCCTTCTGTGCCTGCTTCACCAAGATGTAGGATAATTGACTTCATCGAGTGTGGAAACCTAACCCGCCGTAGAATGAACTACATTTGAGACGTTGTCAGGTTAATCTCAACAGAAATCTGGCGACAAGGTCAAATTTTGAAGCAAAACAAAATAGACAAGCAGGAATTTGCAGCTGACCATCCCTCACGTGGCATGGCGCGGGCAGTCACCGTGAGGGTACTCCAAGCAGGCAGCGGGAGCACTTGCTTCCAGCTAACAGTTAACATTCCAGGCCCCGGGTGCCACCACAGCACCTGACATGGGAGATGCCCCACAAACGTGTCACCTGTTCGAATCCCTGAGTTTACAAACACAATCAACAGATCATCAAATTTAACCACTTACATTAACATCAGGATTCAACAGCTAGTCTCAATACTGGCCAGATCGCAGACTCTCTTTACAACATGGTTTTCATATTTGCTTATTTTGTCATGTATTATTAATAATGGAACTCACAGAGGATACGGGCATTCTGGGTATTTATACGTGACTAGGACCCTACTGCGTCATTCATATCTGTACTGTCAGATCAGGATTGACCAGACTCGGATCTGTAACATATGCTGCACGTCTTGTTCTTGTCTTTTCTCTCACTTACCGTGGTTCAGACTTACATATTTGTGAGTTTACTTGTTTTGTGTCTGTTCACCCCCCTACAAATACTGATGTCTGTGAGGACCAGAATCATTTCTGTTTTGTTCGCCACATGGGTCCCCATATATAATATTCACGTGGCACCAATACAATGCATGACACACGGCAGGTGGCTGACAAACCTTTATTGAATGAATGCAGAGATATGCACTTTTGTGAGGGCGGGCCACACACAATAATGCTGAGCCTGGCAGAGCTACATCTCTGTTCTGAAAGACCTCCCTTTAATGCAGTCACAGCAGATACAGGGCACAGAGGGGCCAGAGCGAGCCTCTGGGGAGACCGTGGGGAGAGCACTCCCCCCCAGCACATGTTCTGGACTCGGGGCCCAACCCCAATCCTCTGGGCAGACTTTCCGTGAAATGACTTCTCCAGTGGCTTCCCAGAACCCTTAGAATACAACCCAACTCCTGCCAGGCCTCCCCTTTGACCCCATCAGACCCCTGCCCTGCTGCTCCCTCAACCACAGCCACACTAGCCCCCCAGCCAGGCTTGTTCCCACCTCCAAGCCCCTGGGACTCTCAGGTCTGAGGGTGGCCGGCTCCTTCTTATTATTTAGGTCTCAGCTCAAACGCCACCTCTCAAGAGGCCTCCCTGACCTCCTACTTATCTGGACCTGGAATGACTCTGATCTTGATTTTGCTTGTTTGTTTCTTGCTTGCTTGTAAGCACCAAGAACTGAGACCAGGCCACCTTTTACTTATTCTTTTAGCCCAAATCCCAGCACAGGGCAACACACAGAATGCGCTCGCTAAATATTTATGTGAATGAGTGAGTGACCGGGTAACGGACTGAACGCACGTGCTCAGTTAAATAGCGAGAACCAAGACAGCTTCCCAGAGCCCGTTCAACGCCAGGCCCGGCCAGTAATGGAACTAATCCCAAGATCCATGGGACAGTGAGGCAAAAGCTCTCGAGAAGAGTCTCCCCGCCATGTCAGAATGGGCTCTGGGTCCAGAGGAGGCCTGGTAGTTTTTATTTTTACTGAGCACTGACTATATGGCAAGCATTTGACATGCAAGCCTTTGTTTAAACACAGCCTCCCTCTGAGTGGTCACCATGGTGATTCCCATTTCACAGAAAAGGAGACAGATGGGGAGGCTAAGCAACTTGTTAGAGGTCCCTTGGCTGTGAAGTCACGGACCTCCTCCGGCCTGCCCCTGGAGACCCAGTGCTCAGATGCCGCTCCCTCCTGCGTCCCTGCACATCTCCATGTCGGTGTGTAGTCCGTGCCCAGAGGGGACAATGCAGTAAAAGAGCTCTCTGGGTGCAGCCGATCCTATTCCTTCAGCCCACAAGCTTCTACCAGGCCCTTGTTCTGTGTGGGTCCCAAGGCCAAGGGCTGGGGACACAGGGCAGCGAGGCTGAGCCCCACTCTCCCACAGCTCAGGGACATCCACGTCACAGCAAGCCGTACCGCAGTGGTCTTCTAGAAAGTTTTTTCTTAATTAAGGGTAAATTAAAATTCCTTGGGTTTTGAGGATTTCTTAAAATTCCTCAGAGGGGGCGGGCAGTGGTGATGGTATGTGGAGTGAGCACTAGTGTCTGAATTCAGGGGAGACGCTTGAAGTAGGGGAGGAGGGCTTGGCCAGACAGCAAGCTGGTTTGGTGGGCTGGCCTCCCAGGGCTTGCCCCAGTTTGGAGCCATTTCCTCCCCAAATTCCTACTCCCCAGCCCTCCAGCCCTGAGCCCTGGACCCAGGCCGAGGACCCGAGGGCACTGCTGTGGGGAAATGTGCGCTCCTCAGCATTTTGTAGCAGGTCTCGGAATACAGGCCCCAGGACCTCTGCTGAGACACAGGAATTTTTCAATTTGAAGCCCAGAGTTCATTCTTTCTCTCCCTCTTTCTTTCATTCATTCATTCCTGGCCAACTGCACATTCTGTCCTCCTCCCACCGTGAAGCCCATTGTGATTCTGGAGGCCTCGCAGCCCACCGCGCACAGTGGAGGCTCCCTCTTCCAGGTTTCTCTGTCGAATAGCTGGTCAAGACAAAGCCGTTAGGAGCAAGACTCGGTAACTAGCTTTTTAATTTCATGGCGAAAGGTTGTCAGGACAGTGCAGAGAAAATTGCCAACGATTCGGAGAGTGGCCCATGAATCTGGGGCAGAGCAAGCGAGAACAAGGGAGCACTTCAGCTGGGGGGAGTGCGGTGCTGGCAGCCATTTGGATGAGAAAGTTCTCTTCTTCCAAATTTCTTTGATTCGGATCCCGTGTTAATTTAAAAAGATCGATTCAGCAATATTTCACCCTTTCTCAATAAAGTGCTTTAGGTGGCTGAGAAAGAAAAGGAGAAATGGTACTCTAGGGATGCTTCTCCAGGGGGGATAAGCACCAGTTGATCATAGGTCGCTATGAAACGGGGGTCATAAATTTGAGGGAGAATTGTTGTATTTCCAAATCATTTTTGCAAAGCTGGGTTACAGCACAAGTAGACCTCCTGATTAAGGCACTCTGTCCGAGTGAAAAGATCTACATCTCAACCCCAAGCTCAGCCACTGCTGCTGTGTGACTCTGGGTTAGGGGCTCTCCCTCTCTGAACTCTCCAGATTGAGAGGGTTGAATAAAACAATCCCTAATATCCTTTCCCACCTCTGTGCTTCTCTGCTTTCACCAAGCCCATCAGGAATCTTTTCATTACCTTAAACTGGGGTCTCTGGTCTCTTGTGTAGAACTCAGATAGGTCTGAATTGAGAGGACTGGTCTGTGACCCCCAAGGAGGTGAGCGATAGAACGGCGTCAGGAAGGACGGTTCCATTTTGCCCTGTCACACCAACCAAGATGCCCCAGCTGGATATGCTCAGGCAACTTAACACTTACAATAAAAATGTCATAAACTTGCACTGGGGTTTTGTTTCATGGTTTCCAGAACTCTCTCAAATATGTTTCTTACAACGACCTTATAAGTGAGGTCCTATTATTTGCCCATTTCCCACATAAGGAAAGTGAGGTTCACATGCCCAAAGGCTGACTAAGTCTGACCAGAACCCCCTGCCCAGCACCCTTTGGCTTGCTCTGAGCTAAGATAGACAAGGGTTGCTCCCAGAGACGTGGCTTGTGAAGGGCAAGAGAAGTCAGGTGCATCTTGTCAGTTCCCTCCCTCCTGCCTCACTTGCAGCCTCACATTGTCCCTTAATTGGCTGTATCAGCCCAAGGCCCTTAGTCTCAAGCAACATAAACAGACTCCAGGTGATTTAGGCTGAAAGAGAATTTAACGGAAGGATAGGGGCAGCTCACAGAATAGACAAGAAGGCTGGAGAAGTAGGCTGAGTAAGCAGGCAAGAAAAAAGGGAGGTCACACAGCAAGACTCACAGCACAAACTCTTGCTACAGAACCAACCCAGCAACGTCCCCACTGCAGCTGCTACAAAGGCAGAGCCTCTGGTACCGTGGCCACCCCGGCACTGTCTCTGCTGGCCTCGGCCGTGTGCCTGCACCTGGGCTGCGAGGGAGGCCAGGAAAGCAGGCATCTGGCTCTTTGACCTTCTGTAGGAAGGCTCTGCCTCCCAACAAGTCTCAGAGGGTGCAGGATACCCCCAAAATAGGAAGGGCACTGCAATGCCAGGCAGCCAAATAGATGGTAAACATGTATCACAAATAGATGATAAACATGATCAGTCAGGTTAAGCTAGGTAACACTGTGGTAACAAAAAACTCCTAAATCTGAGTGGCTTGAAAACATCAAAGATTTATTTCTTCACTCTACATATCCATCAAGGGTCAGCTGGGTGCTCTGCTCCAGGTCATCCTTAACCCAGAGCTCAGGCTGATGGAGCATCCACCATCTCAAGTATTGCCCAATGTCACCATGGCAGAGGGAAAGAGAGATCTGGAGCAGCAATTAAAGGCTCTAGTTTAGAAGTGACACACGTCACTTCTACTCATGGCTCATTGGCTGGAACTAGTTACACGGCTCTGCCGTGGGACCAGCAGGTGCAATCTTGCCTTGCGTCTAGTAGGCAGAGAGCTGGGAATATCTGGTTAATAGCATGAATGATGCCCACAGTCTAGTGCATGGAGCCTGCCAACCGGAGCCCTCCTAGGGAGGAAGTAGAAGAAAAAGGCACTGAAATGGAGGCAGGACACCTGAGTTTCATTCCAGGTTGAACCACTGGAACCTGTACATTCCTCTAGCACTCCTGAGGGCTGGAGGAAAGCCCCACTTTGGGGTGTCGTAACAGAAGGCAGTCCACTCAAACTGTCCAGAGCACGGCCCACTAGGGAAGCACTGGAAGGGCCGGGAGTAATCAGAGTCAAAAGCTGAGCCCGGCCTCCTGAATCTCAGGCAGGCAGACGGCCTCATCTTTGCACGCAGGCTCCTTAGCCACCACACTGTCTCTCCAGAAAGACAGGCACTTCTCAGTAGCCCTATGCTCCCTCTGGAAATAAACCCTCTTCTTGCAACTGGCTGACAGGCAGCAGGAGCTGGGATGTCTGGTGTGTCCACACGCCTCTTAGGCCCATACTCTGTTTCACCTGCAGAGAGGTGACAAGCCAGGCCAAGTCCCAGGAAAATGCAGGGAAGCAAGGCATTATGAGCCAGAGTCTGCCTGCACTTCTGAGGGTCATCCCACACCTCAGTTCTGACTGGCCTCCCAGCCCCTCCTACAGCTGTAATGCTGACACTTCTAAAAGGAGTGAAAACAACTATTGGTACCATCTTGCCCAATGACCAACAGACTACACATCTCAGCTCCCTTCAGCACGCAGTCCAGGGAAAAGTGCGGTTGTAACTTCTGAGATAAGTAGGTTTCGTAGATACAGACCACTAGTTTCCTCCTAACATGCAGTTGCCACTTCTTCCTTAATAATATGAACCCCAATTTTCAACTGGAGGTTGTACCAAAAAGCTCCAAGACGACATTTCCCAGCCTGCCCTGCTCTATGGCCCGGAGACTTCAGCAGTCATCTTGGATCATGAGGGAGCACTTTCAAGATGGCGGAAGGAGCCTGGGAGCCTGAGGGTCATGGACCTGCCCTGTCAGCCCAGGACTGCCTTCCTCCACAGTTTTCCATGAGACACACGAAGGTCTGTCTTTTGTAAGCAACTGTTATTTTGTGGTTTATGGTTACTAGCAGCAAAATGCAACTGAAAACAGCTAGAGTAGAGGCAAAAAAATAATTGTTACCCACTCCTATCTTCAAAGGAGTGTGGGGCTTGTTAAACGGATGACCCTCACATTTGGATGACCTCTTCCATGGGCCTGGAGATGCAAAAGTAGGCCTGGAACTGAGTTTGGAAGAAAGAATTCGAGGGAGCTGACTTGCAGCGCATCCCATCCTGAGAATTTGGCATTCCACCAGCAAACCACAAGGGTGGTGGAGAAGAGGAGACAGGGCAGGGGAGAGGGGAGAGGAAATAATGAGTTGGATGGAGGCTGGTGCACTCATGAGGAGAAATAGCTGACCACGAATCCCTCAGGACATGGAAAGTCCTCTAGGAATAAGAAGGTTGAAGGTACAATTTGAAGTTTGTTTGTTTTTAATGTTGCTGAAATGTCAGTCTCTCCTTTGATACCTGCAGAACTTCAGTCAGTACCAAAGAATCAAGATGCTGAGTTTCCCATGAAAACCCATAAACTAAAATGAATACAGTAGAGGCAGGAGCTCTGAAGCAGAAGTGACCAGGGAGAATATGCAGAAATTGTGGAGGGGTCAGGCTCGGCCTTCTGCAGGACCTAGGATGGCCATTTGGGAGGCAGTCTTAGCTAGATCTCAAGGGGCAAGGAAGCCCCAGCCAACATCTGCCACATGAGATGACTCTTGTAGCTTCCTCACTGGTCTCCCTGCCTCCAGCTTCACCGAGTCCAATCACATTGTGCTGTCCCAGAGAAATCTTTATAAATTTCACATCTGATGCTGGTCCTGCCCTATTTAAAACCCTTGTCTCCACCCCAAGGTCAAGTTCAACCTCTGAAATGGTAGCATTTGAAGCCCCAGCCTACTATATGAACCTCACCTCTTGTCCCCATCCCACCCCAAATATGTGCTCTGCAACCCCGTGAAGCTCATGGGACTTGCAACCATTTTCAGAATATATCCGTGCTCTTCAAGCCTCTGAGCCTTTGCTCAAGCTATACCCTCTGCCTGGGACCCTGAGCCTCTCCCTTCTCTACCTATTTATCCAGGAAAAGTTCTTAATCACAACAGAAATGAATTCTGGCTGGTTTAAACAGTAAAGGTATGTAATACAGCATATGGTGTGGCTCCCAGAATCCCTGGAAGGGCCAGAGATCCAGGCTTGGAGATGACATGGATAGGAGCCACACCCCAAATCACACCACTGTTCATTCCCTGGAGATGCCACTGCCCCAGTGCGGGGACAGACATGGCATCGGGTGCCTCTGATGCTGCCCATGTAGGTATTGGATACCCCTGTGGGACTCCACCATGGCTGCCACGCCCTCGCTTGCTTTTTCACATGTCTATCTGCTGCATCAGAGTGCCAGAATGGCCTCTGATGTCTGGAATCAAGGCCACATGTTGGGAAGCTGGGAAATCAAGTCTCTGGGCTCTGAGGTAGAAGGGGTCCCTGCTTCTTGCCAAGACTCATAAGCTGAGGGATTGCCCAAATACAGGAAGGGTGTTCAAAGGCACTTCTTCTAGAAAGAAGGCAAATGCCCACTGCACTCATTAGGACTCCCTCGAATGCCACCTTCTTTGTGACGTACCCAAGGCTGCCTCAAGCAGAGTCACCTGAGCCCCCTCTGTACCCACTTCCATCCTCAGGCACTCTATTGATGACCTGCCTCTAGGTTGTGAACTCCTCCAGGATAAGGGCCAAGGCACAGTTCATATATGTATCTCACCTCTCTCCTGCATCCGTCTGTACCTACAACAGAATACGGACACCATTATTTTAAGTGAACAAATAAGTGTTCAGATCCACTATCAAGGATATGCACTGCAAGAAGGACATGGCTCTCAGTGGATGTTGCGGGGGAATTGTCGCCAGCGGGTAATAATAATAACTACAATATATTGAGCACTTAGTATGTACTGATTTCCGTGCTAGGTACTTTATGTACAATATTTTATTTATTCACAAAAATTCCAGGAAGTAGGACCTATTTTGATCCTCTCCTTTTTGCAGGTGAGGAAACTGAGACCTGTTAGATGTGTTAAGTAACTTGCCAAAGGCACTCAGCTAGCACTGTCGGGATTTGAGCCCAGGCAGTCTGGCTCCAGGGCCTGGGTTTAAAACCAAAAGGCTACACCATAGGGTTGGCCAGAGAAGGCAACGGAAGGAAGTCAGGCAGCTGGCCCAGCACTCACGTCCTGTGTGAGCCCACGGGCACCTTCCAGGGCCTTCCTGCATCTGCTGTCTCAGGGGGACGGTAAGCACACAGGTTTGGAGATCCCTGTTGCTTTCATGTACCCCTGTCCTTGAACCCAGAAAGATATGACTGTCCCCGCATAGCCTGGAATGCCCAGCAGAGCAGGCAGACTTCTCACTCTTCTCTCTATATTGAATCAGCTTGCCTTTTTCACTAGACATCCTTTAATCATAATAATTTGAAATGACAACATGTTAAAAACACCGCAGCCTGAAACGCTATCTGAGATGCATGTTTGGTGGGAGAGGCAGTGATAGTACTGATTGGTGCTGAGGGCTCCTGCTTATTAAAGTCCTGTTTTCTTAGCGTGTATTTGGATCCAATCTGTCATTAGAGAGGCTGAAAAATATCAGAAAGAGACAAGCAAAAAGCAGCAGCCGAGATCACATGGCACAGATGTAGTCCATACGCTACAGACAGGCAATCTCGAGAAACTCTGGATGCTCTTAATTAAGCAATGAACAGCTGTCCAGCCTGAGAATGGGCAAGGCTCTTTAGACGAAGATATGGAAGCAAAAAGAAAAAGGACCACATGATGGACATGAATAGGAACCAAAAACTTGTCTATACCAAGTGGCTGTGGTGTCTAAATGCGGCCCTGGGTTCAGTCTTAGGGCTCTGGAATGCTCTTGCTTGAGGACCAGGATCTTGCATCAGAAGGATGGAAGGTTGCCAAGGCAACCAACAGACTGACCTCTAACCTTGGGGCCTGCTCCCAGCCCCAGCCTCCCAGTCCGGGTTAGTCATATACTACAGACAGCTTCCTAGATTGTACCTGACTGCTCTGAATATTGGTCGAGGGCAGTACCAAAAATCCTAAATGGGGGCCGGCACAGTGGCATAGTGGTTGAGTTCACGCGCTCTGCTTCAGCAGCCCAGGGTTTGCAGGTTTGGATCCCAGGTGTGGACCTATGCACCACTTATCAAGCCATGGTGTGGCAGGCATCCCACATATAAAGTAGAGGAAGATGGGCATGGATGTTAGCCCAGGACCAGTCTTCCTCAGCAAAACGAGGAGGATTGGCAACAGATGTTAGCTCAGGGCTAATCTTCCTCACATACGCATAAAAAAAATCTTAAATGGCCTTATCCTATACTTAGAAGAGCAAATTTCCCATTCACTCATTCATTATTTTTTTCATTCATCCATCATATATTTACCAAGAGCCTGTATGTACCAGGCACTGTTCTAGGTGCCGGGGACTCAGTGATGAAGGAAACAGACAATCTCTGCCTTCATGGAATTTAGAGGTTAGTGGGGGGAGACAGAGGTTAATCAAATAACCTCCCAACCCAAATACAAATTCATGACTGCAGTATGTTACTAAACTTTTGCTAAGGAACAGGAATTATGCTAAATGGGATTGCAAAATGGCGCTTAATCCTCTGCAAGGTCCTGAAGAACTGAGGCTCAGCGAGGTGATGGCCCAAAGTAACAGAGCTGGAATTCCAATCCAGCACCATCTGACGCAAAAAGCCCCTGCACTTGGCTTCTTCTTCATATTTCCCCTTGGCAACCTATGAATCTCATTTCTTTTCCAGCTCCTGCCCTTTCTTCTTTGAAATTTGACTTGAGCTTGTGGAGTTTCCATCCTTTCATGCAGTCTTTGACATAAAATATTCCAGCACCTAATATGTGCAATTCACTGGGCTCAGGGAACTTGTTAGACAAATTTTAACACTGAGAACCAACAACGATTTTTTCCTCAAGAATACCTGAAAACCAGATTACTACTACCTGGGCCAAAGTTAAAACAGTATTCTGTGTAGACATTTCTAAAGGCCCTGGATTATTAATATAGCAATGGTGCTCTCTGGTGACCATTATTGTGCCTTACACTTTCCTTGACTTAGGGGAGGAGTGCATTTTGGATGTGGTGGCGGCCTCCTATGCAAGTTAGGATGAATAAGCCTCCCCTAGTCTTGATCACCTTTGCTCCTCATCTCCCCACCCCACTCAATTTATATCAATTCGACAGGCAAGGTCACAGGTATAGGGTGTAGCATCTTCTCACGGTTCAGAGTTCCAGCAACCCCGACACAGGGTCCCCATGACCCACGGTGAGACTGCCAAGGGGTGAACCGTTCCACTGCCAGTCTCCACAATCTTCAGGATCATTTATCCATTAGAGGATGACAGATTAATCCATCATCTCCCGCTAGAACGCTTCCTTCTTTTCTGAAGGTTGTGGCTACAAATGACCCCACACACACTCTCTGACTCTATCCCTTGACTATAGGAATCACAAAGGAACTTATGCATTCCCTTTGAGCTAGGTATTGTGCTACAGGCTGGAGGTACAGCGATGAATAAGTCATGGTTCCAGCCCTAAAGCTTACGCTCTAGCAGGAGAAACAGGTGGCTAATTAGCCTACAAATTATTCACTTTAATTACAATAATTGCTACAAGAATGAGGCTCTGAGAGTCTATATCAGTGAGACAAGAGCAGAATAGGTCTGAGGGTCAGAAAAGGTTTCCCTGAGGACAGAGCAAGTAAGCTGTGCTTTGCCAAAAGTAAAGAACAGGCTGGTCAAAGTGACCAGGTAGCTTGGAGGAGAATGAACATGGGGCCCAGGCAGCTTGAACTGGGCTTCTCCTGGGGCTAAAGGTGATAAGTGTGGGGTCAATTAGTAGGAATAGACATTAGGTAATCTCAAGGACGGTGAGGTATTAAGAGAGAATGTTTGTCATTAATCTACCCATTGAGGAAGATTGAGCTGATGTTAAAGGATGAGCATAAACACCTGAATATTTTTTGAGAGTTAATTTAAACTCTCTTGAATAGGAAATGTTGGAGGGGAGAGAATCTCTGTCTAGTCTGCATATTCCCAGGAGCCCAGGATATTGCAGAATTTATTATTTACATCCCCTCCACTGCTTATGTAAGATGAGGAAATAAAAATAGCAAACACAATTTCCAGGGTTGTGGGCAGGAGTTGAACTAATAATGACCAAAGGCTGAAAGGCAGAGAGGATAGTGGTGGAAGCCATGGGTTCCAATAGTGAACCGTGGCTACAAAAAAATCAGGATATAGAGCCTTACCTAGAATATGATGCCAGCTAGCTCTTAGAATGTAGTATACCTTAGGTTACACATTGCAAGATTTGCAAGAACTCAAGGAAACCCGAGTTCAAATTCTCCTTTTCTGCCTCTAGCTGTGTGATCAGGGCAACAAACTCTCTGTGCTTCCATTACTTCGTCTGTAAAATAGCAATGATGATAGTATCTACTTTTTAGATCGTTGTGAAGTAGCGTGTGCAAAGCGCTTAGCTTCACGCCTGGCATATTCCAATTACTCAATATTAGTTTATTATTATTATTGACAATATTTAATCTGGGAGGAAATCCACACACGTAAGATAAATCAGGGACACTTATCTTCTTCGTCACAATTTTCTGTTATTTTTCAATTTTCTAAAATAAGTATGCATTGCTATTAAAATTAGAAGGGGTTAAAATCCCACATATTTTTGAATAATAGAAATTTGACCAGTCTACTGTTGCCTAAATTTCCCGCATCATAGTGTTCAAGGAGGTCACAAGTGTGCATGTTAAAAGCACAGACTGTTAGGCCCCAACCCAGAAATACTGAATCAGAATCTCTAAGGCATAAATCTGTTCATCTATGCTTTTAACCGGCCCCACAGATGATTCTTATAATGGCGCACTGCTAGGACGTGCTAACACAGAGCGAGGGCCGCAGAGTCTGCGCGAGAACGACCAGCACAGGCTGCAGCAATCACGAGGCCCTGGGCCTACAATTCCCCTACTGCCCAGCAAACTGGCGACAAGCCGGTCCGGAGTCTGCCGGGAGTTGTAGTTTCCCGGCCAGCCCTCAGCCTATAAGAAAGCCGGAGGTGATTGCCGAAAACTTCCCACCCCACAATGCAAAGGACGGCGGTGACGTCATCTGCAGGGCGTCCGGGATGGAGCGGGCGGTTTCTGCCGCCTCTGCCACCACCTCCGCCGCCTGAGAACCTGCCTCCTCCGCCACCGCCTCCGCCTCCTTTCCCACCTCCTCTTTCCCGGGTTCCTTCGCTTCCTCTCCACGACCCAGGCCCTCTGTCTCTGAGAAGAGGCCGTATTCGGTCTCCTTCGCGGGTCCGGGGCGCAGCAATGGCGGACGGCAGTGGCGGCGGGGGCACGGGCGCAGTGGGCGGCGGTGGGGCGGGCCAGGCCTCGGCGGGGTCGGCGACAGGCGGGACGGGGGCCGGCGGCAGCGGCGGCCCCATCAACCCGGCCTCACTGCCTCCCGGCGACCCGCAGCTCATCGCTCTCATCGTGGAGCAGCTCAAGAGCCGGGGCCTGTTTGACAGCTTCCGCCGGGACTGCCTGGCCGACGTGGACACCAAGGTAGCTGAGGCCGCCCGGGCCGCGGGGGTTCGGGCTGCGCGTGAGGCCGCCAGGGTTGCAGCTTTGCTTTTTCAAAGCGGAGAGAACAACAAAAGATATCTTACAGACCTCGGCAGTGAGGTGCTAGACCGCTTGGGGCAGTACAGGGAGCTTTCTGAGTGATGCACACGTGGGTTCGGCTTCCAGCCCATCACGGTCAGCGGAGTGACTTAGCCCAGTCGCTTCTCTGAACTTGGGGATTCAGTACTGGTTTTAGAGCCTAGACCCTATCTTTCCCAAGATGGCACTCCTTTAAGCTCCTACGTAACAAATCTCAATATGTTAAGAACAGTGGAGGAAGCCAGATAAGTAAGCGTGAATGGTTTAGAATGTCCACCCATTCTCTGTTCACCGTTAAGGAGCTGACATTAAACACAGAATGGCCTGAATGCACAACCTTCAGCGTTTTATAACTATTTGTTCTTTTTCTCTAGCCCAGTGATTTGCAGACTTGAGTATGCAGTTGAATTAAGGTACATTGTTGTAGAACCAGCCCCCTTATTTTGTACTCCATCATGGATTACAGGGGATTTGGTGCCTATTTTAGATCCTGATGCCATAGGTGAACCCCCTAGTAAAATGCTATTTCACTTTACCTACTTGCCAAGGTCGTTTGTCTTCAATGAAGTCATGTGCGTTAAGTGTCAGACATGCAGTAGTTGATGGAATGTTCATTTTCTGCCTTTTCAGAAGCTTCTCTAACAAGACTATGGTCGTAGATTGAGGAGGCTCTGTTACTGACTGGGCTCCTCCAGGGAAGTAGGAGCTCCTCTAGGCTCCTCTGAGCCTATCATGGAGATCTTTTGCCTACCTCACAGCAAGATTGTGAGCTTGAAACTAGACCTTAACCATAGGGAAAGGCCTAGTCCATTTATTCGCTGAACTTTTACTGGCCTATTGTGTGCTGGGCTACATGGCTACAAGAACAAGTCACTACCCAGTCCTCAAACCTTGTACTCTAGGGTAGAAAATTGACATGTAGACCAGATAGTATGTATAGTAAGTGGTGTGTACTGTCATTCTCCAAGATTAAAAACCCAAGTAGAAATGCTATGCTTGAAATGAGGTATTGAATTTTCCTTATTTAAGGGTCCCAGATATGTATTGACAGAGCTTTCACCTTTCCCAGGACTCTGGGTGTTCTCAACTTCCCCACTCATATTTTTTGTGTCATTAGGTTTTGTGTGGCTTAATGTAGTATGCTTGTTATTTTAAAAAAAAAAAAAAATGTAGGATTGAGAAGCTATTGGAGAGGGAGTTGGAGCTTTCCCCACTTAACACCACCTTAGTTGTGCTTTCTGGTAGTTACCAGGTTGTTTTATTTCTTGAAGAGAGTGTGGTTTTGGCACATCTTAAGTCCTTCGTTGCTTTAGCCCCATGGTTCTCAGTGTGATCCTTGGATCAGCAGCATCAGCATCACTGGAGAACTTGTTAGAAAAGTGTATTCTTAGGCCCCTTCCCAGACTGCTGAAATGTTTAGGGGAAAGTGTGCTGATGATGTTTGTAATTTACTTTGCAGTGCATCCAAAATATAAATAAATAGAGCAAACTGATAGGTGAATGGAGAGAGGGATAGATAATACAATAAAATGTTCACGGCAGAGTCATCCATTTGGTTACTAATATCTCTTGATTACATCTTAAAGCTTCTTCCTCTAGAAAGGGACTCTTGGCTCCAGTTCAGAAATCTCAGGGAATGTCCGCATTGTCTGAGCATGGGTCAGGCACCCACCCTTGTGGCCAGGAGAACACGGCATCCCCCTGCCCTACCATTGTGAAGAGAAGATGGTTACCAGGAAAAAGGAGTGGGTAGGCAGAGAGTTACACGAATGTCTTTGAATTTCACTCGTCACCCGTCTCGCTGCCTTCTGTTTTCCAGGTTTGGTGGAGAGTCTTGATGTGTGAGTCAGTTCTCTTGGCCTTTTTGAAGAGTTCACTCATGGAGTTAAAATCTGCTGATTCCTTTGTCAGTTTCATTTATCTGACTGTTAGCAAACCATGGCTACAATAACACTGCATAATAAACCAAATCTCAGTGGCTTGTAACAAGCATTTGTTCTCACGCTGCTGGGCTGCAGGTCAGCTGAAGTTCACCTGATCTAGGTAGGCTTCAGCTGGATGGCTGCACTGTAGGCTGTCTGGGCCTGCGTCCAAGCTGTGGGTTGGTCTTAGGTCTGCTACACGAGTACTCGTCCTAGGTCCCAGGCTGAAGGGGCTGGGGTGACCCAGGACGTGCGCTCATAGAGTGCCGTCAAAGCACAAGAGCCGTGCTAGACAGTACATCCACACTTAAGATCTCTTGTCACCAACATTCCATTGACCAGAGCAAATCCCGTTGCTAAACTCAACGTCACTGGGGTAGGGCAGTATTCTTTGCCCACAGTGGGAGGTGGCGAGGAGTGACATACTGAATGGCAGTCACACTATGACACCTGGTCTGGAGAAGAGCAGCTTATAGTGCCAGAAGTTTTTGGAGTCTCAGAACGTGCATTCCTTGTGTTCATGAAGTTCCTTCTGATTTTGTTCTCCTGCTCCTGGTTGAGTCTAGAACATTTGGGATTAGTAAGTGCCTCTCGTGTTGCTTTTTGGACTTACGTTGTGCTTCCTCTCAGCCTCTCTCAGTGTTCCATGGGCTTTGACTTCAGTCTCCTTTCTTGTGACATGCTGAGGTTTGGGTGGCCTTTCATTTTATGCAGAGGGCTGTCCTGAGCCCTCGTTTATTGCTGAGAACACCCTGCAAGGTGAGCAGGGCAGTCATATTTCAGTTTTACAGGTAGAAATGACTGAGACTCAGAGGCTGGGTGACTTGTTGAAAGTCAGAGAGCCGATAATCAACGGAACCAGCTAGAACCCAGTTCCTTTGATTTGGAAACAGCCTAGATCTAACCTTGGCTTTGCCACGTGGGCAAGTTGTTGACTTTTTCAAAGCCTAAATTTCTAATCTCTAAAATGGGGGCAGGAGAGAGCTAGTAGGACCTCCCTCATAGAGTCACTTGAAAAGGAAGTGGGATGATAAAGCATCTGGCATTGTGCCCACCCCCCATAAGTGGGCATTTTTGTCAGTCCTTAATTCACGCTCTGCCATGCTGCATGGTGATCTTCATAGTCACGGTGGAAGTGTGTTTAAGGACTTGAAAATCTACGTTTATATGAAAAGCAGTGTTCTGAATGACTGATTACCAAAACTTTGGTGCATGTAACTTCTGACTTTGCCTCTTTTTAATATTTTAGCCAGCTTACCAAAACCTGAGGCAGAAAGTGGATAATTTTGTGTCAACACATCTGGACAAGCAGGAATGGAATCCTACGATGAACAAAAACCAATTGCGAAATGGTCTGAGGCAGAGTGTGGTTCAGTAAGTAAGCAGAATTGAGAGTGAAAAGGCAGTAATCACAAGTATGACGCACAAGAAAGCTGATGCAAGTTGCTGTTTGGTCAAGGGGGTGGTACTTTACAGTAACAATTTGCTGCAGACCACTCCTTTATTAAAATCAAGGTTCAAGCAAGCAAAGAACTCAATTAAAATTCTTGCTAGTTTATCCAATGTACATAGGCCTCCTGTGCACATCTCTACTGGGTATGTCGAAAGATAGTCCAGATTGAAGCATATTCCCTACTCTTTAAAGTTTTCAGTATAGTCTGAACATGTGAAGGCATTTTATACCAAGATAGCCATGTTTGGCTCTTAGGCAAGGGGAACTGGATCTTGATTCTCACAGTGAGTGTGAGTTATACAAATTCTCTGAGTCCTCATGGCCCCTCTGAAGTGTAATGGCAGCTTTCAAGAAGACATGGAGTCTTATTAACGTGTGTCCTTCACCATAACAAACTGAACCTTAATAAGGTGCTATTGATAGCTTATCCAGGTGACTTCTCAGTGTCAGCGGGCATAGAAGTGGAGGTGGGTCATGGAATCTTGGTCCTAAGATAAGAGTCTTTTTTTTACTCTTAATACTAGTGCTTATGTTCAGGCTTTCTTGATCTACTGAACTCCCCTGGAATATCTAAAAGCTTATGAAGCCTGCCTTTTTAAAATGGAAATATCAGGGAATTATGCTGAGTGAAAAAAGCCAATATGAAAAAGATACCTGGTGGGTGACTCTATTTATATCACATTCATGAACTAACATAATTATAGAGATGGAGAATAGATTAATGATTGCTGGGGCTTAGGGATGGGAGGAGGGAGTGAGTGTGACGAGAAAGGGGTAGTACGAGGGGGTTTTGTGGTGGTACAGGTAAGTATCTTAATTGTGGCAGTGGTTACATGAAGCTACTCGTGTGATAAAATTACACAGAGCCACCCGTGCAGACACACACATGAGTGCAGCTGTAACTGAAATCTAGATGAGGTCAGGATTGTCCCGATATTTTCCTGGGTTTGATATTGTACTGAATCTTTTTAAACAAAGAAAGCTAAAATTTGTAAAAGCTCTCCAAGAGTTAGGGAAGAAGCATGATATCAAAAGATGCCTGGTGCCTTGTCATTCTGGAATCACTACCCAGCACCTTTGTTTCTCTAGGGAGCAGACTGGTGGCACAGGGATCCTTCAGAAAGAAGGGGACAGTAGCCACCACTTACAGAGCAGTTGTTACATGTCTGGCACTGGTCCTTAACGTGTGTTGTTGCTAATCCTCTCAAAAAGCCTGTTTTACATTTTTAAGTAACAAACTTGTGTTTACCCTATCTTTTAAAAGATTGGCCAGCATATTAAGAAAATAAATCAAAACACGAAGTATTTTGAAATATTTGGAAAGGTGCCATTAATGGTATGAAGACTGTCAACATTACTGTTAATTTTCAATAAGCATTGATGCCATTCTAGAGGTATGCATGTGACACTTGTTTTTATATACCTTTGATATGAAATGTGACACAGAAAAGGACGCAGAACAGAAGTACAGTATAACAAGTAATGAGAACATGCCAGTAATCGCCACCCAGGTTGAGAAATAGACCCTTACCTGCACCCTCCAAAACACCCTGTGCCTGCTTCCCTCCTTTCCTGGATATGCCCTCCTTTCAGAAGTTCACCATACTCCTGACTTGGAATTATTTCCTTGCCTTTTTTTCATAGTTTTGTCACCTGTGTAAATTTTCTTGCTTTTTGATTTGATCTAGAATATATTTAACCTGAACACATTAATTTGGATTTAATACTGGGACATTTCGCTATGATTCATGCTAATTTTGAATTTGAGGCAAATTCTGATCAAGTTTTGAAATGAAGGTTGGCTACTTAACGCTCGAGTGCTCTCACCAGATGAGGCACGGCAGCAGCCCTCAGCCTTGGCTTGCTGGCCTGGCGGTTCGGGCCCAGACGCTGTGTGCCAGTTCCACAGCATCGCAGGCTTACCAGCAAATCGGTTGAACCTCGTTGTAACCAGAAGTGTTTTAACTACATGATGTCTGTTCATTTCACCTTTTGTTTTAGGCTCCTGACAAGACTTCATGTTTGCCTCAAATGCTTTTACAATCTCCAGGAAAGTGAGCTACACTTTCTTGGTACTTTGTTTTTCCTGATCAGGCTTTTACATCCAATAGAGACCCCTGTGAATCTGACTTAGGAAGCGGCGTGGTGTACTTGGAAAGCTGTTGGCTTGTGACTAAGGAGAGGTGGCTTTGCTTCCTGACTCACCCACAGCCTGACACTGACCTCACTGTGTTCTTGTGCTCTCTAAGGGCACCCTGCCTAATGCAGGTCTACCTGAAAGTGCCCTATGCACTAATGGCTCTGTGTTTACATCGAGGCTTCCTGTTGATAAACAGTGAGTTACCCCTGAATCTAGGGAGCACTTTATTCACTGTTCGGCCTAACCAGTTCAGAGCCTGTTTCTTGTCTTACTTGTCACTGTGTCCATTCACTCATTTGTCTCCTTGGCTGTACCTGACACACCATTTGCCTAGTTACTGCAGGACCTATCTTACCCAAGCAAAGGCTTGAATGGCCTAAGAACTCTCAAGTCGAAAGGAAAATAAAGCCTGTCCATGTGCTTGTGATGGTATTTGTGTATTTTAATCCTTTGAGAAGAACAGTTCAGTTTGAACCTGCATGGACTATTTTCCAAACTCTTCAAATGTGGTTTGTTTCCTGTTGTAATAATCTTCCTCACTCTCTGGCCCAAGTGTTTGAATACAGACATTAGTAAATTTTGGCTAATTTTTGCTCTGCTTCAAAAAGGATATAGGCTATGTTTTAGCCCCTTAGGAGCTTAGAACCAATTAGTTTCTTGTCTGTTTATTTGTTTGCTCCCAGGTTACCTAGTATGTCTTATAGGTAACAACCACAGCTGATGGCCATGTGGAGTTGTTGTTAATGTCAACACTCCAGCCCTGACAGATCTGTGTTGTATAAAGTTTGGGGATTAGTAGCCAGGCTGCTGCTGGAGGCTACTTCTGCTTGTTTTAGTAAGAGAATAGATGTTGAAGGAAATGGAGTCAAGGCTGAGGCTCTCTGGCTTTGACAGTGTGATTAAGGTTTTCAACTCTACATGTGTCTTCAGGTTCTTTCCTACTGTGTTCACTTGTTCTTTGTCTTTGGGACTGGGTGCTTAGTTTGTTTGGTTCCTTTGTACAAGGTTAATGTGGTAGTGGATGAGCTTGTGAATTAGGAATAATAGCTGCTGGTTGTAAATTGCACCTCAAAAGTAAAAATGTAATGGCTTGAACTCTATGTGTAAGTGGATTGCCCCTTGAAAGAACTCCCTAGAAGGGCTATAGCTTTGACCAGGTGGACATTTATTGGGCTCTCAGATGACACTTTTGGGGAATTAAAGTGAGTTTAGAGGAACTAAATAACAGTGATCTGTTTGTCTCCGCAAGGTCAGGGATGTTGGAAGCTGGAGTGGACAGAATTATTTGTCAGGTGGTGGATCCCAAACTAAACCACATCTTCAGGCCACAGATAGAACGAGCAATTCATGAGTTCCTGGCGGCCCAGAAAAAAGAAGCTATGCCAGCGCCCCCTCCAGAGCCTGAAAGCCAAGACCCTCCACCTCCATCCCAGGATGCTTCATAAGGTCCGGTATCCCGTCTTTTGTCCAGGAGCATTCATCTCTGGCTTATAGATATATAAAATGGATAGAAAAGGGGTAAGCCATTATTGGGGATCATATTCCTTATATATTCAGAAAAGTAATTTACTGCACATGGACTTTACCTACTGTTTAAGAGTCATTTTTTACTGAGAACTAACTAGTAGCATTTTCCTGTGTCAGTGAGTATGATTTTCTGTGCCACCACAGCTAAACATTTAAGCTATGAATAGACGCTTCATTAGAAACCAACTGGAATGATTGGCGTGCACAAGGGAAATTCAAATGAAAGTCTTGTTTTTCTGAAATTGCTTAAATGAGTCTCTCCCCTGGATATAAGTTAACTTGGGTTTGCAATTTAAATATAAAATCAAGCAATGCCTTCTAAAGTGGCATCCTACGGGGGATTCAAAGTCTGCTTTAAGCCCTGCTGGATTTCCTTGTATTTAAAGACTTTGGTTTGAGTTTACCGCTATCAGTTACCATAGGATTCTTCTGTTATGAGCACTCCTTTTTTTATTGCATTTTAAATTTAATTTAATTTAAAAAATCAGCTGTAGATGCACAAAACAATGCTTTTTGCAGGGTTTGGGAGACATTAGTACATATGAGCAGTGATCAGCGTGTAAGCAGTAGACTCTTACTTAGCCGTTGTTGGTAACCACCGGCGTGTGCCTTATCCCTTCATTCTACTGTGGGGTTCTCCTTGTAAGATTCTTTTAATATATCTGTTATTTTTGATAAACGAGATAAGCTTCAGCAAATGAACAAGACAAGAACATCAGCCTCGCATAGAGCACTCAAGAGAGAAATTGTCTCTGTGCCTATATTGGGAGAAGACCTCAATTCCATGAGGGAGTGTAAAACATTCATTTCAACTGTTTCTTTCTAGTTTAATTGTAAATTCCTTTAGGTACATAAAATTAAATATAGTCTCTTAACAAAAACTAGCATTTTGATATGATTCTCTTTTTAGAATATGCCGGACACATTTTGGAAGCTCCATTGAATTACTGGTGAAGAAATGGATTTGGTTACCTACGAGTACAACTTCAGAATGAAGACAGGCCAAGGTCACTGATTTCAAGATTCAGCCTTGACTGTGGGGCAGTGTCCAGACTGAACAGGGCGCAAGTTTGGCAGTGGGAGAGTTGGCCATGTGTGCCCCCGCATTGTGCTGCCATCTGGCCAGCCCGTCCAAGGGGATGACACCCAGTAGACACTACAGAGATATAAAGAAACACTACATCAACCTGGGACTGTCCCGTAACAAACCCTTATACTTGAACTTGGAGACTGTGTGTGCATTTTAGGGTTTGTGCTTGAGGATAAATAAAAGCTACAATGAAGGAACATAACCAGTCCCGAGGACGCAATTTCAAAGAATGACAGTAGAGGTTAGCTGGGAGTAGGTATTTGACAGTGCTTATTTGATACTGTTTCTCAGAGTTGCAAACTAGAATGTACAGACCATTAGCATCAAATAGCTTTAAGGTTGTTGTGACTCCCTTGTACATGAATCTTGTAGCCCCCAGTTTCCTTTCCCCTGTAGGAGGTGACAAAACATGGGTCCCTAGAATGTATGAGGAAGTCCATGTGGTAGGTATAAGGAAAGACATTCTCAGGCTCTCTGTCAGGGCTTTTTTCTATCCTGCAAGGGCTAGTGAAGCTTGGGTGTGTTTATTTTATTCTCATGTTTGTGTTTTTTAGAAAAGTGAATAATGATAAATGGCTTAAGTTTTATAATAAAATCATTTGATACTCTTACTCTGAAGCTTCAACTGAATCATAGACCCCAGGGTGTGAAGGGTAACCTTTTTCCTCTGCCTGCGTGCCATTCCTGTGCACAACACATGACTTAATGGCCATGAAGAGTTGATGTCTATCATACCTTGGAACTACCCTCGCCCTGAAGCTACTAGGTCTAGCCGGAAGTGAGCAGGCAGTGCCTCTCCTCCCCTGGGCCATTACTGATGCCAGTCTTCAGTTGAGGGCAGTACGTGATACCAGTGTTTCTCAAACTTGCGTGTGCAGAAGTATCACATGGGGATCTTAGAAAAAATGCATCTTCTGATTCAGAAGTTCCAGGGGACCTGAGTGTGCTGCTGGTAAGCTCCAGGTGATGCTGATGCTGCTGGCCCTTGGCAGTGCTTCGTGTCCCAAGCCTTGGATAATGTCAGATTACTTCAAGTCTTTCGTTCTTAGTTGAGTCGACTACTGGATATTGTTAATCTAATAAATTTTAACCTATTTAGTTGGTCCCCTATTAAATAAGCCACTTCCACCTTTACCATCAACACCTCTGTGTTGGGACTGTACTGCCATATTCAGTGAGATGTTTGGACAGCATGTGGCCTCGTTTTAAAGCAAGTTGGTCACTTGTTTAGGGCAGGTGGTAGTAACATCTGAAGTTCTGCTTCCCACCTCTTAATGGGGGCAGTTCCATTTCCAGCTCAAATAGGTTGCTGTCCTTTTCACTTTGGGATTCAATTACCAAAATCCTCAGTGCCTGGAGAGGGGGCCCTCTAGTCCTCTTTACTCCACTAATAGGTGAACATGGAGTGACCAGTGTTACCAGTCCTATGCTTTGCAAAGATGCTCTCAGGCTAACTAGTATCCCCTCTTCATGACCATGAGCCCTCACTGGGAAGCTCCTTCCCTGTGAGGTGTCTGCTCCAGGAGGGAAATCGGTAGAGCCGCTTTCTGTTGACCCAACATCTTGCCCATAGTGCCCGTCCTACACTGACCTCAACTCAGCAACAGAGAGGGCGAAACAGCAACCTGGAGAAGACTTCATCCTCTGCACCCAAATGCCCAAGTGACGACGTTTTGTATCTTTTTGGCAGGCAGTTTTTGGTCCATCTCAGTTCTCTCTGCTTTTTCTATTGCTAGGAGGGGGTGTACCAGTCGATGAGAAACACCCTGATTTTCACAGATTGTTAAATATGCCAAGATACGAAAGAGTTGTTTATCATTGTGTTGTATCCACCAAGAGTCACGTAGACCAGAGATGATTTCATTTGAAAAGATCATCAGGTTACAGAAGTAACTAGACACATCACTACTGTTAAGACAGAGGACTGCCTTTTGGCTTTTAGCTGAGCCAAATAGAAAAGTGCTCATATGCCCTTGGGTAAACGTTAAATTGGGCCAGGGAGGCGAGGCAAGACAGACAGCCTCTGCCCACTCCTTAGAAACTGGGCACCCGCTAAGCCTGTTTGCATTTTCAGTGAGTCCTTATGCTTGGCTATTAGGCTAGTCATGCAGAGCCTAGAAAAGTCATGTGTGTTCTGATATAAAGTAGAAAAATTCCTCCCTGAGGAAGACAAGGCCACCAAAAATAGTTTGTCCTGGACACCCTTGCTGTATTCATTCCTCAACAAGAAACTAGTTGTCATGGACCTCCAAGCTTCTCTCCATATAGTTGGAAAAACCACTGCTATTTGCAAAAGCCCCATGAAGCACAGAACTAACCTCTGTAAGACATCAACAAATAGTACCAAGCTTTAAAAACCCTCAAAGCCTTCGAGTCAGGAGGATATTAATGTAAGAAGACTCCATGCTCGTTTTTGAAGTCCAGTTCAGGCAACATCTACAATAGCTACTGGAAACCATTGCCCCTGGCACGTTTCCAGTTACTAGTGTAAATGCTTGATTGCTATTGCCAACCCACCTTCTCCACCCAGTAATGACTGTTTTAACTCTTTCCTGGCTTACAGTCAAGTTTGTGGCTCATATCAGATTTTCAGGCATTGTCTCAGACTATTTCTGCCATTTAGCCTTAGCTTCTATTTTCTCATCAAGGGCCATAGGGTTTCCCATGCATTCTCTATCACTTGCTAGCACTGTGAACTGAATAAATACTAACAGATCCATTACAGCAGTGATTCTGAAGGCATAATCCCCCAACCAGCAGCAGCAGCACCTGGACCTTGTTAGAAATGTGACCTGTACCCCAGACCTACCAATTCAGAGACCTGGGGAGGGGCCGACATGCCCTCCAGGAGACTCATGCACACTAACAAGTGCTTTTGCTTTAGGAAACCCTTTTGGAAAGCTGGTGACGTTGACTAGTGATGACAGTTTAATTATATTAGAGCATAAACATGTCTCTTCTAACAGCTTCTGAGGGGCAAAACTACCGGTTTTTTTTTTTTTTTTTTTAATTCTCCCATAGTCCTTTGCAAGAAGTGTGCTTTTGGACATATTGACTTAGAAATGTCTGCACGTAACAAACCTCCTAAGCTATCAGCTACAAACCTCCTTCAAAAGCTATAAGCAGTCTTCTGAAGATGAATTTGCTAAGCAGCTCAAAACATTGTCAGGAACTCTGCAGAAAGGCTTTTATTGGCTGTTACAGGTAGAGGAGAGATGCCTGTAGGGGCCCAGCAAAGGTCAGGGCCTGGCTTGTGCCTGAGGCTGGCACTGGATCAGCAGTGGCAGGGGGCCAGGCCCTGCCTCCCTTAGCTGCCCTAAGGGTGCCAAGGATGGGGCGGGAAGCAGACAGAAAGCTGGCATAACCAAGTTATCGTTGGCACTGTGCATTGCACTCTGTCCATCACTTTACCTGTGGAGGAGCCAGGAGGTCAACTTTTATGGTCTTGTCACCAGGGATGGGCTTGGCTCCAAGGCCACATGGTAATAATTACTGTCCTTTCAAATTGGTCACACGGCCTGAGACCTAGACAGTCATTCTGACTCCAGTCTCCAAACTGCCATTTGGCTATCCTTCCTGAAACGTGGCTTTCACCAGGTATCTTCCTCACTCGTGAACTGTGAAAGGAAGAAGTAAATGAACTAGGCACTTACAGGTAACAGAAATTTCTTTTTTTTTTCTTTTTTTTACTTTTTATTATTTTATTAAGGTTACATTGGTTTATAAAATTGTGTAAATTTCAGGTATACATCATTATATTTCAGCTTCTGTATAGACTGCTTTGTGTTCATCACCAAAAGTCTAGTTTTCATCTGTCACCATACATATGTGCCCCTTTACCTCTTTCACCCTCTGCCCTCCCCTCCTTCCCTCTGATAACCACCAATCTGTTCTCCTTATCCATGTATTTGTTTATCTTCCACAAATGAGTGAAATCGTATGGTATTTGTCTTTCTCTGTCTGACTGACTTCACTTAGCATGATACCCTCACAGTCCGTCCATGTTGTCACAAATGGAACAATTTTGTCTTTTTTAATGGCTGAGTAGTATTCCATTGTGTATATGTACTACATCATCTTTGTCCATTCATCCATTGATGGGCCCTTGGGTTGCTTCCAAGTCTTGGCTATTGTGAATAATGCTGCAATGAACACAGGGGTGCATGTATCTTTTCCAATTGGTGTTTTCATGTTCTTTGGATAAATACCCAGAAGTGGAATAGCTGGATCATATGGTATTTCTATTTTTAATTTTTTGAGAAGTCTCCATACCGTTTTCCATAATGGCTGCACCAGTTTGCATTCCCACCAGGAGTGTATGAGTGTTCCCTTTTCTCCACATCCTCTCCAACACTTGTTATTTCTTGTCTCTTTAATTATAGCATTTACATTTGCAACAAAAAGAATAAAATACCTAGGAATAAATTTAACCAAGGAGGTGAAAACTATAAGACATTATTGAAAGAAATTGAAGAAGACATAAAGAAATGGAAAGATATTCCGTGCTCATGGATTGGAAGAATAAACGTGGTTAAAATGTCCATATTACCTAAAGCAATCTACAGATTTAATGCAATCCCAATCAGAATCCCAATGACATTTTTCATGGAAATAGAACAAAGAATCCTAAATTTATATGGAATAGCAAAAGACCCCGAATAGCCAGAGCAATCCTGAGAAAAAAGAACAAGGCTGGAGGTATCACACTCCCTGAGTTCAAAATACACTACAAAGCTCTAGTAATCAAAACAACATGGTACTGGCAGAGAAACAGACACACAGGTCAATGGAACAGAATTGAGACCCCAGAAATAAACCCACACATCTATGGACAGCTAACCTTTGACAAAGGAGCCAAGAACATACAATGGAGAAAGGAAAGTCTCTTCAACAAATGGTGTTGGGAAAACTGGACAGCCACGTGCAAAAGAATGAAAGTAGACCCTTACCTTACACCATACACAAAAATTAACTCAAAAGGGATTAAAGACTTGAATGTAAGACTGAAACCATATAACTCCTAGAAGAAAATATGGGCAGTACCCTGTTTGACATCAGTCTTAGCAGTATCTTTTTGAACAGCACGTGTCCTCAGGCAAGGGAAACACAGGAAAAATCAACAAATGGGCCACACCAGACTAAAAGCTGCACAGCAAGGGGACCATGAGCAAGACAACAATGCCACTCACCAACGGAGAGACAGCATGTGCAAATCACACAATCAGGAGTTGATGTCTAAAATATAGAAAGAGCTCATGCATCTCAACAACAAAAAAATGAACAACCCAACCGACAAATGGGCAGAGGATCTGAACAGACATTTTTCCAAAGAAGATACACAGATGGCCAACAAGCACATGAAAAGATGCTCAACATCACTAATTATTAGGGAGATGCAAATCAAACCACAATGAGGGGCCAGCCCGGTGGTGCAGCGGGTAAGTGCGCACACTCCACTTCGGCGGCCTGGGGTTCACAGGTTTGGATCCTGGGCGCGGACCTACACACTGCTTATCAAGCCATACTGTGGCGGTGTCCCACATAAAATAGAGGAAGATGGGCACGGATGTCAGCCCAGGGCCAATCTTCCTCAGCAAAAAGAGGAGGATTGGCAACAGATGTTAGCTCAGGACTAATATGCCTCACAAAACAAAAACCAAAAATAAAACTACAATGAGATATCACCTCACATCCAAGAGAATGGCAGACATATTCATTTAAATTCTTGTTACCATTAGGTAGGATTTACTCTCCATTCTATGGATGAGGAAGCCAAGACTCAGGGAGGTGAAGCAACTTACTCATACAACTATTAAGTAGGAGAGCAAGGTTTGAACCCAAGCCTCTCTGAATTCAAAGCCCATGATTCCCACCCCCATCCCCCTTTGCTGCTCTACCTCCCTATTACTTAACGGAAAAAGTTCAAACTCGTCGGTCCTCTGAGGTCCACCCTTCATTCCAAACATAGGCCAAAATCAAATCAACTTGACCTCTTCCCACATGTCAAGACATACCCTTAGTCTAGCCAGCCTTGCTCCCCACGCTCAAATGTATGTCCCAGGGCAGAGTTTGCAAACTGACAGGTTAGTCTGCTCTGCCCTCTAGCCACGTTCTGTTGGCGAAGGAGTTGTGATTGTTGTCTATTGTTTTGTCTTCGATTAATCACCAACATTTTTAAATGGGGAGATTTCCACATAGATCTGTATTTCTGGCTCCTAATTAAAAAAAGTCAAGATTTGGCAACATCTTTGTACTTCCACTGGAAACAGTCAGCTAAAGCGGCATAGCAGCTCTCGGCTTTAGACCGCACGTGGGACGTGCCAGTGCCGCCCGCCAGCTTCAGTCATTTCCATCACGCTGGAAGGTGGCTGGCCCTTGAGCACACTGAGTTGGAGATATTTGCCCCAGAGTGTCATTGTCCTGCGACTACTTAAGATTATTCAAAAACATCTCTTTAGCTAGAGGGCCAGATCTTCTAGAGTTTGATTTTCATAGGCATAGAGACTAGGTTTTCAGCTACTTGAGTTGGATTCTAGAATTTTCGAGCTTGGAATGGAGCCTAAAGTTCCCTCTCTAACTAACACCACCCTCTGGGTGTCTAGATTGAACCCATCCAAGGATGAGTGAAGGTGGCAGGGCAGCACATAGAGGGGGGTTCAGGATACAGCTGGGATGCAGACTGAGAAAACCAGCACAAACTGTTCTCAGAAGCCTCTCAGATTCACCCAGAGTGCAGTCGCCCCAGGGCTAAAGCCAGAAAGGGGCTTGTCTGCGCAGCCTAATCAATGTATGAAGCTTAACATTGTGTAAATGAGAGTGAAGTGTAGCAGAATATGCCACCGCAAAACATGCCGCTTTGGTATATGGATTATTTTGAGCTGTTGGCACTTGAAAAACAGCAAATGCCGGGAGAGGTTTTCCCTGAACTCCCTTCATCTGCCAAAAGACAGAACCTCCAAAAGGGACTCAAGTGTCATAGATCCCCTCCTCAGGAGTGTCATCAACCAGGGAGGACCGACTCTTAGCACAGGAGAGGAGACCAGAGGTCGACCCTACACCCAGGCAAACTTCATCACCAACTATCAGACCTCCCACCTGTTCTTCTAAAGGCCCATTCATCTTTCCCCCAAATCATTTATTCTCCCCAAGAGACCTACATCCCCCTCTTCTTTCCCTGTCAGGCTGGTATTTAACCCTGAATTCTAAGCCACCTCGGGGAGTTACTCATCTTTCCCTGGGGATCTCCTACGTGTACATGAGGTAGACATGTTAATAAACTTCCATTTTTCTCTTGTTAATCTGTCTTTTATCGCAGGGGTCTCAGCTAAGAACTCAGAAGGGTAGAGGGAAAATTATGTTTCATCCCCTACGGGAGCGCTAGATTGGAGACGGTAGAAGTTAAACAACGGTCGGAGAGGCTGAAGGTGGCAGAGCTTCTCCAGCACTCTGGAGGGAGCAGCGTCCAGGTTTCTAGACAGCTGATTCTGCAGGGAGGTGGGAGGACTTGGTCAGATTCAGCGTGGCTTGGAGTCTTAACGGGGATGACCTCCTCCCAACAATCAGATGAGCTCACACAGTGTGCTGGTTAAAGGCTCAGGATTTGAATCCTGACTGCCGCTTGTGCTCTGGGGCTGCCTTAGTCATGAGAGATTGGGTTTCTGCTGCAGTTAGCGATAAAAGAAACACCAAAATCTCATCAGCCTAACACAGCAAGTCTATCAATTATACAAAATGGCTGTGATCCAGGCAACTCTCCAGGGCAGCTGTTCCTCCTACAGCAATTTAGCATACTGGCTGCTTCAAGCTTTTAGCCCTCATTTTAACCCAAGACCTCTTGTACAAGAGCACAGAAGAGAAGGAGAACAATGGAAGATCTCACGTGAGGGATTAAGTGATTTGGCCTGTGAGTGACACATGTCACTTTCACTCACAGCCCATAGGCCAGAACTAGGCACGTGGCCTTTCCTAACTGCAAGAGGACAGAGAGGTATAAACACTCACGTGCCCAGAAGGAGAGGACAACCAGGCATGGGTGAGTCCTAGAAGGCTACCTCAGTGTGCCTCCTGACCACCGAATAGGTGTATTCTTCCCACAGAGATACCAGTCCTGCTCCACGGAAGATGATCCAAAGGTACCACCTACCTAGTGGCTGCATCCCACTGATTGTTCAGGATGTCTCTACACTAGTGGTTAGGCACCTCCTCTGTTAGACCTAAGAACTAAAGGAAAGCTAAAAAGAAAAGTCATCTGCCTAATATCCCACCTAATACTCAATAGAGGAATAATTGGAAAGGGGAAAAAATGGAAAACACTGATATTCCTGGCCAATAGCAATTCCGAATCTCACTGGGCAGGGTTGTGAGGCCACTTAAGCTAGGCGTGGCAGATGTTCCTTGCACAGGCCCAGGTCCCACTCTTTGGGAGGAGCCCCTGCCCTGTTATTCTCAGTGGCCTCTGGCTTCACCCTCTGAGAGATTCTTCCACTCCCATTATCCTCTTTTTCCACCATCCTCTTTGGCCACACCCAAACGAGATATTGGCAAATCTGTTCTCCTTAAAGGCCATATAGCTTTCTCAATCCACATCCTCTCTCTAAGATACTAGAGACTCAAGGGTCATTTTCAGTTTTGAACAAGACTTTTGGAGCCTGGGCTCATGGTGTTTTTTGTCAGAATGACTCTCTCAAAAATGAAGTAGGAGTTTTACCTAACTGAATCCAATCAGCAACATGGGCTAGAAGCCACATTCACAATTCTTTGTGAACCTCGATTCATAAATCTCTTGTATTTCTTTGCTTCCTTCCTCCCTTACCATCTCTCAATTTAAACCCTGAGTCTATGGGGTTTCTGTGCAAAAGTTAAGTTGCATACTTTTTCCCTAGAGCCGTTTTTTGTCTAGCTGAGAAGTTTGCCTGGGCGTGACATCCTTCTTACATGGAGGCCTTTGTCACATGAGGTTTCTCTCCACTTGTTTCGTTCTGTTTAGGTCCCCAAATCAGTTTACTTATCCTACACTACTAGTCCTTGAATATCTGCACTTTCCTTCTTCCCTTTAATTTCTGCTTACAAACTACAGAGCTTTTTTTCTGAGCTCATCTTTTTCTTGTAAGATCTTGCCAATACAGGCAATATCAGCCACAACCTACTATTGACATTCTGTACTCCAACCTCTTCCCTTACAGCCTCAGTTCCTTAGGGCCTTGATCTGCCCCTGGGTTTCTGCTGCCTGGCACATTCTGCTACTTATGTTGACTTACTTGAATCTCTGCAGATTGCAGCTAAAGAAATACCCGGACCAGCCTTCTAATGACATCTGATTGATTTGTCCATCAGTGATCCCCCAGTTGGTAGATTTTTCTTCAGCTGACAGACCAGGTTTGTACTGACTGTTTTACTTAAACTCTTTATTTTGGAATAATTGTAGATTCACATGCAGTGGTAAGAAATCATACTGAGAGAGCCTGTGCAAACGTTGATGTTTACCTGGTCTCACCATTGGTAACATTTTGCAAAACGATAATATTATATCACAACCATGACTGCTTTATTTAAAAACTGATGGCCTCTGCCTTTCTTTCTGGCTATTTGCACATCAAAATGTCTTTTGTAAGTTTGTCAGCGCCATTATACTTGAACTTACTTTTGTATTAAGGCTAGTCATTATATTTTCTTTTGATTTTGCTTGTTTAATTACAAAAAAAATTTATTGAGCACTTACAAGTATGCCAAGCAATGCACTTTGCTGTAGGATTACAAGAGTGGCCACAAAAGACTTGGCCCTGCCCCAAATCATGGATATATTTCACCGGCATCCCTGAAGCAAGGGGAAGGGGTGTTTCAAGTGTCAAAATGCCACACGGCGGATAGGAAGATAAAGAGGGAGAAATCCGTTGAATTTATCAACAAGAGCCAGAGCAGTCTGGATGGAGAGCTAGGGGCTAATGCAAGATGGCAGTGGGCTGAAGAGTGATGGAGAGGAGGAGGAAATGGAGGGTACCTGTTTGATAATTTCATCGATTGATTGATTGAGCTATTTATTTTTTTATTTTATTTAAATAGATAATGCTTGTGTGTGGGAAGACATTCCAAGGGTACAAATGGGTTTAATAGTGAGAAGTTTCCCACGTCTCCCTCCACTCTTCCAGACACCCTCCCCAAAAGCAATCGCTATTACCAGGTCCGGACTTATCTCTCCAGAGATGGTCTGTGCAGATATAAGCATGTAAGCTTTTATACAGTCATGCACCGTATAATGACATTTTGGTCAATGACAGACTGCATATACGACTGACGGTGGTCCCATAAGATTAGGACGATATAGCCCAGGTGTGGAGTAGGCTGTACCATCTAGGTTTATGTGAGTACACTCTATGATGTTCACACTACAACAAAATCACCTAACAACAAATTTCTCAGGACGTATCCCCGTCATTAAGCAATGCATGACTGTGTCTTTAGCTGGAACAAGCTCCATCTCTCTAACAGTTCCCAGAAGTTCCTAGGGAGGAGAAGATACAGAGCTCAGGAGCTCTGAGTGGCCAGCAGGGCTTAGGGGTGGGTGGAAGTTGGGCAACGGGGAAAATGACAGCCATTTGGCAGAGCTGTGGAGTCAATGGTGCGTAATGATCAGAATGAGAGGAGTTAACCTGTCTTGGGTGCTGGCCACATGCTCTCTACTGCAGCCACTACACTGAAGGCCTTCCCCGCAGGCCTCCAACTGGACGCTATGAAGACAGTGCCGTCGTCCCCACTGACAAAGAAACAGCACTCGCCTGACATATTCAGTGACAAATGTCAGAGCTGAGAATCCAACTCTGGTCTGTTCACCTCCGAAGCCTACCTTTTTTTCCCCAACTTTTTTTATTGTGGTAAAATATACATAACATAAAATTTACCATTTTAGCCATTTTTAAGTGTCCAGTTCAGTCGTATTAAGTGCATTCACGTTATTGTGAAACCATCACCACCATCCATCCACAGAACTCTTTTCTTCTTGCAAAACTGAAACTCTGTGCCCATTCAGTGCTAACTCCTCATTCTCCCCTCCCCCCGCCCCTGGCAGCCACCATTCCCCTTTCTGTCTCCATGAGTTTGACCATTCTAGGAACCTCATCTAAGTGGAAATATACAGTACCTTTTGTGACTGGCTTATTTCACTTAGCATAATGTCCTCAAAGTTCATCCATGTTGTACATGTGTCAGAATCTCCTCACTTTTTAGGGCTGAATATTATTCCGTGGTATGTATACACCACATCTTGCAAAGCCTAGCTTTTAACCACAACACTGAACAAAGATGCCCAACTCTTAGTAGATTTTTAACAACTTATTTTAACTTATTTCTTTTTCTTTTGAAATGATTTCAAACTTACAGAAAAGTTGCAAGAATAGTACAAATAATTCTTTTTCCTGAACCATTTGAGAGCGGTTGTCGACCCAATGCCCTGTCACCCCCAAGTACTTTAACATGTAATTCCTACAAGTAAGGACAGCCTCCTACACACCAAATAAAAGCGTCAGGAAATTAACATTAACACGTTCCTACCACCTAATCTTCAGACCTTATTTAAGTTTTTCCAGATGTCCTGATTACATCCTTTACGGCAAAAGGATTCAGTTCAGAGTCACACGTTGCGTTTGGTTGTCACATCTCTTTCGTCTCCTTCTGTCTGGAATAATTCTTTTTTAAGACTACAGCCCAGATCTTTTGTAGAACATTCCTAAATTGGGTTTGTCTTACGATTCTTCATAATTAGATTCAGATTCTGCATCTTTGGAAGGAATTTCACAGAAGTGATGCTGTCTTCTTTTCATACATCCTATTGGGTGCGGAAGTTAGATCTGCCCCTTTTCTGGTGGTGTTAACTTTGATCACTTGATTAAAGTTGTATCTACCAGATTACTCTTGTCCCTTTGTAATTAATCAGTGTCTTGTGGGGAGGTGCTTCAGGAATTTGTAAATATTCTGCTCTTCATGAAACATTTACACCTATTGATGTTTCTCAGTTGAACCAAGTATCACTATGACGATGGTCCAGTGGTAATTTTGTAATTCCGTCCTTCCTTCTATGTTTATTAGTTGGCATCCTACTGTAATAAAAACCTTTCTCTTGTCCCCATTTATTCACTTATTTATGTCTATCTGTGTGGACCTGCAGATTCCCATTTTATTCAACGTGTTCTATAATCTGGTGTTATCATTATTTCCTTTGATGCTCAAATTGTCCCAGATTTGGCCAGTGGGCGGCCCTTCAGGCTGGCTTTTGTGTCCGAAGGACAGTTCTCCATCTCTCTTTGAGCACTTCCTTACTTTCTGGCACAACGAGATGCTCCAGGATCGTTTTGTACTTTCCCAGCCCCCGCCCTGGAATCTGCCATTTCTCCAAGGAGCCTTGACTCCTTGGACTGGCATTTAAAAATCAGATCTGGGTTGCTAGATGTGTTGCTGCTCCCAGGCCCTCTCAGGGTTCAGTCTGGCTTCCTTCCTTCCTTTAATTGGAATTCCTTTTCTATCACTCTCCCTTTATCCTCAATACATTTACATTGGATCAGTCACCTCTACACAGAACCAATCTCCCATTGCTGCCACCACCCCAAACCCACACAGATGTCCCCTCACCCTTCTGGCTCTGACACCCCACCCTGGTCTACTGCCCCCCTCTCCCATCTCCATGGACTCTTACCTTGCTCAGCCCCACCTGGTGGCTCAGTGGCTATTTAAAAACCTTTGGCCTGATCCCTACATTAAGGTCATATGGTATGAACTGACAACTCCTTCCTGGGAGGGAATTGGCCAGGGGGTGGTGACAATGAGATGAAGAGACGATCAAGAGAGGGAATTGCTGAAGCAGCGAGTCAACACCATGTGAGAGCCCCTGCCAGGGGGCAGGTGGCTCGGCTGACTACAGCCTTGGCTACGAGAGGAAGCAGTAGGGTTTCCTCTCCGACAGGGTGGTGGGGCAGAGAAAGCAGGCTTGCAGTCAAGCTAGCCCTTTGTTTTCTCTTTGTTCACGCTGTCTGATCATCTCCACCCGCCCCCATCTGCTTTTTTTGCTGTGGCTCAGTGTCAGCCCTCTGGTGACAGGCTGCCTGTCTTTCTGATGCCTGCCCAGGACTTATTCCTCACACACCAGGCTAGACCACCTCAAACACACCCACCAGATTCAGTGCAAGTCCACGCAGCCGTTTTCACGAGCTGTGGAAACTAACAGAAACTTATTTATGTTCCATAAGTTATTAATAAGCTAGGATTTTACTGGTTTCCATTCCAAGCACAAATCTCTCCATAAACGCTTGGGCAAGGGTGGATGAAAACACAGTGAGCATTATTGGATGAAATCACCGTAAAAGGAGTATTGTAATACGTCATTCCATTTTTCCTCATTAAGTCTGCTCTGGGAACATCTTGTGGTTTGCAGTTGTGAAATGAGTCCCATCAGACCTGGAGACCCAGGACCACTTCCATCCTGCTTGGCCCAGCCTCCTGCCTCCCCACAAGTCCCCGGAGAAGATGTTTGCACAGTCGACGCTGGTAAAGTTGTCCTTTATTATCGGTGGAGCCTTTGGCCCCAAACCCTGACACAGAACTCCAGGGAGACCAGCTGGACCACACGGGGGCTGTGTTTGCCCAAGCCAGTTCTAGGATGACATGGCCTTGAACCCAAGCCACCTTTAGGGAGGCCAGCTCTGCCTGTTTCCCTGTGCCTCAACCCAAGTCTTGGAACTTACCACTCCAGTGTGATGCAAGGCCTCGCCCACCTGCAGCAGAAGAAGAGCGTGAGAAAGATGGACAGCAAGAGAGGCACACAGCAGGCCCCCAGTTCCAGAGTGGAGCCGAACTGAGCCCAGGTGCGTGTCAGGATGTGTCAGGACAGAGAAAGCCCCACGCTGGCGGCCGTGAGAGAGGGGGGACAACAGGAGAGATGGAAGGGCTCTTCCGGGGCCAGTAGAGCCAGGCCTTCTTCTCTTCACTTGCCTCCTAAGCAGAAAAGAACAAGAAAGAGGATGGCAGGGCCTGCCCTGAGGGAGCAGAGCCAGCTCTGCACCCACTCTAATCTCACGAGATGGAGGGCAATGACCAAGGACGCTGGACCTGTGCTGGAGACCGTGGCTCCACGCTGGCCCTGCGGCCCTCCGAGGGCCCTGGAATTCCCACAGGGCTCACTCCCCCCAGCCAGTGGGGGTCTCAGCTTGAGGGGATCAGTTTGAGGGCAGAGTGGAGGGAGGTAGAGGCCCGAGGGAGGCCGGAGCGGGCCTTCTGCAAGTCTGTCAAGAACTAAATCAGCAAATCTAGTTGTAAGAACTAGAGAAAGGGGGTGTGTGGTTCCCAGAGGTCGCCTGGGGGTGGTTTGTAGGTGCCCTCCTGTGGGACTGACCGTGGGCCCCTGGCTCATCCATTGTGAGGAGGGACACAGACACATCCTCCAGGGACAGGGTCGCCTCACTCAGCCTCTACCTAGGTGTCTGGCAGCTCTTCTTGGTCTGTGGGCTCCGAGGCATGGCCCTCCTCTCCCGGCCAGGCTCCGTGGAGTGAAGGGGGACTGGACAGGAATGGCGATGGGAGAGGGGCCAGCGGAGAGCAGAACCTCAGAAACGCTCCCCTCACTCAGGTCGCCTCTTTCCGTCATCTGTCAGATGAGATGGCGCCTGCAGAGCACTGGCCGCCCGGCACGTGGTAAGTGCTCATTAAATCCTGTTATTGCTCGCAGTGGCAGCGGGAGTCACAGGGGTTGCTGTTGACGGCTCATTCGACCACGGAGTGCAGAGCAGTCGTGACCTCCCCATTTTACAGATGGAGAACTGAAGCCCAGAGCCATGAGGTAACCTGGCCAAAGCTGCCCAGCTGGCCTGAGGGTCGCAGAGTCAGAAGGAGGGCTTCTCTCCTGCAAGAGGTCACGGGAGCCCAGCTCCAGGTGTGGACTTTATCCTCCGAGGGAAGCAGAGCAGGATCCAAAAGACAGGGGAAAGGGAAAAGAGAGATGGAGAATGTGGGCCCGGACTCAGCGGAGGTGAGGGAGAAGGAAGAGACAGAGGATGTGGGAGGAAAGGAGGTCCAAAGCCAGGCTTACCTGTTGGAGAGGGTGTAGCCGGGATGTGGGCCATGGAATGCAGAGGACCCTTGGAATTTGGGGGGTCTGCAGGAGGCAGGAGGCTGCGGCTGCTGGTCTGAGCTCTGGAGTGAAGCCCTCCCGGGCTAACACACCAGATGGACCCCTCAGGAGCTGGGTGACCTTGGGCAAGTCCTCTGAACTCCCTGAGCCTCCGTTGCTTCATCAGTAAAATGGGGGAAATAGTTTCTTCTTCACAGGCTGAGCTCTTAGTCCTCTCTCAACCAGAGCAGCAACTGTCACTGAGCCAAAGAGAGACGGCTGAGCCGGGGCAGAGGTGATGCCAGGCCCTCCAGTCTTCTCTGATACACTGCAAGGAGTTGTGCCAGAAGAGGGAGCCAGCGAGACTCCACCTGTACCACAGGTCTGGAGGAAAACACCCTGCATTTTCCCAGAGGAAAAGTTTCCATCAGAAGAGAGCTTCTTGGCCTGACTGCCAGGATCCTTCCCTCACAATCTGGAGGAGCTGGGTGATGTGGCCCAGCTCTGTCACTTCCAACCTGTGCAGCCGTGGGCAAGTCACTGGTCCCCTCTGAACCTCAGTCTCTTCATCTATAAAATTGCTTTGAGGATTATAGATAAGCTTTAGACAGAAACAATTGGTGTTAATTTTCCCCAGGGAGGCAAAATAACCAAACTTCAGAGAGATCAGGGCTCAAATCTCAGCTCCCCCAAAAAGTAGCTAAGGAGCCTTGGGCAAGTTTCTCAGCCTCCCTGTTTCCTCATCCATGTGGAGTAAATAACTGAGATGATGCATGTGAAGCCCTTAGTACAGTCTGGTATGTAGTAAGGACTTAAAAACCAGTGGCTGGCAACTAGAAGGATGTGCAGCTATGACACACAACTATCTACTGGGGCTTTGGGGGGAAAAAATAAATAAATAAAATCTTTAAAAAAAAAAAAAAAAAAAAAAAAAAAACCAGTGGCTGTTGTTATTACTGCTTGTCTGTTTCACTCTCAGCCTGAACCAGACCCTCGCCTGACCCTGCCTTCTATCTCACCCTGCTTTTGACCCCAGTTTTCCAGCCGGGTGTGGCCTGAAAACTGTCTTTGTGGGGCAGCCATCCAGGCCCAAGCACAGTGTTGGTCTCGTCAGTGCCACGCCACAAACAGACAGAGGCGGTGTAAGTAAACACTGGCTCCCTGGTGGCCGGGGAGGTCAGCTGGAGGGTGCCAGCCTGGTCTGATGGAAATAACAGCAGAGCCCGGGGACAGGGCGGGCCACAAAAGACCCTTGGCCAGGCAGGGCAGCAAGGGAGTGCCGAAGCCAGGGGCATCCAGGCCACGTCCTCGGCTTCTGTCTCGCCCCCCCAGCTGGGCCTGCCATGGCCCCGCCCTGGGTGCTTTGCTCTTCTTCTGACTTGACCATGACCTTCCCAGAGCGAGCCCCTGCCCCTCAGTGCTCCCGGCCTGCTCACCCCAAGTGTGACCACCACAGCGGTATCGACAGTAGTGCAGGCCCCAGGCACCTTACACACCATCTCATCTGAGACCCTCCCCGCCCCAACATGGCCAGTGCCATCACAGATGAAGGAAAACTGAGTCTCAGGGAGATGACCAGGCCCTGATCGCAGAGCTGGTGAGAGACACCGGGAATTAGATCCCAAGTCTGCCCCCCAACCTCAGCGTTCACCCTGCTCCACGCTGGAAAATGACTTCTGCTGCCCTGGAGTCAGCCCCCACAGCTCTCAGGCTGCACCCTGCCCTTCTTCCGCCAGCACCAAGCACAGTCCAGCACCCCAAATGCAACAAACGTGGCTGCTGAATGACTCCACACGTGGAGGCAGAACCAAGCACCAGAGTGGGAGATGCTTCTCTGAAGGAGAAGGGGGTGGCCTGAGCACGGATCAGTACTTCCCATGCTGCTTTGTGAGCACTAATTCACTACACCCTAGAAACCACCCAATAGGGTCGGAGGTCTGATTCTCATTTTACAACTGAAGAAACGGAGACTAGAGGGTAAGTGAGGCGCTGACACTCACACGGCTCTGAAGAGGCAGGGCTGAGTGCGGACCAGGGCTGGTGGCTGACGCCATGCTCGGCCCCTCTGCATGGTGAGGACCACAGGGTGGGGGCCCTTGAGGGCAGGCCCCGATGCCTTCCCCTCTCTGGCCACCGCCCCGTGTGGACCTGGCACAGCGTTGGCAATCGCGATGAGTCTGCTCAGTGAGCGGACACACAGGTAAACAAACAAATTACTTCTTGGGCTCCTTGAGGTTCTAGAAGCCAGTGGAGGAGGTAAAAGCATGGACTCTGGTACCGCACTGCCAGCTGTGTGTTCTCGAGTGAGTTATGTCATCCTTCGGTCCCTCAGTTTTCCCACCCGTAACACAGGGATCATAATAGGCCTACCTCACAGGTCGACATGAGGAGCCAGTGACTCAGCATTTGTCACAGTCTTAGAACATCTCCTGGCACAAAAGAAGTTCCAAGTAAGTGTTTAAAGCTGTCTCAATTTGGTTTTGGAACAAGTCACAGTTGTGTGTACCTTTAAAATTATGCATTTATCTGAGCTAGTATTTGACCAAACTGATACCAAGGTCCCCTCTTGGTAGCTTGTGGATCTGGACATTCACACAAACTCTTGACTTACGTTTTGTTTTACATATGAGACTGGCATCAGGCCTTGATCAGGAACATTCAAGGAGAGGGGTCCCGCATTAGTCTTGGTTCTTAAGTCACTTTGCTTGCTTTCTGTTCAAGGTGAAACAACATGAAGGGGTCATTTTAAATGCCAAAGCCAGGAACGTTCTGTGTTGCTAGGGAAAAGCTCAGAGCAGAGCTTCTCGGAAGCCTGAGGGTGAAGATAAAAGTGGAAATGACTAGCGGGTGCTAGAAAAGCACCATTCCCGGGAGGGAGCTCGGGGCTCTGAGATCAGAGCATGGTCAGGGTGCAGAGGGGCCCAGAGAGAGAGCTGCCCCCTCACGAGAGCAGGCGGAGGGCCTGCAGGCCTGGCCAAGGGAGCCGGCAGAGAGCAAAGGCAGCAGCCACTCAGTGGTGCCACACACACCTGTCACCTGTACCCTGGGGAGCCAGGCCCTGGTGTCGCTAATAAGGTGTCCGCCTGCCTTTGGGGCCCTCACTTCAACTGTGGGACACGGATGCAGAAGTGAACTAGTGCAGGGAGCCTCCTGAGCACGCCCCGGCGCTGCTGTCAGTTCCGCACAGGGAAGGAGAGAGGACACGGCCTCCCCCGGCTCCTCTGAGGGACAGCCCTTCCTCTCTTGACAGAAGTATTCGGATAGAACAGTTGGGGGGGGTGGGTGAGACCCTTGGCACACGCACAGAGGAAGAGGGATTTGACCAGGTGGTGCAGGCTCAGGGAGACAAGAACAGGAATGTGTCTCCTCCCACGGAGACGGAGAGTAAGACGAGATGAGATACAGCCGTGCTGGGGCCACCAAGGCGAGGGCCAGAGAGCCACAGCATGGTGGCAGAATGACCAAAGAGAACTGGAGGAGCAGAACCTTCTCACAGGAGAGCTTTAGGGTTTTCTTTATTTTCGTGTAAATGTACCCCAGGCCTCTGGCCCCCTGACTCACGCTTGCACAGAGCCGACATTGGTCTCTTCTGCTTCCGTGTGGGTGGAGGACTTGAGAGCTCTTAGAGGGACTGGTCTTATAGAAATAATAGCTGCCAGGTGCCGGGCATCATGCTGCGTGCTTTACCCGGACTGACCCATTTAACCCTCACGACAATCCTATGAGGCGAGTCCTATCATTACCCCATTTTTCAGGTGAGGAAAGTGAGGCGCAAAGAGAGGAAATAACCTGTGGAAGGCTCATAGTCAGCAGATGCTGGGCCTTGATTTGAGCCCCGGGTACGAGGGACCCCTGCCCCAGGCCACACACTGTGGAGGCCCCTGCTCGGTTCTCCTCTAGCCGTGCTCCTCCCACAGGGCAAGGACCAAGGGATGTGCCACCTGGATCCCACGTCCCTCCCCCCTCTTCTAGACCATGCCCTGGGTACTCAGTGCCGGGTTCTGTCACGTAGGACGGGACCCCTGATCAAGGTGTGTTGTAAGGAACGGACACAGGGGCCCCACAGAGAACTGGCCGCGTCAGTCTGCTCGGGCTGCCACCACAAAACACCACAGCTTCAGGGTCTTAAACAATAGAAATTTATTTTCTCACAGTCCTGGGGGCTGGAACCCCAAGATCAGGGGGCCGGCAGAGGCTCTGGAGAGCACCCTCTCCCTGGTGGCAGACGGCCGCCTTCTCACCGTGTCCCACGTGGTGAAGAGAGAGCACACACGCTGTCTGGTGTCTCCTCTTATAGGGACACCGATTCAATCAGATCCGCCCCCACCTCACCTTACTTACTTCCACAAAGGCCCCATCTCCAGATACAGTCATACTGGGCGTTAGGGCTTCAACGTATGAAGTGGGGGCCGGTCCATAATGCTCACCAAGAAAATCATGGGAGTCTAGGTGGTGGACGATTCCAGCTCAACACCTGAAAGCTGGTGGAAGCTGCCCAGGGTCTCACTTGGGGGAATAATCTCTGAACGTGAACCAAGGGAGCCAACTTTGGAGCCCAAGTGTGGGACACCTCTGCAGACACAGCAGATATGGAAGAGCAGGGACCTCCCCACATCGGGTTGCGTGTCCATGGGGCTGCGCAGGACTGGTGTTCAACACTGCCACCTGCTGGTGCAGGGAGGCAAGAGCAATAGAGGGCTGTTGACTCCAGTTCTGTCTGCATCTGATATTTCAGAAGCAGGACTAAGTAAAGCCCTGGGGTTTTTAGAAAACTCAAAAGCAAGATATTAAACTTTAAAATATTAGAGTTTGAGGGGAAGGGAGAATTCAAGTGATGAATTAGAAGAAAAGAGACATGACCAGACTGGGACCGTAAGTTCTTGGTATAGGATGTACTAGTTCCACAGGAAACTAATGCATCTGCATGGCTGTTAAGCAGCTCGGTAATAAAAGGTCTGCGGCTGCTCAGACTGGCTACCCTTTTAACACCAAATACTGGCAAGAATGTGGAGCAACAGGAACTCTCATTCATTGCTGGTGGGAATGCAAAATGGCACAGCCGCTTTGGAAGACAGCTTGGTGGTTTCTTACAAAACTAAACATACTCTTACCATACGACCCAGCAATCACAGTCCTTGGCATTTACCCAAAAGAGCTGAAAACTTATGTCCCCACAAAAACCTGCACACAGGTTTTTATAGCAGCTTTATTCATAATTACCAAAACCTGGAAGCAACCAAGATGTCACTCAACTGGTAGGTGAATGGATAAATAAACTGTGGTGCATCCAGACAATGGAATATTATTCAGTGCTAAAAAGAAATAAGCTATTGAGCCATAAAAAGAGATGGAAGAAGCTTAAATGCATATTACTAAGTGAAAGAAGCCTGTCTAAAAAGTCTACATACTGTGCAATTCCAACTACATAACGTTCTGGAAAAGGCAAAACTATGGGTAAAAAGACCAGTGGTTGCCAGGGGTCGGGGGTGGGGAGGTGAACAGGCAGAGCACTGAGGGTTTTTAGGGCAGTGAAGATACTCTATACAATATTACAGTGGTAGATACACGTTATCATACATTTGTCCAAACCCATAGAATGTGCAGCACCAGGAGTGACCCCTAAGGTAAACCATGGACCTGGGTGGTAATGACGCGTCAGTGTGGGTCCATGGACTATAACAAACGTCCCGCTCTGGTGGGGATGTTGATAATGGGGAAGCTGTGCATGTGGGGGGCAGGGGGTATGGGGCAAACCTCTGTACCCGCCTCTCAATTTTGCTGTGAACCTAAAACTGCTCTAAAACAATAAAGTCTTTTAAAACAAAGCGGTGGAAATGTGGAATAGTCTAGTTTTAAGTTTTAATAATAGTCTGGTTTTAATGGTTTAAGACCAAGAGCTGGAGCTGTGAGTCAGGAGAGAAACTGTATTCTTCACCACTCGCTCTCCTTGTTTGTTGCAATCTGCTATTTTTCAGACGTTGTGAGACATCGTGCCATGTCATACTCACCTGCAGTTAGAGAAACTGAGGGGCAGAGAGGTCCCAGTGAATTGTCCAAGGTCAAACAGCAGTTAAGTGGTGAGGCTGGCCCATTGGCGTAGTGGTTAAGTTCAAGTGCTCTGCTTCGGCCCGCGGTTTGCAGGTTCAGATCCAGGGTGCAGACCCGCACCACTTATCAAGCCATGCTGTGGCAGTGTCCCATATAAAGTAGAGGAAGGTGGTCACCGACGTAAGCTCAGAGCTAATCTTCCTCAGCAAAAAGAGGAAGACTGGCAACAGATGTTAGCTCAGGGCCAGTCTTCCTCACACACACACAAAAAAAGATAGCAGTTAAGTGGTAGTTCTAGGATTCAGCCAGTTTTGCCAGCACTCTGCTGTCTCTCTGTAGGAGGGTGGGAAGCCTGCAGCAAGTGTTGGGGAGAGTCTGAAAGCTACTTTCACATACCTGCTAGGAGGGCGACGGCTTGTCCAGACATCTCTTCTCTACTCAGGACTCAGGAATGCAGCCTCAGACCTGTCCACAGAGAGCCATCGGAGAATAGTTTCTGTCCAATTGCTATGGATTTGTGCACAGGGCGCATGACCTCAGCAAGACACTTGCATCTCAGGCCTCAGAGTCTGAAGGCGGCTCAAGGACAGAACAATCCAGAATACGATGTCCCCTGCAGCCTGCAGGCCAGAGTGTGGGCAGAGCTCACGGCCCCGACAGCACTGAGAAAGGATGATGATGTGACTGTAACAAACAGAAACCTCAATCTCTCCTTCTGGAAACAAACCTTGGCCCTTAAATGACACCAACTCCATCGTGGCCATGGCCAGGCTCTCACTGAACTCCTTGGGACATGCACAGCAAGTGATCTCCATAATCAAAAGGACAGACTCAAATGGCCATGAAGTCCCCAGGGCAGGACAAATGTTGGCCATTGCAGCATTGTATCAGATGGCTGGCCCTCTGTGGCAAAAATAACCTGCGTATTTAGTAGCCAGATCTTGTTTTTTCCAAATTGCTTTTGCCTTTTGTTAAACAGCCCAATCCAGAAGAGTCTTTCCTTTCATCACAGAGTGGAAAAATTCTTGGCGGCATTCTCCCAGAGCGGGGACCTGCCCACGGATCCCAAGGGCCCCCTCGCCCCTGACCAAGTGAGTCCTCGCATTCACGGGAGAGCACGTCCTTCCAGGAGGTCGGGCCTCACAGCTCCACGCGGCCCCTCATCCAAAGCCGGGAGGAGGCAGAAGAGGCACTCTTGGGACAGATGATTTTGCTATGGTTTTGTACCTGTCTTTTTTTGTTAATAGTCTGCTCAGACCAAAAGAAAGAAAACGTTTCCACTATTGTTTGGGAAACTCTGGGTATGTTGTGTCACGATTCCAGGCACGTGGATCGGCATGAGCGGTGCAGGGAGATGGCCGGGGCCTCCCCTTTCACTGTGCTTGTGAGGAGGGGAGAGGCAAGGAAGCTCTCCCTCCTCTCTCCTTCTCCCGGAGGGGCACCGCCCCGCTTTGGCCCTAAGGGCTACAGGAGCAGCTCCGGCCCTGGAGACATTTCCCCCCACCCCACTTACCCCTTTGGTTGATAACAGATTTTAAATGAATGGTTCCAATCTCCCGTGCAGAATTGCAGAGAATTTGTGTAGCTCCTCCTCCCTCAAGGAGTGGGGCATGACTCCCCACTCTGTCAGCGTGGCTGCACAGAGTGACTTCCTGCCAAAGAGGACACATGAGAGGGGGAAAGGTGATTGGACAGTGCAGAGGCCTGACAGACGCTGCCTCAGCTGTGTGACCGAGGTCAACCTCAGCAGCGATAAGTCACGTTGACTGTATGTATCCTCGACACGATGTGGTGTGAAGAGCACTTTATCTCCGTGGTCTTCCCCCCCGAAACCTATAACCTCAGTCTGATCATCAGAAAAGTAACAGACAAATTCCAATTGAGGGACATTCCACAAGACACCTGACCAGCACTTCTCAAATTGTCAAAGTCATCGAAAACAAGGAAAGTCTGAGAAACTGTCACAGCCAAGAGGAGCCCAAGGAGACACAGTCACTGAATATAATGTGGTGTCCTGGATGGGATCCTGGAACACAGAAGGAACATTAAGTAAAAACTACAGAAATCAGAATTAATATTAGTTAACAACAATGTATCAATATTGTTCATTAATTGTGACAAATGTGCCATGCTAATATAAGATGCTAATAACAGAGGAGACTGAGTGTGGAATAGAGGGGAACTCCCCTGTATTGTCTTTGCAATTTTTCTGTAATTCTAAAACTGCTTAAAATTTAAGTTTATTTTTTAAAATGAATGGTTTCAGTTTCACCTTCTGCTTTCTTTATTTGCCTCTTTGCGTCACCTTCTTAACAGCCTTGGCATCTCAGCTGGTCTCACAGTCTATTGTATATATTTATATACTTATCTATTTTGCTTTCCCACTTTGGAGATATTTATACCAGTTTAGTCTATCAAGCCAGTGATCGGTCCAAAGATGGACACACCTCAGGTGTCCTCAGGAATTTTGAGGGAGCTCCCAAGGGTTTGGGGCCACCATGCCATCCCAATGCTTATTGCGTAGCTACTATACAAAGTCTCGTATCTCACAGCGAGCTGGGATTCTCTGCTGGTTCCTGCTGGAAACCATGAGTAGTAAATGAAGAATAATAAACAGAATGTTTGTGACTTGCGTACTACCAATATCCTGTGGACTGTTTTGAAGGGCACATGATACAGGAGCCCCCCAGCCCCTCAACAGAATTGGATTGCACCCCAGTCCCATGGCCCTGGCAGTTCAAAAACCTCTTAGATTTACGCAGCTGCCCAGGGAAGAAAGAAACTTCATTTCCCCAGCTCAGTTCTATCTCTGCATTTCTGCCTCTGTGTATGCGGGCTCCAGGAAACTCATCCCCTTCCTTGATTTCCACAAAATCTCACTGACACCAAGCATTTTTAGGATAAAGAGATGTTTTTGGAATTCAAGGGTATGGAGGGAGCTGGAGGAGGACTTTACATCTCAGCAATTCAAACCCTTTCCATCAGACACCAGACGTTCCTATCCTTGAATGGCCATCTGCTGTGGGGTCTCAAGGGACATTCCACTGGCCCTTTTCCCCCACCAGATCACCAACATCACCCCCACTCTGGGCTCTTCTCCATCTCTCCCGCTTAGGGGAAAAAAAATCAAGAATCTCTCATTTTCTCATGCAGAATAGCACAGCTGTATTTTTATTGCCTGGGTTCTTATCACACCCTTGTTATCTGGGGCACACCTTACACCCCAGGCAGTGCACCAAGGCATATTCCCAGACAAAGACAGTATAGTCCCTTTCCTAAGAGGAGCCCTGCTGCTAGCGGTTAAGAAAATCTCTGCCTGATCATGTCTGGCATCAAGTATCATGGCCCTGCTCCTTCCACATTCATCTACCCTCTCCCATCCAAGAATAAACTCCAGCTTTTAACGTTAATGTTTGAAGGTGGGTTCATATAAAATGCTTGTCAATATCACCATCCTATTAAGCTTCTATCCATAAACTTCCTTCAGTCAACATTGTAGTTGAGGCAAACGCACTTCGCTGCCTTGGATTATGTACACATTTCTACTTAACATCAAAGGGAAACTAACCAAGTGCACAACCACAGTTCTTACTGCCCGAGTCAGTCTCATCCTCTTTGGGTAAAAATTTACTCCTGTAAATATTAAAGTCAATAATAAAAAGAACAAGATAATAAAAATATGTTTGGGTCCCTATCGAATTACTTTTTCTTAATCATGCTTTGGCATTTTGCCCTGGGCATTGAAAGATGCCATGAGGGGATGTCATAAGAAACTCAGTTTTATTTACTGTGGGGTTGTTGCTGGGGATGATACTATTTGCATCCTGTTTCCTTCTTTGCTTTGACTGCTAGGGAGCTCAAGTTATAGCTCATCCCAATTAACTAACTGGAATCTTATGACAAACATGACACAATAACCTCACACACCATACAATTCATCCAACTAAAGTATAAAGTTCAATGGCTTTTAGTAAATTCACGTAGTTGTGTACCCATCACCACAATCAATTTTAGAACATCTTCATTACTTCAAAAAGGAATCCCACACCCCTTAGTCATCACCCCGCAAATCCCCCATTTCCCCCAGCCTTAGGCAACCACTAATCTACTTTCTATTCTATAGATTTGTCTATTCTTCCCCATACAAATTTGCCTAATTTCCTATTACATATAAATGGAATCATACAATATGTGGCCGTTGGTGACTAGTATAATGTTTTCAAGTTTCATCCATGTTGTAACACATATCAGTACTTCATTCCTTTTCATTGCTGAATAATATTCAATTGTATGGATAGACTCTTGGGATGTTGCCACTTCTTTCTATTATGAATAGTGTTTCTATGAACATTTGTATACAACTTTTTGTGGGGACACAAGTTCTCGTTTCTCTTGGGTATATATCCAGGAGTGGAACTGCTGGATCATACGGTAACTCCATGTTTAACCATTTGAGGAGCTACCAGTCTGTTTCCTTATTTGCTTTGACTGTTTTCCAAAGTGCTGCACCATTTTATATTCCCACCAGCAGTCTGTGAGGGTTCTAGTTTCTCCATATTCTTGCCAATACTTGTTCTGACCTATCTTTGACTATAGCCGTCCTAGTGGGTGTGGAGTGGTATCTCACTGTGGCTTTGATTTGCATTTCCCTGATGACTAATGATGTCAAGCATCTTTTCATGTGCTTGTTTGCCATTTGTATATCTTCCTTGGAGAAATGTCTATTCAGATCCTTTGTCCATCTTATTAATTGGGTTTTCTGTCTTTTTATTATTGAGTTGTAATGGTTTATAAATTCTAGATACAATCAGATATATGATTTGCAAAATTTTTCTCCATTTCTGTGGATTGTCTTTTCATTTTCTTGTTGATGTCTTTTGAAGCCCAAAAGGTTTTCATTTTAATGATGTCCAGTTTATTTTTTCTTTTGTTGCTTGTGCTTTTGGTATCATTTCTAAGAAATTATTGTCTAATCCAGGGTCACAAAGATTTATACTTCTGTTTTCTTCTAAGAGTCTTACAGCTTCAGCAATTCCGTCTAAGTCTTTGATTCATTTTGGATTAATTTTTATGCATGATGTGAGGTAGGGTCCAAATTCATCCTTTTACATGTGGATCTCCAGTTGTTCCAACATCATTTATTGAAAAGATTATTCTTTCCTCCATTTAATTGTCTTGGCACCTTCATCAAAAATCAGTTGACCACAAATGTGAGGGTTTATTTCTGGAGTCTCAATTCTATTCCACATCTGTCTTTCCTTAGGACACCACACTGTCTGATTACTGCAGTTTTCTAATAAGTTTTAAAACCAGGAAGTGTGAATCCTCTAACTTTGTTCTTTTTCAAGATTATTTTGCCTATTTGGGGTCCCTTGAATTTCCATATGAAATTTAGAATCAGCTTTTCAATTTCCACAAAGAAGCTACCCAGAATTTGATAGGGATTGCTTTGAATCTGTGGATAAATTTGGGGAGTATTGCCAGCTGTATTAGTTTGCTAGGGCTGCCATAATAAAGTACCACAAATTGGGTGGCTTAAACAATGGAAATGTATTGTCTCGCAGTTCTGGAGGCTAGAAGTCTGAGATCAAGGTGTCGGCAGGGTTGGTTCCTTCTGAGGGCTGTGAGGGAGCATCTGTTCCAGGCCCCTCCCCTCACTCACGGTGGTTGGCTGGCCATCTTTGGCATTCCTTGTCATGTAGATGCATCAGTCCGCTCTCAGCCTCTATCCTCACGTGGAGTGAAGATATCCTTTTAATAACAACCTCTTGATCGTCCTCTTGATACATGTCCTTTTAATAAAGACACCAGTCATATTGGATTAGGCCCACTCTAATAACCTTATCTTCACTGGATCATTTGCAAAGACCCTATTTCCAAATAAGGGCATGTTCACAGGGACTGGGGGGTAAGATCTCCACATCTTTCAGGGGAATACAATCCAACCCTAACCATCTTAACAATATTAAGTCTTCCAATCTATGAACATGAGATGTCTTTTCATTTATTTAGGTCTTTAATTTCTTTCAACACTGTTCTGCAGTTTTCAGAGAAGATGTTTTACATTTCTCTTAATTTTTTTAATATTTTTCTTTTTGATGCTGTTATTACAAATAGAATTATTTTCTTAATTTCATTTTGCAGTTTACTCATTGCTACTGTATCAAAACACAATTAATTTTTGTATATTGATCTTGTATCCTGCAACGTTGCTGAGTTTGTTTATTAGTTTCAATAGTTTTTTAGTGGATTCCTTAGGTTTTTCCATCTGCAAATAGAGATAGTTTTACTTCTTCTGTTTCAATCTGGATGCCTTTTATTTCATTTTCTTTCCTATTAATTTTCATTTGTCCTAATTTCTGTATTAATTTGCCTTTTTTTAAATGTGGCACATTTTTATGTAAGCCATCCCAAATCATTTGGTGGGATCTAAATAAAACACATTTAAAAATAAAATGCAGGGGGCCAGCCCAGTGGCGTAGCAGTTAAGTCGGTGACCCAGGATTTGCAGGTTTGGATCCTGGTCATGGACCAACACACCACTTGTCAAGCCATGCTGTGGCAGCGTCCCATATAAAAGTAGAGGAGGATGGGCACAGATGTTAGCCCAGGGCCAATCTTCATCAGCAAAAAAGAGGAGGATTGGCAACAGATGTTAGCTCAGAGCCAATCTTCCTCACCAAAAAGAAAAGTAAGAGTAAAATAAAATAAAATTCATACTTTATTAATGCAGTATTCTTTTTTCTTTTCAATTCACTCAGAAGCCCTGAATTTTGGCAATGATTTCTTCCTGTGTAGAAATTTTAGGGGAAAAAACACAAAATTCCTGATGATGTGGCAATTTAATTATCTACCACATATTGGTAGCAACCATTATCCTTCAAAATGATGCTTTGGAAGAAGGGTAACATATAAATAGATTTCATCTTGGAAAAACCCACTAAAAAGTTTTTTTAAATTATAATAGCACCAGGTTATCATGTTGTCATTGAGAAAGCCCTAGGGACTCCAGGTTCATGAAGTGGTCTGTAACACATGTGAGTTTTACACTGTTCTCTGCCTTCCCCCAAGGGCAGGCCTGTGTCTTACTTCCCTTCTAGCCCAGGTGCTGGTACTGTGCCTGACATACAATGAGTATTTAGTGAATGCTGGTCGATCCTAATTCAGCTAAGCCACTTTTGCTATCTCTTGCCTTAAGAATTATATTTTAATGTATTTCTAACCTCAAATGATTTTCTCCCTGACCACATATTAATATTTCCATAACCATTTTAATGGCGACTAAATCGACAATCTTACCAGGCACGTGGCACTTCTAGGCTGTGGAAATGATGAATGAGAAGATATTTCCCTCCTGTTGCTTGTCAGCTGCACAGAACCTGCTCTGGAATTCTCCAAGGATGGACCAGCCTCTCCCCAAGGACTGAGGTTGCATGGATAGATCCAGGAATTTTCAGAAGAGTGGCAGGAGGGCTCGGTCCACGGGACCCTGCACATTTCTGTGCCTCCAACCCTCGTCATTGCTCAGTGTGAGGCCTCTTGTTATGTACCGCCTTTGATCCCTGTTCTGTTATTTATTGCTGGTCAACAAAGCACCCCCAAACTTAGTGTCTTTATCATAACACAGTTTTGTGGATCAGCGGGCTGATTCTTCTGCTCCACGTGGCATCCACCGAGGCCACTCAGGGTAATCAGCTAGTCGGGGGCTGGTCTGGTCTAGAGGGTCTGAGACGGCCTTATTTACACGCCTGGTGACTCTGGGGTTGGGGGCTGGCTGGAAGGCTGGGCTCAACTGGGGACCACCAACTGCAGTGGCTAAACATGGCCTCTCCAGCACAGGGGTGTCAGGGGAGTTGGTTTATGGCAGCTCAGAACTCCCAGAGACAGGGGTGCATGAGAGAGGAGGTAGAAACTGCTGACCTCTTAAGGCCTGGGCCTGGAACCCGACACCACATCACTTCTGCAGTACTCTACTGGCCACGGCAGTCACAGTCACAAGCCCACCGGGGGCGTAGACCCCACTTCTGGAGGGAAGCAGTGCCAAAGAATTTGGACCCACCCACTACAACCTCCACTGGCCCCACCACCCCTCCCCTCATAGGTGGCCTTTCTGCATGTTTCACAAGCATCCTTGAATTGGAATGCAGTCTGTTCTGTAAATCATGTCATCTGTGCGTACAGCACAGGCACCGCTGTGACTGATGGGGGCCTCCAGGGAGAGCCACCTGAGGCCTGCAACTCCCTGCCAGCAGCAATGCTGAGGGAGCGTCTTCTCACATGTTCCTGTAGGGCAGAGCGTCTCCCGCCGTACACCAAGGCGTGGCACTGCGGGGTCACAGCAGGGAATCACACAGTTACCTTGGGCCAGCGCCGTCAGGCTGCTCTGCACAACAGCACTGCCCACACTCCCCTGCAGGGACCCAGGGTCCCCTCCCCCTGCACTCTGGCCGACGCTTGGCATTACCCGACTTTCTACTGTTCACTAATCCAGTGGATGTACAGAGCCAAGTTTCAGGTGGAGCTTTTAAAACAAGACCTCTGCTTTTGGGAAACTGTGAGGGAAGGAGGGCAGGAAAGAAGAGGCAGCTGGCTGGGTGGGTAGAACCGGGAAGTGAAGTCATCTGGACTGCTCGGGACCCTGCAATCCTAGAGGCACACACGGCAGTCACGGGCCACCCGGTGGACAAGGGCAAAATGCAGTGGGACATCAAGAACTTGGCATCCCAAGCAGCTCGACTGGAAGGTGTCCACTCCACACTGCCGCGGCGGGCTGTGGCTGCCTCTCTGCGGGTCCTGGGATGGGTGGGGGGGCATCAGAGTTGGCCTCACTGGGACTCCTCCTCCTCCTGGTTCTCTCAGTCCTTTGCTTGGGACAGAGGCTCCATCTTTAGGGGACATAAATCCCCTAATCTTCTCCTCCTTGGCTCTCTCTCCCGTTCCCTTCCTCCCTTCCTCCCACCTTCCTTCTCCTCCCGCTCTCCCCGTAGAACAGACGTGGCCCAACCCCAGGTCTTGAGGAATATCTGCTGAGACTGCAGCTGCCTTCCTCCCGGACGGGGAACCCCTGACCCCTCCGACTGTTGGGTTTCATCCAAGAACCTCAGTTCTCTAGCCAGAATATTTGCACCAAAGTCAGTAGAGTCCTCTAGCTATTAAGATAACTTGCCAAATTCCCTGAAGGTTTGCACATGTAGAAAGAAGAGGGAGATGCCGTTCTTTAGACACTGGCTGCAGTTGGAGCCGGCTTGCCTAGAAGGAGCGCAGGGTCACTCAGGTCTTCACGGGGAGAGTCTCTTTCAGAACTGCCTGGACACACGGGAGATGCGTAGAAAAAGGAGTCGAATTGTTCTGATTAGGGAACAGCAGTTTGGAACTCGGCTAGCAGCTGCATGCTGACGGCTGGAGGAAGCAGGGTCTGCAGGAGTGACCTGGGGACCTCAGGGCCCGGTAATTTACTTCGAGGATCACACCCTTCGTTAACTGCAGACCTTCAGGAAACACCTGCTAGACCCCACAGCTGTGTGCTGTGGTCGCTGAAACCAGCATTGAGTGGACATGGACAGAAAGAGACAGTCCTGGGAGAGACAGGAATGAGAGGGAGTGCTCAGTGAGAACAGGAAGTCAGAGGCAGGAAGTGACCAGTAACGCATAAGCCCTGGGAGTAGAGGGGTGGGGGTGGGGGTCTGGGAACATTTGGGAAAGAGCCCCAGGCTTCTGCATAATACGTGGATGTGGACAGGGCTCTCAGGAAGGAGGACCCCAGACTGGTGAACGTGGGGATATGCAAACTGAAGGCATCCGGGACACACATGTGTGCGCGCGCGCGCACACACCCCCCTCTGCAGGACCACATCTCCTTGATCGCCGGTTCTCAACCTTGGCCGCAAATTTGAATTGTCTGGGGGCTTTAAAAACATGCCTAGCCACCCCTCCACCAAACCAGTGACGTCAGCATCTCTGGGTAGGACCCAGGCAGCAGGTTCTCAGAACCCCCCGGGGACTGTGGTGTAGGCAGGGCTGAGCAGCACTGTCCTAGATCCAGGAACCCTGCCGACCCCAGCAGCACAGAAAGAAGGCGCCACCCATGGCCTCCCGCAGGAAAAGACGCGCCTGAGCCGTCTCCCCTTCCATCCTGCTCTTCCTCCGCCCTCCCTCTCCCTTCCTTTCCCTCTCCCTCCTTTCCTCCCCTCCCCCATCCCAACAGGAACTCCTCCCACGGGCACAACACATCAAATACAGGAATTTGAATTTCAGATAAACCGCGAATAATTTTTTAGGATAAGTATGTTCCATGCAATCGTGCAATATAATAATATTAAGAATATTATTGGTGATTTATCTAAAATTCAAATTTAACAGGGTGTCCTGTGTTTTTAGTTGATAAATCTGACAACCCTAGATGGGAACAACTTAAAAACAGTACGGGGAAAGGCTTCTTCCCCCTCACGGAACGGAGATCTGACAAGACCACCTGCACCCGACCTAGAATCGAACTGCGCGTCCCACAGCTGAGCCCCTGTGAGAATCAGCAGTTTTCTGCTCTGCCCCACGCGTCACGGGCCCTCAGCACTACAGGTTATCGCCACCAGAGGGCGCACTATGAGCAGGTGGGAGGAACCAGCTCGGGAGAGCCAGCAAAGAGGACAAGACCCCGCACCACGGATGCTCAGGGACGAGCAAGGAAGCAACCCCCAAATGAGCACCTATGTTCAAGCAGTGGGTTAGAGGGAAATGGCTTCCTCTTTTAAACTAAATCCCCTTGACAGCAGTCAAGATGAAATCAGAGAGTAGGCTACGCCCAGGGTAGAAAGGTAAGAACTCACAAACTGGCAGGTATTTCTTTTATAATCGTTTATTATTTGTTTGTTTTCATTGCACAAGTGAGATGGTCAAACCATTGAGAGCTAAACGTGAAAGGTCCCCTCTATCCCACCTGCCTCCCTGTAGTAACAAGGGTTACATATTTGGAAGACTGTGGGTCCTCCCAGAACTTTTTCTATGCATGTAAATGTATGTATGCACGTAGCTGTTGGCAAAATCCTTTACACAAATGCCATCACAGCAGGTATGTGTGCATATATATATACACAATATATATACATATTTCTGGAAATTGCTTCTTTTGTGTAATAAATTTTGAGGACCGTTCTGTGAAATACATAATATGAATTCCATTTTATCTTCACAATGACCCTATGAGGCTGGGGCTATTGTTATTGTCCATTTCACAGACGGAGAAACTATGGCACAGAGAAGTTAAATGACTTGCCTAAGATCACACAGCAAGTAGCCAAGCTGGGATTTAAACCTAGGCCATCTGTCTTCGGCGAACAAGTGCTTAATCACTCTTCTGGAACGCTTCGTTTTAACCAGGCATCACATACCCTGCTAGGGACGGGCCGTGGTGTACTGGAACACTCTCTTGTGGATGCGCATTATCCGCGTCCAGGATTCCACTGGTATCGCTGCGGTGGGGATCCGTGCGCAGCAGTGGGCGGGGCTCTGCGGGGTAGACCCGAGGTGGAGCATGCGCAGGTCGCATTTCCACAGATACTGCCTCACCCCACTCCCACCCCCCTCGCTGCCACCAAAGGCCCGCTGGGAAGGGGGCGCAGCCTGCGGACAGGCACAGGGCAGTGGCTGCGGGAATGACAACGAGTCCCACGAGGCTGCAGGGCGGGGTTTACGGGCAGACGGCGAATGTTATCATCTATTTTATACAATGCTATTTCATTGTGGTTTTAATTTACATCCCCCCCCATTACCGAGGAACACACTCATCTTTTTGTATGTTTATGAGTCATTTGTATTTTTATGCTGTGAATTCTATGTTCATATTCTTTCTTCACGTTCCCAGCGGGATGTTTCTCTCTGTGGTTTGTAGGTGCTCTAAAATGATGGGATACTAGCCCTTTGTCAGTTACGATGCTGCAAACATTATCCCACATTCCCGCTGCTCACACAAACACAAGTCTTAATAATAGTGATCAGGAGTGTCAGAGGGGGCAAGAGGATGTCTCAGCCTCAGCAGGTGAACGCGTAAACGGGACAGGCTCCCTGGAGGACAGTCTGACCATAGACACCAAATGCGCTGTGAACTGTGCGTGCCCATTGATGCGCTATTCCATTCCTGTCCTAAAAAATGACCGTGTGTATAGACAACAATTTAGCTACAAAGATGCTCGTTCCAGCTTTGTTAATAATGTAAAAATTTAAGAAACAAATATCCAGCAATACGGCATTGGGTAAATAAATTATATCTTCTTCACTTGCAGTATTGAATACAATATTGCCATTAAAAAAGATGTGATAGAAGCACATTTTCTGACTGTACTACCATGTGAAAAAATGGAGGGTGTGAATGATTTTGTCCGGTATTATCCAATTTTTGCAAAAATTTTAGAAGTTCAGACTGATAAAATATACCCCAAAATGTTGATAGTGGTTTTTCTCTGAGTGGCGAATGTAAGGGATAGTTTTGCTGTCTTCTTTTTGCTAATCTAAATTTTCTTAAATTTCTATAAATAACATAAATTACTTTTATAATAAGAAACATATATTTTCTCTCTCTCTCTCTCTAGCTATCTGTGGTAGCCAGCTCCAAGATGGCCCTTGGTGAGCCTCATCTCCTGGCGTTCGTGCTCCTGTGGACCCTCCTCTCACACTGAGTCAGAGCCAGACAGTGTGACCCAGGGAATCCTGCAGAAGGGAGGGTGTGTACGTCCAAGGCTAGGTCATCGGGCATCGTGACTTCCACCTTTTCTCATGGATCACTTGCTCTGAGGGGCAGGTGCCATGTCGTGAGGTTGCCTGAGCAGCCCAGTGGAGAGGCCCACATGCAGGGGAAACAAGGCCTTGGCCACAACCAGTCTGAGTGGCCAACCGTCTGAGTGGGCCGCCTCGGCAGTGGGTCCTCCAGCCTGGTCCAGCCTTCAGATGACCGCGGCCCCAGCCGATATCTTCACTCAACCTCATGAGAGAGCTGGAGCCAAGCCTCCCAGCTGAGCTGATCCTGAATTCCTGATTCACGGAGACTGTGCAAGATAATCAATACTTGCTGTTGTTTTAAGCCACTAATTTTGGGGGTAATTTATGCAGCAGTAGATAACAAGATCAAGTTTGGTACCAGAAGGGGTGCCTCTGAAACATAAGCCTAAAAATGTGGGCATGGCTTTGGAACTGGGCAGTGGGCAGAGCTGGGAGGACTTGGAAGAAAGTGTCCGAGAAAGTCGAAAGGGCATCAGATTGGCAGAAGGAGGATGTTGGTGAAGATTTAAAGGCAAATGTACTGGAAACTCGAAGAAAGGGGACTTCTGTTATGGAGAGGCAGAAGTTTGGCCACACTGCGGCAACATGGAAAGTAGGGACTGTACCTCATCAGTTTGGTGATCTAGTTAAGGATCTAGCTTCCAGACCGATCCAAGCATTGGGATCCTCCACTCAGGGTATCTGACTCATTACACCCACAAAGAATCAGGTCTCATCCAGCACAATGAGCTGTGCCTACTGGCCTCCTGGAGCTGACAGATTGGGAAAGTAGAGGGTTGTGCTTCTTGCTGGTTCCCAGCCGGGTCTCAGAGAGCTTGGGAGTAAGACAAGATCAGGTTCGCGTCCCACAGAGTCTAGAGCGGATGAGGCCCGCAGGACACATCTGAGGAAGGGAGGGAGGTGAAGGGTACCCAGGGGAGCTCTGAATCAACACTCTGCCCTCCCAGTGGCCTGCGGGGCCAGGAGAAGCCTGTAAACTGAGTGAGAGAGCAAAGGGACCAGAGCTAGGGTGGACTCTGGGGTGCTGTGCCCTCAGGGAGGGCTCTGGATAGGATGTGTGTACTGGAGGTCCCTCCACATTACTCTCCCTAGTGACAGGAGTCCCGAGCACGCGTGCTGTCCTGACGAGGGGGCACGCGATGCCTGAACTTGAACATGATTTGCCTGCATTTACTGGTCATGCCTGTTTGTCCTTCTGCTTGTCCCGCATCTTTGAACACCCTTCTTAGCTCTGGAGAATTCCCTCCTTCTGGGTCCCTGACTCCCCGGGGGGCGGGAAACTGTTTCCCAGAACCAGGGTGCAGGCCGTGCAGGCCCGCCAGTCAGACGCAGCAGCAGCAGCAGACTTGGATTAAGAGCCGGTGGCTCCAGATGAAGCAGGGCCCCACGGGGGCAGGGAGGCGGCAGGGTCCAGTGGCAGATGATCCAGGGGTGTTTCTGGCCCATTTGTGTGGTGGCTCTGCTCAGCACTGGCCACAGTGTCGCTCCCTGGAGCTGCCTTATGGTGGCACGTTTGGGCTGTGTCCCCACTGCACAGCCTCTCAGCCTGAACCCCAGGCTGCTCAAGGGATGCTGGGAGCCCCCCATTATCCTGTAATACGTTCCGTTTCTGCTTGAACTCATGCCTTGCAAAGCTCGTTACTCCTCTGCCCTCCTCTCCTACTTCTTGCTCATCCACTCCAACCACTCTGGACTTCTTGCTGTTCTTTGAACCTGCAAGAATGCTCCCTGCCTCAGGGCCTTTACACTGGCTGTTCCCTCTGTCTAGAATGTTCTTCTCCCAGATGCCCGCATGGCTTAAGCCTTTGCTTCTTCAAAACTTTGTTACAATGGCATTTTCTGACTTGCCCTTTCCTGATCACCCAATTTGCAACTCCTCCAGCACACCCAATGTCCCTTGCCTGCTCATTTTTTCCTTTTTTTTTTTTTCTATAGCAGTTATCTCCTCTAACATTGACCTTATCATCTTATCGTTTATAGTCTTCTCCATGTGGGTGGGAATCCTGGTCTGTTTTGTTCAAAGATGTTTCCCCTGTACCTAAAACAGTGCTTGTCACATTGTGGGCCCTCAACAAATATTTGTTGAAGGAATGAATGAATGAATTGAAAGAATGAATGATTAGGGGAAGCTTCACTGAATGGTGACAGTTAACCAGGTCATGTAGGAAGAGGGTGAGCAATGGGGATATGTGGGGGGAGAACATTTGGGCAGCGGGGACAGCCAGTGCAAAGGTCCTGAGGTGGAAGCGTGCTGGTGTGTTTAAGCAACAGCAAAGAAGCCAGTGTGGCTGGAAAACAGTAAGGGCAAGAAGGGTGGGACAGAGGTCGGAGAGGTAGGGGCGGCGTGCACTCTGAGATAGGAAACCACTGGGGAGCTTAGAGCAGGGATGTGACACCATCTAACTGATGATTTATAAGCATCATTCTGTCTGCTGTGTGGAAAATAGACTCCAAGGGAGGCAGAGAAGCAGCAGGGAGACCAGTTAGGAAATGTCTGTGCTCACCCGGGTGGGAGACCTGGGGCACAGCCGCGGGGGCGGTGAGAAGGGGGTGGATTTGGAATGTATTGTGAAAGAAGAGCTGATCAGACTTCCTCTCAGATTGGACGTGGAGCATGAGAGAGAAGAGAGGCATCAGTGACAGCTCCAGCTTTTAACCTGAGCATCTGGAAGGATGGAGTTGCCACTTACTGAGATGGGGACGATGGGAGCAGGCTGGGACTGGGGAATTAGGGGTTCCATCTGGGCCTAGTAAGCACAAGGCGCCTATTGGAAATCTACGGGGAAATGTCAGAGAAGCAGCCGGCTATATGAGCATAGGGTTCGGGGGGCCGCCAGGCTGGCTGCACAGCCTTCAGGCGCAGGGTCAAGCGAGGAGGCTGTGAGCTCGCCTGGGCGGGGAGTGAGGGTACTGAGGAGGGGTCCAGGACTGAGCCCCCGCTGCACCGCTGAGAGGTGGAGGATGTGAGGAGATGCCTGGAAGGTGCAGCGGGGGGACACCAGGGGAGAGAGGTGTCCAGAAGCCAGATGAAGACAGTAAAGGAGGAGGGCGCCGCCAACTGTGCCTGGTGCACCGACGGGTCCGGGGGGCTGAGAAGGGCTGCGAGGGTGAGGGCTGTGCCTAAGGCACCCAGCGCGGCCGGAGTCGAAGGCGCTTCACCCACGGCGCTCAGAATAACCCTCAAGAACAAGCCTTCTTCTTGGCCTTCTCCTGCCTTCTTAGCAAGCCTGGGGGACCTGGGGTCAGGGGACAGGATTAGAGTCCCAGCTTTGTCACCACGGGCGCTTTCCCCATCAAGTTGAGACTGTTTCCTTTGGTGTAAATAGGACTAGCAGGTCCTGCCTTGGAGGGTTGGGGAGAGACTGGACCAGAGCTCTCCAGGCGCAGTGAAAAGTGGGACCATGATTTCATTGAGGAAAGTGAAAGACAGACCGCTGAGGGGTGCGCCCCCTACTGTGGGAGGTACCTCAGGGCCAGGAGAGGAGAGGGTGAGGGAGAACGTATGCTGTCATCTTGTGTAACAGAGATCAACACAACATGCTCTAAGGGACACTGTTGCCCCAGCTGGGGAAACCTGAGTGAGGTCTGTGGTGACAACAGTACTGCACCCAGGTTCCTGTCCCTGACTCTGACCGCTGGACTGGGGCGTGGGAGGGAAGGGCCTGTTCTTGGGAAGCACCCACTGCACCGTTCACGGGTGAGAGAGCATCACGTCCGCGACTCGCTCTCAGACGGCTCAGGCTTTATGGTAATAATATGTACTTGGGGAGAGAGCAAAGGATAAAGCAAGTGTGGCAAAACAGTCACAGTTGATGCCTTGGATAAAAGGTGGATGGAGGTCTGCACTAGTCCTGCAGCCCTGCAGTAAGTTCTCAATTATTTCAAAACAAGAGTCGTCTAAAAGCCCTTAAAAAGTTTCTAGGGTGTTCTTCGGTATTGTTTGAATCTTGTTCAGTGAGAATACATTTACGCGTTACTAGAAAGTTAAGGGTTTTTAACGATTAAATAGACACAGTAAGGAAAACTTATGAACTGTAAATCATAAGCTGATCAATATTAATTACTATATTTGGTTGTCATTCTACTGATTATTAATATGATTATTATACTTATTATTATTATTGATGTTGCTGATATTTCGAGTGGGTCTCGAATTTCAGGAGTGTTCCCGCGGGAGCGAGTCAGGTCATGCTCCAGCATCCCCCGCTGGACCCCCGACCCATGGAGCTCGCCGTCAGCCCGCCGGCTTTCGGCAGTGCCTCCCTCCGTCCACTAGAGGGCGCTCGGGACTCCTGCCCGTGGGCGCAGGCCGGCCCCGCAGAGCCTGAGATGCGGGCGCTGAGCCGAAGGACCCCCGCCCGCTGCGGGCTGCAGGGAGCCTGCGAACCCCGGGGCGGTGGCTCTGGCGTCTCTGGAATCCAGCTCAGTTCCCTGACCCCTTCTTCTTGTTTTTTTCCTGCATAGTTGGCTGTTGGCTCGAGGGTGACACTGAAAAAGCATAAAATTCAATAATTAATTCTAGAGACTGGATCTGGGGAAATACATTTAAATCAACCTAGGCAGACCACCTACTCCACGACATTGGGGAGCTAGACAGAGGTGGCAGCGAGTAGTCCATGGGCCAGATTTGGCCCCCAGATGTCCTCTGTTCAGGCATCATGGTGTTTGAAAAGCTGAGTTGGAGATCAGTATTTTAAAATTGGGAGACTTCACATAAAATCCAGATTTCTGTCTTCACTTATGAAAGGGGGTGAAAGAAGCCCACTTCCTCACATGGCAACACCTCTCTGGAGCTATGGAGCAGTTGCCCCCTTTGGAATGGGCATACACTGCAGCTCACCACAGTCCCCACCAGGCCCTACTGCCTCACCCTGGGGCCACCTCACTGCCTGTCACCTGTTATGTCTGCTATGTCACCTGCCTGGCCCTGTGGGCATCTGGCTTTGCACCCAGACCTACAGGAAAGCCTAGATTAGTCAGATATCCTGAGAATGAGCCGGTTCCCATCAGTCACATTTCCTGGTCAACTGCCATTTAAGAAACGCCCTTGAGGTTGCCAGGCTTTCTGGGAATAGATTTCTTTAATTATATAATATGTTGCCATGCCTCCATGTCATATTACAACTACCGTGGAAACATCAAGGCAGACACTTGAGTTCAAGCCGGGCCACCTTGAACAGTCACCTAACCTAGCCATGCCTTAGTTTCCTCGTCTGTAAAGTGGGGGTGTTAACAGCCTCGTAGAATGCTGTGGGAATGCAGGAGACAATCCATGTCAAAGAACTTAGCCAGCGCCTGGCAGAGTAAGAGCTAAATGAGTGTTAGCTGTCTTATTTTAATCATCACACAGGGCAGCTGAACCCGTGGGGAAATGCAGTCGGTGGCTCTCAAACTCGAGTGCACAGCACAGTCACCTGAAGGTCACGTGGGCACAGAGATGGCTGGGCCCCACCCCCAGAGCTTCTGACTCGGTAGGTCTGGGCTGAGGCCTGAGTGCATTTTTTAGGAAGTTCACAGGGGACTGCTGATCTGCTGACCACACTTTGAAAACTGCTGCTGTGCACTTAGAGGCAAGCTCGCCAGTTTAAAAAAATGTGCCTACACATTTGCTTATTTCTCTTGGAAAGAGTCGTGGTAAGTCTCAAAAGAATTAACAGAGAGAGAGTGCTTAAAAGGGTGCCTTGCAAATAATGCTCAATAAGTTAGAATTATTAATAATTAAATAGAGAATAACCAGGAAAATCTAAAACTAAGGAGAAGGACAGGAGGAGAGGGAACTCGGGCCTTTGGGTCAGGAGGTTTGTAGGGGCGCCCCATTTTCATCTCTCGACAAGCCTGTGAAGAAGGAACTGTGGGGAAAATGGTTCTCGGAAATGAGGGCTGTACACCAGACCTCCCAGGTACCAGGTGGAGCCGACCGCAAGCCCAGGTCTGTCTGCTCCATGGGGTCTGGGGTCTTCCCCCACCCCCGTGACCCTCTGAGTTGTAGCTAAGCCAAGTTTCACCCCCTGATCTAGCGGTGGCCCCGTCCAGAGTATCTACAAAAGGCCTGCCCCCCTGTGGTGCAAGATCAGAGTCTACGGCACAGGATACCGTGTGGGGAGGACGGGCAGGAGGTGCAGAGGAATGCCCTGGGCAGGGGCCGGGCACCGCCAGTCGGCCCTGGTTTGGGACAGGCTCCCCGAGGGAGGCAGGTCTGTCCGTGACCTAATCCTGCCCTTTGCCCCCCTGATTAGTGAAGGGCAAATAGCCCCAAATCATCCCCGAATCCAAATGGAGCCAGGGTTTTGGATGGGCTGATCCTAGACCCCTAAAAATCTCCTGCCCATTTCCAGGAACTGCAGGGTGGGACACGGCCCGGTTCATGCCGCCCCCGAGGCCAACGGTGGCTGCTGGCAGAAGGCAGGGACAGGGCGTGGGAGTCACGCATAATGCATGGAGCCCCTTGCAGTGTGTGATGGAGCAGGAGAAGAGGAGAGTGGCTGCTGTGGTGGGGAGCTCACTCTCCCCACGGGGGCCACACTCCAAGCAGAGCTTTGAGACGCCTGAGGACCCTCAATTTGCAGCTGTCCCTCCAGAGAATCAGGAAGGCACACTTGGCAGGAGAAGCCCTTAGAGCATGTTGTGCTTGCTGGCTCATTAGCTTGCTCAGAACTCTGAACTGCTGAGACACACGACATGGGGTCCTCCCTTCGTACTCCCGCCTGGCCCTGCGTTTGCAGGGAAGACCTGCGCGCCAGCCCCCGGAACACTGCTGGCGCGTGCAGGAGGTGCCCCAGAGCTTGCAGGTGGCATAATGCACTCACGGGGCTGGGGGCCTGGAGGGTTAGGGGCCAGCCGCAACCAAGTGCAGATTTCCTATGCTTGCCCAGTAGTGGGGCTGGATTCCAACTCCCGTGCCTGTGACATTGGAGGGGGAAGGTTGTCCCCGTGGTCAGCCTTCAGAAGAAGCCTGAGGATGACTTTCCCAGGCTGCGGAACGTCTCAGATCACAGAGGAAAGTCACCGCTTCACACCCTCACCACTGGGCGAGCGTGGTTTACACGGGTTAGACTTCGAGATTTAATTTTGTGATGAGGCTGCTGCCCGAGTCTAAGAGTCCTGGGTGTCTTGGAAAGGGCTCAGGAAGGACTCCAGGGAGCCAGTCACCTGGGGCGTCTGGGTGGGATGGCTTGGACACAGGCGCATGTGTCACACGGTGGTGAACTGGCATTCACACCGACCCCTCATCGCCAAGGAGTGGGAAGCCCCCTGGACTGGGCATCCGAGGCCGCCCTCTGTTCTGATCTGGCTGGATTCTCTTTATCTTCCAGCATCCAGACTCAACTGAACCTAACCTCTGCCCGCCCCCGGGCTGCCTTGTGGGCCCAGAGCTCCTGTGGCTCCTTGCATCTCCCAGTGCTTATTTTAAGTCAGAGTACTCAAGTGTTAATTTCTAACGAGGCTCCATTTTCCTCCAATATGCTCTGCAAAATTCTGCTCCAGATCTGACTGCCTGGAAGTCTTCTCTGTAGTCTCTGTTTTTGTGAAGACTTGCTGTTCTCACTATCCCTGTGAGATCCCAGAAATTACTCTAAGTCTTCATTAGGCAAGGTCAAGGATGCTCCTTAAAAGGGGAAAAGCTAGATGGAGTATCCCTTTGCCCTTTCCTTCATCCTCTTTTCTGGAATCCATAAGAGATAGCTGGAGCTCCAACAGCCTTCTTGGGCCATGAGGCAAACTAGAGGATGAAAACAAAGGCTAAAGATCATGAAGCAGAAACAGTAAAAGAACCTGGTGCCCCAGTGACCATGGAACCACCACACCAGCCTGGACTGACTACGTGTAGAACTGTCTTAAATGAGAGAATAAGCAGCATGATTGGGTATAAACTACTGCTCTTCTAGGCATGGTGCTTTCATAGCAGCTGAACTTAATGTTAACTGAGAGATCATCTCTCCCTGGGCTGACTTCCGGCTAAGCTGCCTCTTCCCTTCTCTCTCCACATAGAACTGACACCCAGGGAACTGCCTCAGCCCACTCTGTGGCCAGAATGTTCTGTTTCTTGAGTTCTTGTTCAACTTCAGGCGGTTTGTACAATTGTTTGTAAGAGAGAAGTGTGTGCTGCCTGGATGTCTCTTGGATAAAAATGTCCTCCAGACGACCTGCCCCTGTCCTCTGGCCCAGTGTTCAGGCGGGGCTGGCCTTCAGGCAGGATGCAGAGGCACACCTGTACCGGCTGGTAGGTTTTCACCACCACCGTGCAGGTTGTAGCAGTGGCTTCCTCAAGCCCCACCAGTGCCCCCACTCTGTTCCTGGTTGCTTCTGTAACCCTCAGGCCCATAATCCAGCCCCTGAAAGGTTAACCCGGGGAGGCGGGGGTCTGACTCCCTGCCTAGTGTGTGTCCTCACTGGTGATGCCCAGAGACGCCTCTGCAGCCGGGTGTCGGGGAGGGGCCACACTCCATTCTGGCGTGGGAAGAAGGGGCCTGGCCCCGGCGCTGGCTGGGACTGCTGGCATCTAGAGCCATGTCCCTTCCCACTTGGTCGCTGCTGCCCTGCTGATTCTGATGCCCCCACCTGTAACCAGTGAATGCACCTTGTTCTCTGGACTCAGAAACACCCCAGGGAGCACTGGCCGTCTCCCCCTCACCAACGCGGACCCCTGGGCACTCACTGGGTGCAGACCCCAGAGCCTCTCACCTTGTCCTCCATTCGGCCCCTGGCCTGGTGGACCCCCACCCGCCAGCCTGGCTCTCAGCGTCCACACCACATGGGCATGGGGTGCGGGCCCACGGAGGGCCACCGGCTGGTGCCCCTGAAGCCCCAGAGCACACAGCCCGTAGACAGGGCTGCATCGCAGGCCGCTTTAGAGCCACTCCCTCCATGTTCCAGCCCCTCCTTGTTGCTGGGGTTCCCTACAGACTCTTCCTCCCGACTCCTCCTGGGTGCGGGCCAAGAAAGCCCTCAACACACACCTTCCCATGTCGAGAACTTCCCCCTGTCGTTGTCTTAACCCCTTCTGTTTGGGCCAGTGTTCCTCACAGGGGGATCTTTGGGGACATTTTGGAAATCAGTGGAGCGTTTTCAGCTGTCCCAGTGATTGGCAGGGAACCCGTGAAATTTAGTGGATAGGGGTTGAAATATTTTTTCAGTAGTTACTGTAAATTTATTAAACTGTGGCGTGCATATAGAAGAGCACACATATCTTAAGTGTACACTCAATGAATTTTCACAAAGTGAACATCCATGTAACCAGCACCCAGACCAAAACCAAAAGGTTATCATAACCCCTGGAGCCCCCTTGGGCCCCCTGCAGCCACCACCACCCACCAGGGATAACCAGCACCCTGCCTCCTCACACCAGGGATTCCTTTCTTGACCCTCCTAGGAATGGCATCAGGCCACATGTGCTCTCTTGCGTCTGGCTCCTTCCGCTCACCATCGTGTCTAGAGGTTCCTCCACGTTGCTGAGTAGAGCTCTCCATGGGCACATGGGTTGTTCCCAGTCTGGAGCTGTTAGGGATGGTGCTGCCTCGAACATTCCTGCGCACATTTCTTGATTCACAGATGTACACGTCTCTGCTGGGCGTTCACCCAGGAGTGAAGAGCTGGGTCACGGGACAGGCACGAGTGCAGCCTTAGCAGCGACCGCCAAAGAGTTTTCCAAAGCTGTTGCAGCAACTGACATCCCCCTGCCCCCCCGCACAGTACGAGAGCTCCTGCCACCCCACTTTGCCGCCAACACTTAATACTGTCTGTCTGTTTCACTTGAGCCATTCTGGAAGGTGTGTTCTGGTGTCACATTGTGCTCACTGGCCATCTGGAGACCCTCTTTTGTGAAGTGTCTGCTCAAATCTTCTGCCCAGTTTTCTGCTGAGTCATTTGCCTTTTCTCTTACTGATTTATAGCTCTTTATGTATCCTGGATATGACTTCTTCGATGAATATATGGATTACAACTATTTTCTCTCATTCTGTGACTCATCTTTTCACTCTCCTAACAGTGTCATTTGAGGAAACAGAATCTTAAGATAGTAAAATTCATCAATTTTTCCTTTAAAGTTAAGTTTTGGTCCTGAGTAATCTTTGCTTACCTCTTTGTTTCCTTCTAGAAACTTCATACTTTTACCTTTCGTTTTTTTATTTATAATCTCATACACCTTTTGAATGACTCATCAGACATCCATGTAGGTGAAAAACCTGTTTATAATGATCTTACCTAAAGCCTCACTCAGCTTGATACATAAACACAAAGTATTTTTTTGCACAGTTTAATACCCACTGAATTTCCCACAATGTGACTCTTGTGTAAATTGAGAGAAGATTGCATTTTGTTTTATTTGGAACTCTACCAAGATTTGAATCATCGTTTCAGAAAAAATACCTCGCTGACAGCAAAGCTGCTCGAGATACAGCAGTAACCATATAACCCACCTGTGTCTGGCTGCATTTCTAGATGATTCTGTGTTTTAAATAGACATACATTTTTAGTTGACTCATTTCAAACTATTAACTGTGAAGGAAATTTCAACAATCTTCATTTGATTATCATCTTATTTCTCTTAAATCCACACTTATTCATGATAGCTCAGAACACGTATCCGACCACTTCAAATATATCGCCTAGTGAGGTCATGCCTGTGCATCTAGGAGTTGGCCCACATATATTATTTTATCATAAATTATTTTTATTGCTCTTTTCTATTACAACTCGGGCATTATATTAACTTGGGGGAGGGAATTATGTGTTAGACACATTTCATTGCACCTTAGGACAGTGAAGGGGATTTTAGAGAGTATGTCCTATAGAAGGAGCCATGGGGTCCGATAGGGCGAGGGCCAGTGGAATCGGCTGTGCCCAGGGGCCTCACATTTCAAATCAAATGGGCACATTAAGGTGTTTTCCTAACCACAGGAGCTGTTTTCTCCTAAAATGGAATTCCTCTTAGGCCAACTAGTTTGACAGTAACAGTTATGTTTTTCTTCTCATTACATTTGTGAAATAGAAGGTCCTACAGCAACCCCAGGAGAAAGGACCCATGAGGGGCCCTGCTGCCCAAGGCCCCCTCCCCTCCTCCACCACCTGCCTGCTCGAGGTCACGTACGGCTCTCCACTAGGTCTGCTCTCACTGGCAGAACGGTCTGAGTTCAAGCCCCAGCTCTGCCCCAACTAGCTGTGTGGCTTCGGGCAGTGTGTTTACCCTCTCTGAGCCCATAGCTACATTCATAAAATGAGTGAAAGAAAACTTACTTGGCACATTTATAAAAGTCAAAGGGTAGTAACTGCCAGTGTTTACTGAGTGCTGACTATAGGCCACAACGTGTGCTGAATGCCTGTTCAAGTCATCTCCTCTCCCCCAGCTCCAACCCCACCATGAGGAGGGGGCCCACCATTAGCCCCATTTTACAGGTGAGGAAAGTGGAGGCACAGAGAGGGTAAGAAGATCGCCCTAGGTCACACAGTTGGCCAAAGGCAAAGCTGAGAGTCGAACCCAGGCTGTCCGACTGGTTCCCATGGAATGGTAACCTGCAGGGCAAACGGTGCCCCTCACGGGGAGACACTCACAACACGGCAGCTCCCGGCTCCTCTCAGGTGTCCACTGGTGTGCAGCTCTGAACTCCTCCATGGATTATTGCTTTCTCTCCTCCCCTCCCCCCAGGAACCGGGTGCATGCCTTTGGTTTAACTCCATTTACTGTATGTCAGAGTGGCTTTTAAACAAGCTGATTTCTAATATCCTAAATTTGGCAGGGTTTGTCAGTAGAACACTAGCAAAAGTGATGTTATTTTTAACTTACCTGCAAAGGACATAGGGAAGTCTGTGTTTGCACTGGAACTCATGTTGGTATTTACCTAAAAAAGTCCAATCCCATAAGCAACAAAAAGCACACTATGTTGAAAATACTTCCAAGCCTCAGGCCACTTATGCCTGGAAATGCTTGACACGAGGAAGCCCAAGTACCCGCCGAGTGCTGGCTGTGACAGGATTTGACCTGCGTCTCTAGATCCTTAAGAATGTTCTCTGATGCAGACCAAGGTTGGGTATGGTAAATAAAGTGGCTTCCAGCACAAAATAGACTCCACTTCCCAGCAGGTGTGGCTGCTGAAATTTCCCATTTTTTGAAAACAATTGCAGGTTGGAGAATTTTAGAGAGCCTTGTCACGTATGGTCGTGCCACGGCAGCCGTCCGGCCATCTGGAGCTGTGCGGTTGTCAGCAAATGGCAGGACCCAGGGCTTTAAAGCGAGCTTCACGGAGAGTCTCTGCTCGCCCAGTGGTCAAGATGCCTCAGGCCTCCGGGCTTGTGCTTCCTTGCCCATCACAGGAGGAGGCTGAACGAAGAGCATCTCTAAAGGCTCCCAGCACTAGACTTCTGGAGCTAAGGGGCCGACACTGCCCGTGATTTTGGGTGGGTTGGTGCTGGATCCCGTTGTGAACAAGCCAGGAGTCACTTCCTTTCTAGCGACATTGGCCCAGACAGCACCTCTCTGAGCCTCCACTTCCCACTTAGTGAAATTAGGAATGATCACACTGATCTCACAGAGAACATTAAAAAGGCTCACACATAAAATGGATGCTCAACCAAGGCCAGTTTCTGGCTTTCACACATTTGCCACCTTCTCTTTTCACCATGTCCTGCCCTTAGCACCAGACCCCCTGTGCAGTCAGCCACCACTACCCACGCCCCATCCCCACCCGTGCTGTCTGCCTCGTCCACACTCTCAGCTCTTCTGCCCCAAACTAGCACCCACTCCTAGACCAAATGTCACAAGAGGAATCACCTGATAAACTGCGACATTTACACCTGGCACTTCCCCAGAACATCTGCATTAAGAATTGTCATGGTAGAACTTCAGTGCATAGAACAGAGAAGAGTCAGTAATTTAAATAGGGCAACATGTAATGAAAACTTCCATTCCTTGATGATGCTAGAAAAAGAAGCATCTGGAATGGTTTCTCTTTTCAGTGTCTATTATTCATATAAGTAACTGGTCCTGCCATGTGACTTATCTGGTTCCATGATCTGTCTCTTTTTCCTCTTGGCAGAATAATCCACTTTACCAGATCCATCTCAGGAGTTTTACCAGTGGGTAAAGGCTTAGAGCTGGGATTCTTGTTTGCTTTCTCCAGTCAGCCACCCCAAATTCTTTTTGGAAGTAGGTGGAGCATAAATGAAAAGTTGGTAAACAAAATTCTTTCTTTGGTCTCATATGGACAGGCATTGCTCTCTTCGGGCAACTTTATGGCTCCCAAACTGTAATTATTGGTTGCTTTTTAAAGTGTCCCTCTGAACTGAGAGTCTTTAGTTATTCTAAATTCATTTGGGATCATTTTGGACCCAGGAATTAAAGGTGACTCTTCATTCCTGTAAGTCAGAGACTGCCTCACCTAAGGAAATGTTCCAGGGCTGTCGGCGTGTTGTGTGGCAAGATGGGCCAATTAAAGCTACATCCCAGCCTCCTCCAAGTGGAAGTTCAGGGTGGCCTTGCGAAGCCTTGAGTCTGATCTCCAGCCTAGAGGACCTTCCTTCCTACAGCCCTGATCCCTGGGGTCCTGGAGCAATGGAAATGAGGGCCGAGACCACTGGGCCAGAAGTATCGTAGGTGGTTTTATTGGCCACAAAGACTCCCTAACATCATGGGATCTGAGTAATGCCCTAAACCACTCCTGACTTCTGACAGAGACAGAGGCTATTCCCAAAGATCCTATAAACTCTCCTATGTCCTAGTAGACGCCCGAGCTCCCTTCCACCAACCCCGCCTCCCTCGCAACACACATCTTATGGGGGATTGAGTGGATGGGAGTATGATCAGGACTTTGCCATCTTTGCTCTTTAATAACAATAATGAAAATGACAGATGAATTTATTGAGCACCTCACATGCATGGCTTCATTTCATCCTCACAACAACTCTGAGAAGTAGGTACCACTATTACCCCCATTTTACAGAAGACAAGACTGAAGCCGAGACGGGCAAATCGCTTCCTCAGGGTTAGTAAGTGACAGAGACTCAAACCCAGCTCTGAGTGGCCCCAGAGCCTCACCTTTAACACCTGCACGCATCTGCTGCCTGCTTTGCCCTGAGCCTGCGAGCTCCGCACCTCACTATTCCACACAGGCCGGACCAGGCTCCTGCTGCCCACACCAAACCCTGCAGGTCCTCAATGCACACTCCAGAGGAGGGGGACAGGGAGACCACAGGGGTAGAAGGGCAGGCTCTGGGGACAGATGGCTCAGGTTGGAATGCAGCTTCAGGGCTTACTCGCGGTGTGGCCAGGGGCAAGTTACTTAACCTTTCCGTGCCTTTGTTTTCCCGTCTGTGCAGAGGAAGAATAACCCCGCATGAGGCTGCAGTGGAGATGGGAGGAGTGCTATGTGTAAAGCACACGGCCGGTGTTCGGCCCACTGGAAGAGCCCCATAAACATGGGTGTTTTGTCAGCTCTGCCATCTCTATTCAGCTGCCCGCTGAGCATCTCCACCCTGACACCTGAAGGCAACTCAGACTGGCATAGTCAAAGCTGAACTCCTCATCTTCCCTCCCACACCGGCTCCCCCTCCACTCTTGCCCACCTCAATACCTGGCAACTTTGTCCTTCTGGGAGCTGAGGTCAAAAACATTGGTGTCGTCCTGGACTCCTCTCTTTCCTGCACACCCCACATCTAACTCACCTGCAAATCCTTTCAGTTTTACCTTTAAAATATATCCAGCATCCAGGGGCGGGGCCAGCGGCGTAGTGGTTAAGTTCCTGCGCTGTGCTTCCACGTCCGGGGTTCGCAGGTTCAGATCCCGGATGCAGACCTACACACGGTTCATCAAGCCATGCTGTGGTGGCGTCCCATATACAAAGTAGAGGAAGATGGGCACGGATGTTAGCTCAGGGTCATGGATGTTAGCTCGGGGACAATCTTCCTCACCAAAAAAAATATATATATGTATCTCCAGAATCCAGCCCTATCTCACCACCTCCACTGCTGCCTGGTCCAGGCCAATGCCATCTCTCCCCCGGGTGCCTCCAGCAGCCTCCTTGCTGGGCTCTCTGCTTCTGCTCTTGCCCGTGACCATCGTCTTCTGCTGTCGCCAGACTAACTCAGGGTGCATCAAGTGACTCTACTCAAGACTCCCTCGTGGCACCGATTTCACCCAGAGTAAATGTCAACGCCTAATCACGGCCCCTCGGGCTGCTCCCCTGCTGCGCTCCCTCTCCCTCTTCCTCTCCAGCCTCACTGGTCTCCTGCTTTCCCTCCTAGAGCCTTCAGCTCTGTCTTTCCCACTCCAGAAAACTGCCCTCCCCCCATATCGGCATGCCTTATTCCTTCACCTCCTGTGGTCTCTGCTCACACAACACCTCATCAAGGCAGGTTCCCTGACTGCTCTAAATGAAACAAGTCCCCACGCGGTCTCTCAACTGCACGTGTCACAAACCAATACATCACCAACTGCCACCCCCCACCAGACCCCCCCGCCATCCTGCTTTATTTCCTCCCAGGATCACCTGTGGAATGGGCCGTCCTCAGACCAGGTGCAGGAGAGGTAGAAAGAAATGGCAAAGTGCTTGAGAAAAGCATTGTATGGAAATATGATTCCTTTGGTTATATAGGAAGATATTACTGTACAAATAAATATATTTCATGTTTTTTGCTGGACAGTACACAATTGGTCCAAAGTGCTGTTTTGGACCAAGTAATGCTGAGGAAGACGTTTTGGAATAGATTTGACACACGCTCAACGTCCCTTCCAAAATAACACCAAAGATAAGGTTGGAAATGCAAACCAGGCCCTTCCGAATAACAGGGTCGGATTGAACACAAGTGTCTGACTGCAGTCCCTCATGAAGCCTCACTAAAGCTATCATGATGGGACTTTTTAAAGACATAAACCTAAAGGGAAAATGAAAGAGGTGAAAATAACAAAATTCTGGGAGTTGGAAAGCTTAGGAATAAGAAGTAACTGACTGAGTGGCCCTACAGAGCTGGGTTCCAAGGTCACTGCAGGGAAATCCATGAATCAACTGGATTTATACAGGAGAAAGCTCAGAAAAACTCAGGAACCTGGGGCCCCAGGTCCTTTTGGAACTAAGAGCGAAGTTGCAGGGAGGGAGAGTGTAAAATAAGGGAGGTTGGTTGAAATCTGTTCAGTAGTAGTTAGATGCTGGGACCCCCAACCCCACTCCATGTAGCGAGGTACCTGCCCTCCCCACTCTAGCAGAGTTTGACAATTTGCTTTCCAGGGAGGGTAAACCTAGGGACCCTGGACTGTGTAACATCAGAGCCAGCTGAGACCCAGGGTATCAAACCATAAACAGGGGGATTCAGTGACCGTGGACATACTGGATGTTGACACCCCTCTCCCCTCCCTCTTCCCCTGTTGGGCTCCAAGAATGCTGGCAGCCAGGCCTTTGCCCTCTAGAGAGGAGGGCAGAAGACTCTTCTCTGCCACATCTGACAAACCCAGGTGGAAAGCTCTGAAGATATTAGGGGCTCATGGTCTCCCCCAACTACTGGCAAAGCATAGCACTCCACAATAACTCAGTCAAGAAGCTCCACTTGTTCAGACAACCATGGATGAACAGACATCTGAGGAAAGCCTCCACAAGACAGAGGACAAAACAAGAAAAGCAACTTGGAGGAAACAAAAATTAGGCAAGGAGAAGAAAACTTCCCAAAACTATCATTGATAACTTTTGAGAGATAAGAAAAGATGTCACATCCATGAAACAAGAACAGAATACTATAAAAAAAGAACACTTATAGAACAAGAACCATTTCTTGAAAATTAAAAATGTGAAAATAGAAATAAAAAACTTTGTAAAAGATTGGAAGATAAAATTGAGGAAAAGTTTTAGAAAGTAAGGCAGAAAGACAAGGAGAAGGAAACAGGAAAGAAAAGAGAAAATAATTAGAAGACCAGTCCAAGAAGTCTAATATGCAAACAAGAAGAGTACAACAAAGCAAGAATAGTGAAAATTGAGAGGAGGGGATATTCATCAACAAAGCAATACAAAGAATATTCCCCCAACTTGAAGAGCAGGAATCTCCAGATTGAAAGGGAACTTCAAGTTTGCAGCATAACGGGGAAAATATACTCACACCAAGGACATTATTATGAAATTTCCAGAACACTGGGAATAAAGAAAACCTACCATGCTTCTGAAGGGTAGGAAAAAACAGGCACATGCAGCAGATCAGGAATTAGAATGAATTTGGAATTCTCAAGAGCAAACAGAAAGAAAAACAGACAAAAAGCAGTGGGGGCAGTGGCTTCAAAATTCTAAAGGAAAATTATTTCCATCCTAGAATTCTATACCCCGCCTAGTTATCACTCATGTGTAAGAATAGAATAAAAATAATTCAGACATGCAAATTCTCAAAAAAAACTTAACTTCCACATGCTTTTTCCCAGGAAGCCATTGGAGGGTATTCTACCAGCTGAAGGAGTAATCTAAGGAGAAACGAAAGACATGCCACCTATGTTCGTTTCCTAGGGCTCCCATAACTACGTGCCTCCAACTGGGGGTTTAAAACAGCAGAAATTCATTGTCTCATAGTCTAGAGGCTAGAAATCCAAACTCATGGTGTCAGCAGGGCCATGCTTTCTCTGAAACCTCGAGGAGGATCCTTCCTTGCCTCTTCCAGCTTCTGTGGCAGCAGAAGTCCAGTCTCTGCCTCCATCCTCATATGGCTGTCTCCCTTCTGTGTCTTCACATGGTCTCCCCTCTGCACGTGTCTGTCTCTGTATCTCTTTCCCTCTTCTTATAAGGACATCAGTCACATTGGGTTAAGGGCCCACCCTACTCCAATATGACCTCATCCTAACTTAACTAATTTCATCTACAATGAGCCTATTTCCAAATAATGTCACATTCTAAGGTTCTGGGGACAATGTTTAACCCAGTATGACATATAGAAACAGGAGATGAGAGGAATTCTATGGAGGATAGTGAAGGACTAGCCCAGGCTGACAGCTATGTACCAGGGTAGAGGGCAACCAGCCCAGACTGGGCAGGTTAGATGCTCGTAGATTTTGTCAGGAAGGCGAAATTGAGATTTAGAGATTGATTTAATGATAAATACATAGAAAACTGAGCAAACAAACAACAGCAACAATAAAAAAGCAATTATTAATTCCAGGAAGAACAAAAGATTAGTTCATAGCCACAGCTCTGCAAGGCATACCTAAACATACACAAGAAACAATGAATGCTTATCAAGCCAAAATTACAATATAAATATGCGGGGAGGGTGGGGGGATGGGAAGTGGTGGAAATGGAGGGAGGAAAGAGTGATAAGTCCTTATCTTCCACAGTTGAAGAAGGCCAAAAACTGGAGAAGCCCGAGTTAGCAATTCAAGTATATAGAGAGATGCGGAGTACATATCAAAAGAGTTGAAAACGTTGTCCCTCGAGAAGGGGAAATGGGAGGGGAGGAGAACTGAGGAATGTTGTTTGTCTTAAACCTTGTAGAACTAGTTGAACTGTACATATGCACAACCTCAACTAGAAAAAAATCAAAACAAGAGAGAGACCCAAACTGGGCCAAATCATCAACAGCCTTGTGCAGTGCACACTACACTGTAAGTATATGTTATAATTAACGTATTTTATGATGAAACTCTAGAGTCAGCCTATAAGAAGGGCAATTTTGCACCCCCTTGCCCCACCCCAGAGGACATTTGACAATGTCTGGAAGCATTTTTGGTTGTCACAACGTGGGGGTGCGGTGCTACTGGCGTCCAGTCGGCAGAGACCAGGGATGCAGTTGAACGCCGTGCAATGCATAGAGTGTAGCACCCACAACAAAGAATTTGTTCAACAACTAACAAAAAGGAAAGATCTGGCCCAAAATGTCAGTAGGACCAAGGTTGAGAAACCCTTGCTCAACAGATGGCTGGGAGGAGAAGGCCCAGTGAGGAGGTCTGGGAAAACGGTCTCTCTACACTCACACAACACTTCTGACACCAGATGTCTGGGCTTCTCCCACAGTGACCAATTCTCCAATTCTCTGTGGAAACCAACTGGGTGTCGTACAATTCAGTTTATTCCTGACAATCTATCTCCAATTTATCTACTTGGAGTCAGCGTCATATCCCACAAGTGAAGGGCTCAGTCCACCAAGATCGGCCCCACTCTAGATGCCAGTCACAAGTCGTGTTTCTGGTCAATTGGCTATAAATCAAGGGTTCCCATGACCCCCTGCTCATGTTCGATAATTTACTAGAACGGCTCACAGAACTCAGGAAGTCACCTTACTTACATTTACCAGTTTATTATAAAGGATACAACTCAGGAAAAGCCAGATGGAAGAGATGCACAGGGCAAAGTATGAGGGGGAGCGTGCTGCCATGCCCTCAACAGGTGCACAACCCTCCTGCACCTCCACATGTTCATCAACCCAGAAGCTCTGAACTCCATCCTCTTAGGTTTTCATGGAGGCTTTATTCCACAGGAATGATTGATTAACTCAACCTCCAATCCCTCTTATCCCCCAGGAAGTCAGGGGGCGGGGCTGAAAGCTCCAACCCTATAACCACGTGGCTGGTTCCCCTGGCAACCAGCCCCCATCCTTAGGGGCTTTCCAAAAGTCACCTCAAGAACATAAACTCTGGTGTGGTTGAAAGAGACTTGTTATGAAAAACAAAAGACACTCCCTTCACCTTTATGGCTCTCATCACTTAGGAAATTTCAAGGGTTTTAGGAGCTCTCTGCCAGGAGCAGGAATGAAGCCCAAATACATATTTCTTATAATAAATCACAATATCACAGGAAGTTGTTGAGCTCCTCTAGGTAAGAAATCACCAAGGCTGAACCGAGAGAGTTCTAAGGTGACTCCACAGGACTGGAGACTGGAGACAGGTGGTAACAGTGGAGTCAAGGCTGGGTCTTCCCACTGGGTATTTCGGTGGATGTTGATACCATCAACCAAAACTAGGAAAAGGCTGTAGGGGGAGAGGAAAACAGTTTAGTTGGTTAAGCTTAGTTTGAGTTACTTAGAGGCCACGGGAGGTCAAGGTGAAGATGCTTAGTGGGTAGGGTTCTGGGGTTTAGGACAGAGGTCTGGAGGGTGGACATGTATGTGGCAGTCACCACATTTAGCAATAGGGTTTCCTGAGGGCTTTATTTTTAAGCCACTGTTTACCCAAGACCCAGCATAGTGGCTGACACTTAACAGAAAACTTGACAGAAACAGACTCACTGACTGAATAAAGGAAAATCACATGCACTAGTTTCCTACGGCTGCTACAACTAATTACCACTGTGGGGAGCAAAATTTGCCACCCCAATATGTGTCTCTTTGGCTTGATTATTTTTAAGAACAAGACTCTGAAAGAAACTTTGACCTTCCCTTAACTGCTAAGATAATTCAAGATAGAAGGCCTGTCCCAGGACAGGCCATCACCATAGATAACTATGGGTAGGACAGACCGGGAGGATCCTTCCTAAGCCCATTTTTACCAAAGTTCCCTCTGTCTCTCTGTCTTTGTCTCTGTCACTGTCTTTTCTGTCTCTCTGTCTTTGTCTCTGTCACTGTCTTTGTCTCTCTCTCGTCACATTGTCTACAGCTGCCCCAGCAAACATTTCTTGACCAAACATTTGCTTTCCCATCTCCGTGTGAATTGCCTTCCTCCTCTTTGAAGTCCCAAACCACTACCCCCAACATCTTTCTTTGTCTTTAGCTGAAGATGGTATTTAAGGTGGTGGCTTCAGCCATTTTGGTGAGTTCCTCAGTTTTCCTGGGTTTCTCCCACGTATACATGTTAATAAACTTTAATTTTCTCCTGTTAATCTGTCTCATGTCAATTTAACTCTTAGACCAGCCAGAAGGACCTACAGGGTAGAGGCATAGTTCTTCCTCCCCTACACCACAAACTGGGTGGCTTAACAACAGAAATTTATTCTCTCACAGTTTTGGAGACCAAAAGCCTCAAATCAGTGTCACTGGGCTGAAATCAAGGTGCCAACAGGGCCACACTCCCTCCAGAGGCTCTAGGAGGCTCTTGCCTCTTCCAGCTTCCAGTGGCTGCTGGCACTCCGTGGCTTGTGGCATATCACTCCAATCTCTGTTGCTGTCTTCACATTGACTTCTCCCTCGTGTCTAATCTCCCTCTGCCTCTCTCTTATGAGGACACTTGTGGATCTGCCCAGATAATCCAGGAAAAATCTCATCTCAAAATCCTTAATTTAATCACATCTACAAAAAGTTTACCATATAAAGTAACATTCACAGGCTCCAGGAATACCCTGGAATAGCCTGATACCTTGGGGGCCACCATTCAGCCCACCACAGGGATTTGGACTGCAGGAACCTGGGAAAATAAGCCTTAAAATCCTGAAACTGAAGAAATGATGGGAAGGCTAACTAACCCAGATGTTGTAGTGGTTTTAAAATGTCCACAGATCATTTGGTACCCTCTCTTCAAAAGGTGGATTCTAATTTCCCTCCCCTTGAATGTGGGCTGGACTTAGTGACTCATTTCTAACAAACAGAATCAAGTGGAGGTGACTTGGGAGACTGGGTCATAAAAGGTCATACCTGTGACCTCCTCCTTGCTCACTTTCTCTCCCATCACCTGCTGTTGGGACAGCCAGCCACCATGTTGTGAGGACACTCAAGCGGCCTGTGGAGAGGTCAGTGTGGGGAAGAACCGAGGCCTCCTGCCAACAGGTCTTGAAAGTGGGTCCTGCAGCCCCGGGCAAGCCCTCAGGTGCCTGAAACCTGGTCCCACATCTGCCTGCAGCCCCATAAGACACACTGAATTAGAACCACCCAGCTAAGACGCTCTAGAATTCCTGACCTGCAGAAACTGAGATAATACGTGCTTCTTGTTTTAAGCCATTAAGTGTTGGTAGAACTTGTTATGCAGCAATAGACAACTAGTACAAATGGGCAATGAGAAAGAGAGGAAAACAGCAACAGCAAAGCAAAACCAAAAGGAGACACAAGGAGACAAGACGTTAGTGGGAAGGGCAGGGCCGAGGGAAACAGTTCAAACAATGGTGGCATGGATCCTGGAAGGCCTTTGAGTCTGAGTTCCTCTATAATCGAGTGGACCATGTTGCACACTTCCAAAAATTTTTGGCCTGAGGGTGAAAGCAGAGAACTGAGTTGTATTAGAAAAGATGCACATAGGAACGTAGCACAGAGTCAAGAACACAGAAAGGGGGAAAAAATAACAACAACAAAACAAAACCCAGTAACCCACATTCTGGCATTGCGCTATTTTCCTGGGTGACTCTGGTCCTGATTAATACTTATGGACGAGTCTGGTACTATACCCACACACAATTAGGTATTATTATTCCTATTTTTGATGAGGAAACTGAGGCTTCCAGGATTGATGTGATTTCTCTACGGTCCCCCGGAGCCAGGACGTGAACCCAGATCAGGCTGATTTCAAAATCCACATTAATCCCACTGCACCACCCACGTCTCTTTGTAGAACACTTATTTACATTCCTTGGGATTGTTTGAATTCTCTTCCCTCTGCCTTCTTCCTAAGGACTCTGCCAGTGTTCCTCCTCCTCCCACCCCTAAAAAGATCCTTTAATTATTGTTCATTCCTGAAATTGAGCATCTACATATTTTACTAGGGAGACCCAGAAAGCCCTTAGCAGGGTGGAATGCAGGAATTATGAATTTAAAGCTTCTTCAAGACTCTTCCTCATTCTCCTTCCCCCGGGTCTGGACGTGCAGCTATTCTGCCTGGCAACCTTCCTTCTCCCTCGGCACCTCCCCACCCTCCGGAGCTGTGTCTGGCTGGAACACAGCATTCTCTCAGCCCCATTCCCCTGGAAAATGTTGAGTCCGCGTTGACACTGACACCCATTAGGGAGCTGTGCAGCTGTTCCCACGCAGCCAGACCAAAGGCCTTCCAGAAATTGTTTGCATTCACGCGCCTTCTGTACGGCCTGGCAGCTTTGCAGGGCCTGGCACTCCAGGACCGAGGCTGGGGTCAGGGTGCAAATTAGTTTTACTCTTCTTTTCCCCCTCCCTGACTCCCTAAACGTCTGGTAAATTCAGAGTTAATAGTTAAGAAAGACAGGTAGTTCCTTCCTGCTATCTAGAATAAGCTGGGGGGAGGGAGGTTACATCCTTTTTGTTCTTTGTGGTTGTGGATATCTATTATATTATTTAGATCTCATTTGATTTCAGTGGCATAAATCCAATTCCAACTAGATCTGGCAAAGACAAGAGTTTAATAACAGGGTATTGGAGTGTCTCTAAGTAAGCTGAAGAAAGGGCAGGGATGCTGCCAGATGGGGTCACCATGTACAGTTGTGCAAGCTGCACACTGCACAACTCCGGGGGCCACTATCACAAGGTGGCCATATGAACGGCACTTCCTGGAGTTGTGCAAGGCATAACTTGTCTAGCTCTTCTCAGTGTCCCTCCTCCAGGTTACAGGAATAACTGGAAGCACGGTCTCACATGCCACCAGGACTCTCTCTCCCTTTCTGAAATGGGCTTCTCTCTGAGTTTTGACTAAATCCCTCCCACTGTGGGCTGGTTTCATCCAAGTGGTGAATGAAAAATTATCCGTGAATGGTTTCTCACCTCCAGCACCAAGGACAGACTGACTCAATGCTGTCATTGGTCCCCGCTTCAAAATTTCTAGGGAAGAACTGTGATTGGCATATTTTAACTTGGTACCCATCTTTCCACCAATCAAGGAGCTACATGGCTCAGAGGTGGGCACTACCTTTGCGTTAGCCTGAACCAGATTCCCACCTGGACCCAGTGTGTCTGCCCAGTAGGAGGCAGCAGATGTAAGAGCACGGCTTTCGGGGAATTGAAGGCCTTTAAACCCTGCTAACTGGTCTTGATTGATGTAACCTCCAGACCTTCAGGAGAGCTAAATACCTAACAGTAGGTGGGACGATGTGGAAGTAAAATTGCTCTATCTCAAGAGTGGGCGTGAATTAAACTAATCTCAGGGACTTGCCTTTGGTGGGGTCTTAAGAGTTTGGGCAAAGTAGGAGCTGTATTCACATTATCAGTATTATGGGGGACATTACGATCCTTGTGCAGTTACTTACAGGCGGCTCCTAAGCTCTCTGTCCTGAAGGCAGAAAATATCAATTCTCTTCCCAAATTAACTGCCCACTAACGCTCAGTAACCGCCTCCTTCAAGGGCCAGAGAGAAGAAACAACAATCTC